>NW_023270418.1:19362972-19868109 GCF_011800145.1 Mirounga leonina | reverse complement strand
AAGAAAGAAAGAAAGAAAGAAAGAAAGAAAGAAAGAAAGAAAGAAAGAAAGAAAGAAAGAAAGAAGAAAGGAAGAGGGTAGGGAAGGATAGAGGGAATAAGGGTGGAAGGAAAGGAGGAAGGAAGGAAGGAAGGAAGGAAGGAAGGAAGGAAGGAAGGAAGGAAGGAAGGAAGGAAGGAAGGAAGAAAGGTGGAAAGGAGCTAAATAAAGGTGATGTAACTATTCAGGATTTGAATTAGGAGTTGAGCCCAACTAATCTGAATCCACAGCCCAGGTGCTTCACTACTCTATACTGTTTCCCCAGCTCATAGTGCAACTGTGAAAATTAAATGAGGAATTTCCTAAAGTAGGAGCGCAATGAATATGAATTCACTCCCTTTTCTTCATCTTTGTTCTGTGACTCTTAGATGTACTGGGCAATTACATGTTAGAAAATAGAGATGCATTGCCTTGCCCAACTCTCAAGGGACTCATTCATACCAGAGAGCTCATTTAATGATTTAGAATGGATGAATATCTTTTTCCTTGGCAGAAAATCTATTTGAAAAAAAAACAAGTTAAGATCAGTTACTTGATGCATTTTTGGGACCCGATCCAGGAAAGCCCATAAAGGAATTACTTTGTCAGAGTCAGTGTCTTTCAACAGTCTAAGCTACTTTTTCAATGTTTTTGATTAGAGTAGACCCTTGATGTATATTGATACTATTATTATTATCATTACTATTAATGAAAATAACATTAGCACTTTCAGAGATGCATAAATGAGTAATGATATATAATTTGTAACATCTCCGAAGTGTGAATTTGAATCTTGCATGACAGGAGACTGATACTCATGGTAAAAGATTTAACTATTAAAAACTAAGCAACATGAGGATGTGGAGAAATGGGAACCCTGTACCTTGCTGGTGAAGCCACCGTGGAAACCATTTAAAAGTGCCACAAAAAGCTAAAGACAGAATTAGCATATGACCCAACAATTCCATTCCTAGGTATAAAACCAAAAGAATTAAAAACAAGGACTCAAACAGATACTTGTATGCCAATGTTCATTGAAGCATTATTCAGTATTATGTTACTGAGTTTCTGCTTGGGGTGATGAAGTTTTGGAAATAGATAATGGTGATGTTGCACAATACTGTGAATGTAACTGATTTCACTGAATTGTACATTTAAAGTGGTTAAAATGGCAAATTTTGCCACAGTAAAAAATAGAAAAAAATAGCAATGTGACTTTTCACTCTTTTAATGCCAAACGTAGTAACTCCTGTAATATATTTTTTATAAGAGAAGAAAATTTTCAAAAAATGGAACTCTAGATGAATGTGAAGGGGTGTTGAACTGTGGCAAAGGAAATATATGACTATCTATGGAAATATGATATGGAGAAAGCTTGGTGAGAAATGTTTTACAACCAAGTTTTAAAATTTGTGGATTTCTCAGGAGATATTTCTGATGAATGTTATGGGTCTACTGTCCCACTTAAGTTCCCAGTGTTGACTTACTATCTCTATAATGGTATTTCCCAGCATGTAAAGAGGTCTCAAGGTCAATAATTTAGGCAATTTGGGGTTAGATTATATAGATACCATTATTATGGTGCCACTTTATTTCATATGCTTACATATGTAGCAAATTGCCAAGGAAAAGATCCTGTCTTCAGCAATTTCTAGACTCAATTTACCTAGAACTTATTTAAACACATTATCAGTAAGACAAATATTTACCACAAATTGCAGTCTTTTTGGGGCTACCACACTAGCATCTATTCCTTCAACAAATGGGAGGTCAGGTATGATAAATTATGGTTTTTATTTAAAAAATGCTCATATTCTTCTCTGCATATTGATTTCTCTTTCCTATTCTATTCATATCAAGCTTGCTAATGTGACTTGCTTTGGCCAATGAAATGTGAATGGATTTTCCTGGGGGAGCTTTTAAGAATCAATGTCTTGTATGCTTCTCCCTTCCATGCTATGAGAAATGTTCCACATAAAAGCTACTCTGTCAGCCAAATTCAGAATGTGTTCTGAATATAGGAGAGGAAGAAGGGTAAAGAATTGTGATTAGAAAAGTTAACTGTGATAGACAGACCATATTATTGCTTGAAAATATCTTCTACTTTTTCCTGTAGAAGGATTATGCTTCTCTGTTCAGTACCAGGCTTGGCCATGGGACTCATCTGGCCAATGGCCTGTGAGCAGAAGTAATGTGTATCCTGTCTGGTGAGCCAGTATATGGTATTCCATGCCTCTTTTCTCTAGTCATGACACTAAGTATTCCATACAGAGGCTATTTAGTTAGTTTAGGTTCTGTATTGAAGATGACACAGAGTAGAGCTACAGTTAATCCAGTGATGGACTATGGTATGCCTGAGAAATAAGTTATTATTTTTAAGCCACTGAAATTTTGAAGTTGTTTGTTACTCCAGATAGGCTAGCCTAGCCAGACTAATAGAGCAGGAAACCCAGGATATGCTAATTAATTATCTCATCTCCCTAGATACTGTGGATTGTCTTGAAGTAGGCTCATAGGTCAAACCAGGCTAATTAACAACCTCTCCTAGCATTTGTCTTTTTTGAAGATGCTTTCAAGTCAGTAAATATTTAATACAATTCTTTTGGGGAAAGTTGCCCTTAGAGAATTAAGCATAGAGAACTAATGATGGAGAGAGACAGAGAAAGAGACAGAAATTCAATGTCATTAATGTCAGATTATTAACAGATATAATTGTTTCAAGTCAGTTGTTCCTCCCAAATTTGGTTACATGAACCAATAAATTATCCACCCCTCAACCTACCATTTTTAGAATTTTTGTTTATATTTGCATTATTCTTCCATTACTAAAAAGAAAAGTGTGTTAAACATTGTGGGTCAGAAAATGTGAAGCAGGTTCCTTAGCTACAGGGCTTGATAGAACTTTATTGTGTACTAATATGCCTTTTGTTTTTTCGGGGGGGTTATATCATATATAGTTATTCCCTGGCTTATTTTTGTTACAGAGACCATCTCTGATTAATGCTTTGTAAAGCACGTTTTGGAAAACTCTCTTAGTAGCTTGTGGCTTCTGAGTGTCTTTTGTCATGGAGGGCAGAACTACAGCTCCATGTAACCCCAAAAAACATTGACACAGGAATTCAAAGTACTAACCAGAGATGTGTATTCTGACCACTCTGAGTGAGTTCATGAGGACATAATTTACCAATATTCATTATCATTATTTGGAGAAATCATGAAAGATCATGAAATTCTAATAGGCCCATATGAGATTAGTGACCAGGAGGTTGAGCCCCTAGTTCTCTGAAGCTCCAGAAGAGTAACTTACCTACTCTTTCTTACATCCACGTGAAAAATTATATTTTCAAGGATTTGTGCTGAGTGCACAAATTTATTACTAAATATAGGGGATACCTTTTATAATATGAGTCTATAACCTACCCAGAAATTCTTTGAAGTCTTTCCTCTCCATATAGTTCACTGTGTGAGCCTAAACACCATCTCCACACCTCAGTCATGGACGGTCCTACCTGACCCAAATTGGACCAATCAGATTATCTTTCTTTGGAAATTGTGACTAGGGTTAAGAGGATGCTTCTGAAGGTGCTAGACATATAACATACACACTCAGGAGATAAGCACAAGCATTTTCCACTCTGTGAATGAAAAACCAGGGAAAGTAAAATCTGCAGGGACTGGGGAGATGGGAGCAGATGTTCCAGGAAGAGACAAGTTTCAGATGGCTTTACATTTTAAGTTCTAGTTCCTTCTGAGATAAAATTGTACCAATTGACCCTAGAGCAAATAAAACACAAATAGAGCCTTCAATATTTTCTTCTTATTTTTTCAGATGAGTTTCCCGATGAGTTTCTATCATTTTAAAGCACCTAAATGAAAACACTGGAAAAGAGCTCTAGAGAAAGAAGTTGAATTTCTGGAAAAATACAGAAGGGTAGTTGAAAATACAGATTTTGTTGCTTTTCTTTAATCTCTCAATTATTTGATAGGCAATATATATTACTTATGAGGTATGCATACTTTGGTACATTATTGAACCTCACCTTTCATCAATTTCCCCATCTATAAAGTAGGGGTGATGAGATTGGTTTCTGTATCACAAAATTATACTGAGGATTAAATGAGTTGATACATGTAAAGTACTTAGATAAGTATCAGGGATATACTAAATATTCAATATGTGTATTATTAATATATTTTCTGCAGGTTTGTGGAAAGCTCTGGAATATCCTTTGTTTTATTCTCTGGAAGCTATTAAAATTTTGTCATTATCAATGCTTTTTGACAATTTTATTGTGGTATGGCTTGTTTGGGTGTGTGTATGTGTACATGCTTAGGGATTATCTGTCTTGAGGTTTATTGAGTTTTCCATTCTATGAATTTAAAAGTTTCATTAAATTTGGGAAATCTTTGGCCATTATAACTTCAAGTATATGATCTACTTACTCTACATTATTTTTCTTCTGGGGTTCATTAGAGGCATGGTGAACCATTTCATATTTTCCAATAGATACTAAGGTTCTCTTTATATTTTTCAATCTTTTTCTTGTTTCTTTTTGTACTTCAGTTTTGATACTTTCTATTTTTCTATTTTCAGGTTCACTAATCTTTTCTCTGCAGTCTCTAATTTGAGGTTAATCTCATCCAGTGAATTTTTCATTTCAGATATTATGTTTTTACTTCTAGAATTTCCCTTAGTTCTATCACCTTTATATTTATGATGTCCTCTAAATAAATTACTGAACGAATTGTTATAGCTCTTTTGATATCCTACTCTGCCAATTCTATCACTGCTAACATTTCCGGATCTATCTTTATTTACTAATTATTCTTCTGAACTGGGTCACATTTTCCTGCTTCTTGGAATGCTTAGTAATTTTTTTATTGAATGCAGGAATCGTGTTTCTATTGCAATGCCTTACATTGTTGTGTGTTTGATTTTATAGTATTGTTTTAAAGAATGCTGAGCTTTGTTCTATCCGGTAGTTAAGTTGTTTACCTATTGATTCAATCCTTTCTGAACTTGTTTTTAAGTTTTTAAAGGCATTCTAGTACATTCTTTACTTTAGAGATAGCTTAGCCTTAGCACTAAGGCATGGCATTGCTAGGCTTTCTCCCAAATGCTCTCGATATTCAACAAGGACTGGCCATTTTGACAGGTTGGAAGTCAGATATTTTCAAGCTCTGCTTGAGCTCTCAGAATTGCTTGGTTTACTATTCTTTGATTGTTTTTTACCCAGGCTCTTGGCGCTTCACAACCAAAGCTCCAGGGGAATCCTATACAGGTTGTTTTCTGCATAGCTCCTCCTTTTCTAAAGATCCGTTCTATAAATTCCAGCTAGGTCATTTTTTCTGAACTCTTATCTCTGTCTCCTCAACTCACTGAGACTGCCGTTTTCCACTTACAAGCATTCTCATGGAATCATTGTCCAGAAATTGCTTCCAGGCAAAAATCTGTTGCAAATTTAAGACTCTTGTTTACTTTTCTACTGTCAGGTATTAGTTTTGTGCTGTCATCCACTGTCTGAAATTTTTTTTGAATATATAGTATTTTCTGTTTTTTTAGAATTTTTTACAGAAGAAGGGTAAGTCAATACAACTTATTCAATCAGTGCTGGGAATGGAATTCCCATCATTTTGATTGAGTGGAAATGCATTTTGTTCTGGTTGTTTTAACAGTTAACACCAATATTGTTTCTGATACTGTCCTGACACTGCTATTGCTCTTGGAATACTAAGTATTTTACTGATTCCATTATCTTTTCTGGACAAAAATTCGTGTGTTTTAGTAATTACCTTTGTCATAAATTAAATCGGAGATATTGGGCTCTAAATAAACTTCCTGTCATAGACTTTACATATTAATACTAGTTACTTTGTTGGGTGCCTACTATGTGTCACATTTTATGTAAATGACATTTAATTTACCTGATAGAGTATATATAAAGTAGGTGTTATTTTTTTCACTGCAGATATGAAAAATTTGTTTTTAAAATCTTTAATTGATTTACATAGCTTATGTAGCTAATAAGGTTAAGGGCTATAATTTACAGTCAAGTCTTTTCTTCATCTTTATCTAGTGCAAGAAAAAGAAGAAAAGCTAAGTTGGGAACTAAAGGTTCCATTCATGTGTCTTCAAATGACACTCAAAATGTGGTCTGTAAAGTGCTTCTGTTTGAAACTGTTAATTCGCCATAATGAGATTAGAGTCTAGCTTCCTGAACAAATTAAGCCACTAAACAGAGTGTTACAGTTCTACTGATGATTTCCATAGCAAAACTTTCTCAAGGAAGGAAGCTGTGAATTATTACTTTTTTTTTTAACATTCTGTTGCAAGCATCTATCATCATAAAATAGTAGCAAACTGTTCATGTACTGGCACATGGAACAGCACATTCTTACACCCTCTGGCTTCATAACATTGTATGACTTTTCTCAAATGAAAATAAGAGATTTGAACAAGAATAACCTGAATATCTTTTCCTGCTCTTAGCATCATTTAATGATGACAAACTATTTAGGAATAAACATACATAACAATGACCAGATGAAGTAAGCAAATTAATAAATATGCCTTTTGTTTTTCACATTAAGGCACTGAGAAGTATCTGAAAAAATATTTTTCTTATGGGTATTTTAAACATTGGAAGAGTGAATCTCTAGATAACATGGTATTTAAAACGCAGGTTCTTTTTTTTTTTTTTTTGAAGATTTATTTATTTGACAGAGAGAGAAAAAGAGAGAGCACAGGCAGGGGGAGTGGCCCGTAGAGGGAGAGGGAGAAGCAGACTTCCCGCCGAGCAAGGAGCCCAATGTGGGGCTCAATCCCAGGGCGCTGGGGAGATGCTTAGCCGACTGAGTCACCCAGGTACCCCTAAAACACAGGTTCTTTTACCAGATCAACCTTAGTTTACATTCTCTTTGCCATTTACTGTCTGTGTGGTCTTGAGCAATTTCTTTAATCTCTGAATTTCAGTTTAAATTATTAGAGATATTAATGCCCAGGTCACAGAATTCTTGTGACTGTTAAATGAGTATGTGAACAGAAAGGGGTTAGCTTAGTGCCTGTTATGGTATAACTGATTAAAAAGTGGTATTGATTATTAAGTAAATTATTTGTATGTATATTCTTCTGGAATCATGTAGCCCTTTACTTTGCCTAGCTTATATTGCTCATATATCCTCAGCTTATATATTACTTATTTGGTTATGTTTATCCATAGAATTATACTACAAACTCCTTCAGACCAGGTAACATGGCTTAGACATAAATATGCTAATTGCTCATGTACAGTTATGATTGAATAAACAGATGAATTAGTTAACACCCTAAATTTATAACAATATACTAGGTTTTGCTGAGCTACACAATAGTGTCACTTTTGAAGGTAATTGCTTGTCCCCTAAGCACAGCACAGTGCCTTAGAGAATAATGGGAATGCTTGATACAAAAACCTCAGGTTTTTTTCTTTTCTTTTTTTCTGTCTATATTTGTTTGCTAGGGCTGCCATAACAAAATACCATTGACTGAAATCGAAATTTAACAGAATGGCTTAAACAACAGAAATTTATTTTCTCACAGTTCTGGAGGCTGGAAGTCCAAGATCAGGGTGTTGGCAGATTTGGTTTCTCCTGAGGCCTTCTTGGTTTGCGGATGGCCAACTTCTTGTGGTGTTCTCAAACGGGGTTTCCTCTCTGTGTACACCCTTGCGTCTCTCTATATGTTGAAATTTTCTCTTCTTATAAGGACACCAGTCAGATTGGATTAGAGCCCACCCTACCAACTCATCTTAATTGCCTCTTTAATGACCTATCTTCAAACATAGTTATATTCAAATATAGTTTTTTAGCTATATTCTGAAGTACTGGGGGTTAGGACTTCAACATATGAATTTCGGTGGGGAAGTCCAGTTCAGCTCATCACATTGCCTTTTTTCCCTTCTGCCTTGATTAAGTTTCTTAATTAACTACAGCAATTTGAATGAGTAACTTGCTGGCCACATCTTTCTGCGTTGTGTGCTTGTGTGTGTACCTGTGTGAGTGAGCGTGTTTAAAACACACACCTAAGGATACATGACATTCAAAACCAAAAAGTGAAGAAAATATAGAAGACTTCTATTTTCATCAAGTCACCAGTATATTCCTTCAGACTTCTGACAAGCTGTATGCATGCCTTGGGAAGGGGATGTGCACTGAAGGTACTATAAAATCAGTATTCAGTGGGGGATGCTTAAAAACTTTAAGATGGTATCCATTTTACACTTGAAAATTTATGTCAAGAAATTTAGCTTCCCTCGGAGGAGCAGATCTCAAGTGATAGTTACAGTTAGGGTACCTTCAATCCTTTCGTTTTTTGCCTTGAGGGTGCACTGTCTTTCCAGCTGACAGACCTTTATGTCTCTTCTTTAGAATTGCATTTCACACAACCCCCTGAATCACCACAGAGAATCACCATGATTAATCAGTGAAGGCCAGAGAAATGAGAGAATAACCATTTATCTGTGCTCAGCTTCCTTTGATGCAATATGTACAGTGAGCTTGAGTTTTATGAGTTTGAAAGCTAAATTTGATTATAAGCTGAACTTTTTTATATTAGGAGCTGCTTCATCTTTGCATTTAGAACTCTAGTCACAAAGAAATTTGTTTAAAGTATATGGTAAGAACTGGGGGCGCCTGGGTGGCTTAGTCATTAGGCGTCTGCCTTTGGCTCAGGTCATGATCCCAGGGTCCTGGGATCGAGCCCTGCGTCAGGCTCCCTGCTCCGCGGGAAGCCTGCTTCTCCCTCTCCCACTCCCCCTGCTTGTGTTCTTGCTCTCGCTCTCTCTGTCTGTCAAATAAATAAATAAAATCTTTAAAAAAAAAAAAAAGATGGTCACTGGAACTAGTATAAGCATTACTTTAAAAAAAATAAAAAATAAAGTATATGGTAAGAACTAATCAGAATTAATGATAGAACTATAAAAATTTATTTTTAGAGGGACATGTGGCATTTGTATTGATACTCACTTATATTATGGAGTTTTCAGTGAGTGGAAGTATTGACTAACATTTTGAAGGGTACCAGAATGTGCTACCCCAAAATATATCTTTTTGGCGTATGGGTTATTTTGAGCTAGGCCTTTGAGAACCAGCAGATGCAGGAAAAGCTCTAAAAACCCCTCACATATTTTCCTTTTGTAAAGGAAATTTCCATTTATAAAGGAAATTTCCATTTGTAAAGATGTATCCTTCACCCACACCAGGAAGAAGAGGGCTCTTAATAACTTGAATCAGTGGAGAAGGTACCAATTGAAATCTGCATAACAAACCTTATTAAAAAACCCTTGTTTGCCGGGTGCCTGGGTGGCTCAGTTGGTTAAGCGACTGCCTTCGGCTCAGGTCATGATCCTGGAGTCCTGGGATCGAGTTCCGCATCGGGCTCCCTGCTTGGCAGGGAGTCTGCTTCTCCCTCTGGCCCTCCTCCCTCTCATGCTCTCTGTCTCCCATTTTCTCTCTCTCTCAAATAAATAAATAAAATCTTTAAAACACAAAAAAACAAAACAAAAAAAACCTTGTTTGCCGTGCTTTTCCTGGTTATCTTTCCTCAACATGCCTCCCCTCTGCAGAACCCCAAGCTCCTGTTTCCTTTGTTCAGCTTGAGATGATATATAAGCCTAAATTCTAACCACCCTTTCGGGTTACTCATTTAGGGGTGTTCCAATGTGTACATGCAAAATGCATAAGTCAATAAATTTATGTTTGTTTCTCTTGTTAATCTGTCTTTTGTTAGTCTAATTTACAGTCTAATCTCCAGCTGGAAAATTTAAGATGGGTAGAGGAAAAAGATTTTTTTCCCCTCCCTTACAATGTTATGACCATCTCAGTGACAGAAGCTCAACTATCGGCGCTTCAGGATTTTAGCGAATTAAAATAACATGCTTGCTCACTTCTGAAATGTTCAAACATATTTCTCATCCCAGTAAATGGAATCTTTATGACATTGCAGTACTTAAAATTCCATTCCTGAATTTCACAGAATAACTAGGGGAGCTTTCAGCAATCATAGGGGAGAGAGAAAGAGAGACAAACAGGTAGGTAATCCACACCATTAGAAGGGATTCAGAACTAGGCTCCACAAAATGTACCACTTTGGCATGTGGATTATTTTGAGTTGAAGACAATCAAGGCACAAAAGGCTCAGGAAAGACTTTTCATTTCCCCCTTAATTGCCTCTAAGACTTGAGATAGAGGGCCTGGTCCAGGAAGACAGCTATTACCAGAGATAAATAAAAAGAGTGTGGTAGGCTGAGAGTAGGGGGGAGCTCAGTAGCTTCTGTTTTGTGTTTGTGTATGTGTGTGTGTGTGTTGTTTTTGTTTTTGTTTTTCAAATTTCTCTCCCTCTCATATTTCTCTGCAGGGCATGATAAGCATTTGTTTACTAAGCTTTTGCTCTCCCCATTTTGCTGTGAATTGTCTTCCTTCCCTTTGAAGCCCTAGAGCCCTGCTTCCTTCTCCTTACCTCAGGGTGGCATGTAAGCCTCAGTTACTTGACTGTCATTGAGGCTTTCAAGTTATTGTGGGGCTCCTATATGTTTGAAATTGAATTTGTGGTTAAGAGAAAATATGAAATAAGATGAAAAAAACGTCCTGATACTATACATTTGTGATAAAAAAGATCGGGATGATAAGTAATTATTACCATATATGCTAATAACAATACAGTCTCCTAATATATATGACAATAACTAGGAAACCTGGGATGGAGGTAAAAAACTGAAAAATCAACTTTTTAGTAAGCTGTTTTAGCACAGTTCTCTCAGAAACTAATAAAGCAGTAAGAAAATAAAATCCAGAATGTTTGAAAAATGTGATTAGTAAGATTTCCCTCTCTATTTACTAAATAGTCCACAAACATGAAACTTAAAACATAGTCTTAAAACATGGCAGGGGCGCCTGGGTAGTTCAGTCGTTAAGCATCTGCCTTCGGCTCAGGTCATGATTCTAGGGTCCTGGGATTGGGGCCCCACGTCGGGCTCCCTGCTCAGCGGGAAGCCTGCTTCTCCCTCTCCCACTCCCCTTGTTTGTGTTCCCTCTCACTCTGTCTCTCTCTCTGTCAAATAAATAAATAAATAAATAAATAAATAAATAAATAAATAAATAAACAAACAAACAAATAAATAAATAAATAAATAAAATCTTTAAAAAAATAAAATAAAATAAAACATGGGAGAGAATCAGTACAATAACCCTATCATCTCTGACAAAATAAAATAAAACTTGAACTAAGAGAAAAAGAAATAGTTTAAAAAACTGTATTTGGAAATGCAAAAAATCTAAAACTAGGTAACTTGGATTAAGGAAGAAATCATAACTAAAATATAAAACATTTAGAACTGAAAATAATTTAAAATAGTAATCAATAATATTCAACCTAATTAGTAAGCACAGAGATACAAAAAACAATAAGATATAGCCTTATGCTTATGTAACAGGTTAAGATTAGCTAGTATATAATTTTGAGTGTTAACAAGAATATGGGTAAATGGAAGAGTAAAAATTGGTACAAAAATTCTATAGTTCAATTGGGTAAAATCTTATGTACCCAATGACAGGGAAATTGCCACTTTTGAAAATATATCCACTCCCATCACACAGATTTCAAAAGAAATGTAGAAGCTAAAGCATCTTGATATTGATTTTGATGGTAAACATTGTAGGTACCTTACATATTTTTCGTAAAGGATGGATACATACCATGGGGTACTTATATAAGAGTCATGAGCAACAAATTAGGTGTGCATTAAGCAATATAGGTATCTTTAAAACATGAGATACATAACACAACATTTTTATGCTAATCAAAAATGTGCACAAATGAAATAATTTATATTCTTAAAAGACACATTTTTTTAAAAGATTTATTATTTGACAGAGAGACAGCGAGAGAGGCAACACAAACAGGGGGAGTGGGAGAGGGAGAAGCAGGCTTCCCGCTGAGCAAGGAGCCCAATGTGGGGTTGGATCCCAGGACCCTGGGATCCTGACCTGAGCCAAAGGCAGATGCTTAACTGACTGAGCCACCAGGTGCTCCAAAAGACACATTTAAAACATTTTATAATAAATGCTGTAGATAGGAGGAGGAACGACATACAAAGGAAAAGGTATCATAGAACAGAACAAAACAAGGAAGGGAATTTTGCAAGGAACAATGATGACAATTTGCCATAAACTGATCAATATAATTAATTCAGCTCTCTGAACTTTATGTCTAAGAATTTTTTAAAAATGAAATTATAGGCTTACAGTTAATTATAGGAGAATTAAATTTGCTTTCTTACAAATAAAAATATTGAAGATTAGCTAAAGGAATAATCAACTGAACTACAGAGGTGTAAAAGCAGATACCTGGGAAAGTGCCCATTAAATAGTTTGAAGTTTTGGGGTGCCTGGGTAGCTCAGTTGGTTGAGAGTCTGACTCTTGATTTCAGCTCAGGTCATGATCTCAGGGTCGTGAGATTGAGCTCTATGTTGGACTCCATGCTGAGCTTGGAGTCTGCTTAGGATTCTCACTCTCTCTTTCCCTCTGCCCCTCCCCTCCCCCCATGCGCACACACGCACATCTCACTCTCTCTCTCTAAAATAAATTATAAAGAATTAAATAAATAAATAGTTTGAAGTTTTGCCTTAGAGTTACTTCTGAGACTAAATTTTGGTAAACAGGGAAGAACTGGGGTCTTTAGAATGGAAAGACAATAAGCAAATGCAAAATACATCCAACACTATATTTACTTGAACACAAAGAATGTGTAATTAGTTAGGTATATAAGATTTTGTGCCTTCTCCAGTACAACTCTACAACCCTATGACCAGAGCAAAAAAGCAGATAGGTGAGAGAATTCAAAGACATAGATAAGATTTATAAAATATCCAGAGGGTAAAATGTTCTTGGTTCTAGAGATAGAAATCATGAGTGAGGAAGGAAGTCCCATATTGCAAAGAGTAGGTTAAAAGTTGTAGAGAAATAGAAGGGAAAGAAATGATTTAAGGATTTGATAATACTTCCAATGAAACAGTTTTAAAATACCTTTCTGAAAATCTATTTGAAAACTATTACATAGTTTAAGTATGATTTTTGATTATGTCAGTCAGGTGTTGCTAAGTTATGCAGCAGTAACACTTTAAAAATCTCATTGGCTTACAAAAACAACAATCCGTTCCTCATTCTTGTTACATGGTGGTGGCTGCTGGTCAGCTGTAGCTCTTCTCTCCTGCATGAGTTGTCTTTATTCCAAGATTCAGGCTGAAGAAGCAGCCGCTGTTTGAGACATGAATTTTTTTTGTAGCAGAGAGAAAGAGCAAGATGGCTGGCTCTTAAATCTTCACTGGTTCTTAAAGCTTGTGCTCAGTCATGCCTATGTTATATCCAATCACATCTCAGTGCCAAAGTAAGACACATAGATCAAGTCCAACATCGGTAGGATGGGGGATGTATATTCCTCCCAGTGGAGATCCAGTAAATCTCACAGTATGAGGGGAAAGTTCTTCAAGCCCAGAGTCATTTTTTATAAAGAAAAGGTGGGAAGAAAAAGCAAGACCTTTGACTCAACTTTTATTAAAAGGTAGGCTCTCTCCTCAGTATCTGTGATAATGTCTGTCAATTATGAATCCCTTGCTCCTTTACTCTCTGGAAATCTATTAGAAACTAGGAATGACGGACCAAGTAAGTAGCAGCATACTGATAAATTCACAAATTATTTATGAATGAATAAAGCTAAACAGAGGAAGCAGAGCAGTGGGAAGTAGTGGGGTTGAATGGTTATTGCAAAAGTACAGAAATAAAAGGAATCTGTCATGTTCTTCACTGGTGGCTATATCAACTCCATTAAGCAGGACACCAACCTCATTGAATTATGAAGGACTCTGCCTTAATCTGGCAGTTGATCTGATCTGACTTTTAAAAAATATTTTTAGTTGGCCTACAGAACATGATATTACCAAGACTTTTCATTTCATCTTATTGCTATCGACAATAATAATACTATTAACAACAGTAACAAAACTAATATCGGTATATTATCTCATCATTTAAAAACACTCTCTTATAATCCAATTTTGTTCTCAAACAAATCCTGCGTGATACAATTGTTGGCTATTCTCATTTTACTCTTCTACTCCATCCACTGTTCCCCTTTCTGTGCCATTTCGTGCCTTGCCTAAGATGAGGTAGGCTGATTCATATTGTTTTACCTGGACTCCACGGTCTCAGATGTACAGTTGGGTTTGGTCAAGGGGAGAAGAGGGAGGTCACATGGCCATGGAAAGAAGACCTTTATCAAGGGACTTTCTGTTTGTTTTTTGTTTTTGTTTTTTTTTAATTCCAAGAGCATCATAAGCAGCCGGCAGAAGGCAGAACACTTTCCTGTACATCAGGACTACCTGTAAGAAAGGAGTTATAATCCAACCCCCGCCTTGAGATAAACAAAGAAAAAAATTACTGGGATAAATAGATAAAAAGGATTCTTCTGCCTCTGCTCTTCAGAGATTATGCATTCTCTGTTGAGAAAGAAAGAGACACCTCATAAAATTATGAAGGCTCAAAAGCTAAAATCTCTATTCCCAGTTGCTTTGGGTAAGACTTTTTTCCCCGGGCGCCTGGGTGGCTCGGTTGGTTAGGCGACTGCCTTCAGCTCAGGTCATGATCCTGGAGTCCCTGGATCGAGTACCACATCGGGCTCCCTGCTCGGCAGGGAGTCTGCTTCTCCCTCTGACCCTCGCCCCTCTCATGTGTTCTCTCTCATTCTCTCTCTCTCAAATAAATAAATAAAATCTTTAAAAAAAAAAATAAGTTAAAAAAAAAAAAAGATTTTTTTCCCCACATCCTTGCCATGCTATCACCATCACTATCATTATCCATGCCATCGATCAATGGTATGTTTTAAGGGGATGTTGTAAATTGTTTCAGTTTATTGCAACATGAAAACTTATAAATCTGAAGCCTCAACATGTCGGTGATACTCACAATGGTTATCCATGACCCTTTAGATATATAAAACATGGGCATGGCCACCAAACCTTCTCAACATGCCCCAGCTGCCTTTTTAGCTGTCTTAGAAGCCTATGTCATAATCAAAAGGTGAGCCTGTTTAGGTCAGCCAAGGTCTACCCAGATCATTGCTTGGCTTTATCTAAAATTAATTTCCTAATGGAACCCTTGCTGTGGAATTTGCAGCAATCTATTTGAGGAGGGAGGAGGAGGGTTTACTTATGACAGCCTTCTCTTTTATGCCAACCAAAGTATTGCCATATAAATTAGTCCCTCCAAACGGCTTACTGCCTGTAATTAACTCTGCTCTAGGAATAGCTGTTTTATAACTGTTGCAAATCAAAGTACTATGCCACTGAAGTATTCACTTGCCAGGAGACCGTGACATCTCATCCATTAAAGGGATGATGTTTAAAAGCAGCCTCTTCTCCTTTTCTTTCTGAAAGAGTGTTTCTCTGAACAGATATTGCCTTGAGTTGTATGGAGAGAAATGGGAGTTGAATCAGCAGCACTTATACAATGTATATAACTCCTCTGTTACTCTCCTCCCAGGAGCTTTGGAATTTGTGTGGCTTAGCAGACTGGAGGCTGTACTGATAGAACTCAGAGTGGGTTGAGAGCACTGGAATGTCTAAGAATGTATGAGGCTCGTGGTCTCCATTTTTCAGAATTTACCTCTTCAGAGGCAGGCAGCGCTTTTGAGGACAAGGCTAATAGTCCCCAATTCCTTGGGTGTTCATTGTGAAATGCTATTATCCATGCTAAGGTAATTTGCTATTAATATGGATATAATACACAATGCTATCAAAATTTTCACTGAAATGTAGTCTTCATAAATGTCTATTACCATTTCAACAGTTCCTGATTCCAGAGTCTGAATTAACCCCCTTGCAGATGAGTCAAAGTTATTCTGCACAGTGCAGCAGTGTGTAGTTAGTTGCAAATGGAGTGGGGGCCACGGGAGCATTAGTTACTCACAAAGGCCATGCCTTCCTCCCGTGGTCATATGGTACATGCCCAGACAGTGTGTGTCACACAAAGGATGTCTCCTAATTATGAAAAACTCAATAACAGAATAAAACTTATGCCCCTAAAACTGGCTCATTATTTGCTTCAAGTTAATGCTATCAGTGTAGTATGTTCAGTATATCTGGGGAGATGTTTTCCACTTTTTATGCCTCTGATGAAAGTAGCTTTGTTTTGGGGCGCCTGGGTGGCTCAGTCATTAAGTGTCTGCCTTCGGCTCAAGTCGTGATCCCAGGGTCCTGGGATCGAGCCCCACATCGGGCTCCCTGCTCTGCGGGAAGCCTGCTTCTCCCTCTCCCGCTCCCCCTGCTTGTGTTCCCTCTCTGGCTATGTCTCTGTCAAATAAATAAAATATTAAAAAAAAAAAAAAAAGAAAGTAGCTTTGTTTTATTCCATCAGTTGTTACAATCAGGAGTTAAGAAATTTTCTGTGCTTGAGACACAAGATCCAGTTAATGATAAATTAATGTTAACAAATTTGAGGGATTTTAACATGGGGATTTGAGAGAAGAAGTAATCTTTGAATAAACACAATTTCAAAATGCAGATAATTAGAAGTTTATCTTTGATTTTGCAAATAGATTTGAAGAAGCAGGAGGTCAATGAAAAAAAGCAGTCAATCTTGGCAAATGGCTTTTTCCATTTCTTACTTGGTCAGATCCCATTCTTCATATTCATCCTGCACAGTTGATTTTTGTTCTTCCTGTTCAGGGGTCCATGTTTCAACTCCTTTATTGGACTGTGAGCTAAAGGTAAGAAAGGAAGCTCCATTCAACTCTATACCCCCTCCAGTGCCTAGCATATTTTGTAGAGGAAGTGTTTAAAAGCTGTTTGTTGAATGGAAGTATGATTTAAGTGGTGGTGATTTGCATTGGCTCAATATAATCCACAGCCTTAAAACAAATAAATAAACATATGCTGATTTTTTTCTTAACAGATCCCCTACTTTGTTTACCTTAGACCTCTCCTAATTTCCTTAAGGTGTATTTTCCCCAACTTTAGGATGCCTGCCCGTATTAGGTAGTTCTGGTGACTTTTTGCCTTATACTTATCATTCAAAAGGTTGCATAAAATTCCTGTGCCAAGCCTGCAAAAGTTGGGTTAATAAACCAGATTATACTGTGCACACATAAATCCAATATACATACCAGCATTATCCAATTTTCAATATGCAGAATATACTCACATCCAATTTTTTTTTGGAAAAAAAAAAAATTCTTGGCCTGAAAGGCAATACAAATAGATGTCCTAAATTTGCAAATATTTGCCTGGCACTGACACTAGATTTATTTAATGCCATGACTTAAGCATATTTTAATAGATTCCCCACATAAAAAAAGACAGTGAAAGAGTTGGCCTGCTCAAATAAAATGATGAATAAATAAATACAGCAGCTAATAATAGAAAGAAATATGACAAAAATTACAGTAAGCTGGAAAGTAATTGTAGAAGTTTATGGTTATTGGGCTGAATCTAATATGATGTTAAATTTCTACTGGCATTTCAAGAGCTGTCCTAATTAATCAATTGGTAATTGCAGCTATGATTACTGGCTGTGATTATGATTAATTGCCAATTTTGATTGATCCTCCAATAATTCTGGCATGTTCTTCAATATAAAATCTCTGCTGCATTAAGTAGGATTTTAGAGTCAGAGTTATTAAAAGCAAATAATCAAACCCTTCACTCTCATTATGGATCTGTCCTCAGGGGACAAGATTTGTGATGGTAGAATCATGGATAGATTCGCAGTAGGGGAAAGCCAAGAGAGGACAACATTATGCCAGAGATTATTTTAATAAAATAGACTCATTGTGGAGATGGAGCTTACATTTTATAATGATTCATTCACTTCAGGCTTACATTCATTACACTCCCTACTAGTTGAGCCTCCTTCATTATAACAGTATGATCTCTTCAGCCCAGTCCAATCACTATTACCTTTTTCAGTCCTGTGGGGAGTGAAGATAAATATCTCTGTGCTTTTCCAACTGTCACATAAAAAATTGTTCGTTATCCAGTTCTTTAGGCAAGTATCATGAACCTAAGGTCACAAACAGGAGAAATATTTCTGGGCTTACATTATAAATAAGAAGGCCTTGAAAGTCATTTTTTCTAATATGTCATCAACCTGGCACCAGGAGGAGGTGTGCGGCCATATGAACAGGGAGCCGTAGCCCTTCTGCAGCCTAACACAGTGGCTTGTTACCATGAGAGCTCCCCAAAACCATACATAGAACTTCTCTTTGAAGAGCCTCACCCTTCAGGCTAAAGCCGTGACTTCAGGAAGGTGAGCTTATTGGAAAATACTGAAAATCAGACTCATTTTCAGTGAAAAAGAAAAGGGAATCAGAATAGATGTCCCACAAGGGCAGAGTCTGTATCTTTTATGCTCTGCTCTAGTCTGAGTACTTCAAAAGTACCCATACTGGGGTAGAGATCCAGTAAGTAACTAATGAATAAGTGAAAACATGAGCACTTACACATACTCTACTCCCAAGGGTTGAGACTTGGCATGTATTGAGAATTGACCCAATATACGCATTTATATATCTCATTACATATAATTTATATGCAATATGTATTAAATACACATATATTACATAATGCATTATATTGCATTTAATCCTCCTAACAACCCTGAGAGGGAGGTTACTCACCCTTACTTAGAACTGTGAAAACTTCATATTAGAGAGATAAATAACACAGCTAAATCCACGTAATTAGTAGTTGGCAGTTGAACAAAGGACTTGAGCTAAGCTCACTACAGCTCCAAAGCTCAAGCTTTTAACTATTAGGATATTCTGCCTAATTTTCAGAAAAGTGTAGAAGGCCAATTGTCTTGTCCCAGTCTTACAAAACAATGGACCAGGTTACCAGGGTTTATAGTAGAGTTTGGACTTGAACCCATAAGTGTGTTGCTGAAACCCTTTTCTCCACCCCCTGCCTCCACCCCATCTTTACTTTCAGTGTATTTGCTTCCCCACGGTGCTATGCTGGGAGAGCCTGATCTTCCAGCTCTGCATGATGCCACCCTCATTCCTAATTCTGTGGCCAGTATATGGACTTGTATTAGTTTCCTATTGCTACTCTGACAGATCACCATAAACTTAGTGGCTTACAACAACACAAATTTATTATTTTGCGGTTCTAGAGGTTCTAAGTTCAAGATCAGTCTCATTAGGCCAAAGTAAAGATGTCAAAAGGGCAGGTTCCATCTGAGGCTCTTTGAGACAATCTGTTTCCTTGTCTTTGCCTTCTGGAGGTGTGTACATTCCTTGGCTTATGTCCCTTTACCCCATCTCAAAGCAGCAAGCAGCACAATGTTATCATGTCTTCTTTACCGACTTGCTTCTGTTTTCACATCATCTTCTGACTCTGACTCTCTTGCCTCCCTTTTATGAGGAGACTTGTGATTATGTTGAGGCCAGCCAGATAATCCAGGATGATCTAGGATAATCTTCCCATTGAAAGATCTTTAATTTCATCACGTCTTCAAAGTCTCTTCTGCCATGTAGGGTAACATTTTTAGGATCTGGGGATTAGGACACAGACTTCTTTGGGGAGCCATTATACATCTGCTATAGACCTGTATGTGGTCTCATCTGGAATGTCTTGCCCTTCAATTTACCTAAAGCTCACCCATTTTCCTGCTCTTGGGATTGGATTAATGATATATCCATAACTTAAAAAATAATAAGAACCATAGTTCAGATGTGTCCATGACAGTATCCTTCCTGCTTGGCAAATTTTGGAAGCCATATCAATACCATTTATTACAGGCTATTAGTTCTTGAAATAATGATGAAAATAATGATGGAAGATGAAGACTTGCTTATATCTTAAGTAAAAGAAGCAGGATACAAGATAGTGTCAGCCTTGTAACATTTATGTATTCAAATAAGTCTATAAGAAAATACAGGAATTTGAGTTTGCTGGGAGATGGGTGATGGGTATTAAGGAGGGCACGTGTGGTAATGAGCACTAGGTTTTATATGCAAATAATGAATCATATTATACTACATCAAAAACTAATGATGTACTGTATAGTGACTAACATAACATAATTTAAAAAAAGAAAGAAAGAAGCAAAAGCAGTCTTTGATTATTAAAGTTTTAGAACTTTGGTTCATGACATCGAAGTGTATAAGGGGATACTCTTAGACTTTCCCATAAAAACAGAAACTATATAAACTCAATCTTGAGAAATAATGCCACATTTAAAATTTTGTGAGCTGCCTTAATCTAATACACGTCACAGAAGGAAATGAGCCAAATTAGCTTTTTTTTTTTTTTTTAACTCATGGAATCATGGAATTGTGTAATTGAAGGGGTTTTAGATTCCTCAAAATGTGTTTCTGAGAGGCCCTAGTGGCTGTGGGATACCTCAGAGAGATCATAGTCAGGAGCAGGAGGAAGACTGAATGAGCCTTCCCCTCTACTCCTGCCTGGACCAAAGCAATCTACAGTCTTTATTTTACGTCTCCATTTGCAAAGGCATTCTTTGGTTTGAATATAAGAGAGGCCACTATTTTCATACAAATGTATTTTGTCCCAAAATGCCAGAGAGATAAATTATTAGTCCAAAATCACACAACCTAAAGCTCCTGACCAGACCCTATTTCCTTTCTACAGGCACCTAGCATTGTCTTAGGGATACATGTAGATGTGGTTCTTTTGTGAGTATATCTTGTCTGATGATAAAACAGATACCAACTACCTAATGATCCAGAAGGTTGGAACTTGCACCATGTTTTTTACTGTGTGGAATCGTAACATCAGTAAATGCTAGAGCCAGAAGAAATCATTTTCCAATTCTCTCATTTTGTAGGATCCATGATCCATGGAGGTTAAATGAGATTTTCTGAGTTCACTCAACGAATGAATGGCAGCATCAATGCTGAAATTCCAGAGGAGTTACACTATACCACACTTCTTCCCTTTGGTGTTAGTCGTTGTTATTTTTCTTTTATTTTCTTAAATGAACATCTGCATAATTACTCAAGTCCACCCTTTTCTTTTGACAATAACTATAATAAATATTGCCAGGATAAAATATTCAAGTAGTAAAGATTTATTTGCTGAATAATTAAGAATTGGAAAAGGGAAAATAAGGACTACAATTTACTTATCAAGTCAAGTCAATCTGCAAGAGTCCTCAAAGACATACGATGATTTCAGAAAGAACTAGTCTAATCCAAAGGCTGTTTTGACATAGTGCAGCCATTTCTCTGAATAGAAACAGCACCAAGTTTAGTTTACTTCCCAAAGTAAATAAAAGCTGTGCTATTCAGGATTCTGGGAGAGGAGATGTTGTATGTGCCACACGTCTGATCAAAGTACTTAACTCGGGTACAATTGTGGCTGAAAATTAAACTTGAGATTGCTGCTTCTTGAGGTAAGAGGAACCAAAGTGGAGGACGTACCTCCCACTCACTGAATAGCCCTTTCGTCTTGAACCCTTCCCAGACAGGCCAAAGGGCTTCTCCTTGAGTGAAGAGTTCTGGACTCTGATCTCCATCCAGTTAGATAGGTCACCCACTCGCTCTCTCAGTGAACCTGATCAATAGTGAAAAAAAGAATGAGTGCCTCAAATAAGGAAAAGAAAGAGACAAACATTTGGAAGGTTTTGTGCTGGATACTTTATACATTGTATCTCAGTCAACACACAGCAACACTCCAAGGGATGATTTTTGTATTAGGATTCTTTGTATTGCAAGTGACAGAGTCATAATGAAAACCTAGGTTAAGCATATATGGGAGCTGAGGGTCTCATGTAGCTGCGAACTCTAGGAGTTTCAGGCCTTAACAAATGTGAGTCTCAGATACTTTTCTTTCCCTCTCCCTTTCACTCTCTTTCTTCTCTCTCTCTCTTCATGTTACAGCATTATTCCATGCGCAGTGGGATGGAATAGTCCACTGCACCTTCTGGGCTTAAATCCCTTGAATAACTCAGAGGATGCTGGTTAGCCTGGCATGGGTTATGTTACCATCCTTGCTCCAGTCTTCATAGCTAAGGAGCTGGAAACTAAGACTGATCAAGTCTACATCACATGAACAACCCTGAAACAAGGGAGGGGCTGGAAGATGACTGGAATGGAGGTCATGTTAAGTGGGTGACAGAACAGTTTCCCAGAAAAAGATTTCTGCCAACAGAAGAGGAGGGCTACTGAGCTAGCAAATGTGAGGAAGTGTCCATTAGAGTGGAATTTTCCCCATGTCCAAATGAGTAGATGAAGTATCAGAGAGGTTCCATTGTGCTTTTGAAGTTCGTAGGACTAACTCATACATGAGAGATGAGAACTGGAGCTGGTTTATCTGATTCTGAAGTCTGTACTATGTCTCCTGTGGGCCCCGTGCCACCACAATATTCACAGACCCTTGGAAGGGATAGTTTTTTTTTTTTTTAACATTAAAATTACTCTATTCAGTTTAATAATAGAACTAAAAATTGTGCTATTAAAGTAGAGAAATTATTATTTTGGGGGAATATAAGTGTTTAGCAAAGACGTTGGCTTTCATTGTGTTTTAAAATGTTTTACAAGGGACGTCACAGTCTCTTAAGACCATTAGAGGAGATTTTTAGTGGCTTAAAATGGTTTTTTACATGATATGAAGACTTTTCTCACCTACACAGCTCATCATCAAAAAATTACTATCTTAAATGTTCAAATGGGGTAAGACAAATCTTTCATTCCTCTACGATGCTAATAGGATTTCAAACTGGTCCACCTTTTTGGCATGGGGAAATTTGGCCAGAAGAATAAAAATCCTAAAAAAAAGAATTTTTTTTTCTTAGTTAAAAAGGAAAAAAGAAAGGACCTGCACCTTTGGAATTCACTTTAAGGGATTTATCCTACAGAAATAATCAGACAAGTACATAAGTTTGATTTCACAAGGATTCTCCAGTGTTAGAGATAATAGAGAACATGGAAACAAACCAAACAGAGAGAGGACTGGCTAAGTAAATTATGCAGAAATGCCTAACATTTATTGAACCCAAGCAATGTGCTAAATATTGTACATAATAATATTCAAGGCACTTATTTATCTCTTTTCATTCTCACAATCAACAGTCTACAAATTAGATTATACTATTAGCTCTATTATCTTCCTCTTCGGTTAAAAAAAAAAAAAAAACAGAGCAAACAAACCGATTTGGAGAGAGTAAGCTAAATATCAAGGATATTTATTTTTTAATTAGCAGAGCCTGGACTCAAATCCAGGTTTATCTGACTCCAAAACTCTTGCTTTGAACCATTATACAATATTCTTATTTATCTATTCAATGGAAAAAATAAAGTATGATTAAAAAATGTATACTGATCTATATAAATATGAGAAGGTATTTATGAAAATTATTAGGTTAAAAAAAGCAGATAACAACTGAGAATACATATTAGGACCCTCATAATTTTATAAGTTAATATTTACTTGTATGTATTTATATGCACTAACTTGTTAAGCATGATTATGTGTAATGAATACAGGCCATTTTTACATTCCGGATTTTATTTTTCTGTAATGAATTAATTATTTATAATAAGCATGAAATACTTTCTTAATTATAAGAGTAAATTAGTTACTTCCATTTTGGAAAAGAAAAGAAGTAAGTATTTTGCCCATCATTTCTCATCTCATTCCATCTACCTTGGTAATTCATCTTGTCAGATACTCTAGTCATTGGGATTTAGATCATTCCCTATTTCTATCCAAACCTTCCCAACAGGAAAGGTTTGTTATGTAGGATACTAGATATCTGGTTAACAGGATAACAAAATTGAATTCCTGGGGCAGAAAGCTCCAGCTTATAACTGAATCTTCATGCTTTTACTTGGGAAACATCAGCAAGGGCTAAAAATAATTTTTAAAAATGAGTTCATCAAATATTTTCAACCTCCAGAAAGATTCAGGATTCATTCGACTCTGGGAAATGATTATTAGGCTCTCTGCTTAATCCCCTGCTGAATTCATATCTTGCTAATCCTGTGCTGTTCCGTGAATGATTACAAAGCTCTGACTCACTAATGCTCCAATAGAAAAAATAATCATTATTATTCCCTTGACCAAGAGTACTTTTGAAAAACTGCAAAATATTCCTCTGCATTTTAAAAATGGAGGAAAAACTATAAAACTAAAATTGTTAAGAAAGAAAAGAAATGGCTTTAATTGAATAATTTTCTTAACGAAGAGACAGTTTTGAAGCATTTTTCTGTCTTTTGTATTTCTGAAATTACAAGCAGAAGTTCTGAGTTGTTTCTGGCCTCTTTCTTTCAATTGCAGTAATACTAGGAAGACCAAACAAGGGTTAGAATCACATCCAAATTCAACACCTTCCATTGACAGACAACTAATGGATAGGAAACATGTTTTTTTCATGATGTAAGAAAGCTTTCAAACAGGATGTCAAAACAAAGATGGGTCTTGGATTTTACAGTGACATTCCACTACATGGTCCCCTATGACTTCAGTCCATTTTTCTCTGTCTGATATTACAAGTCCACAGGGAGTCTTGCCCCAAATTCGTGAATAATAGATAATAAATAGCTTTTAAAATGCTCTAGAAGTTTTTGGCCTAATTGTTAAATCTGCTGCCATCATATGGTGACAAGTGCAGAGAATAAGGTCATTCATGGCTCTGAAAGCTGAGATCCTAATTATATTTATAAAGGGGCAGAAAAATCCCCTCTGCTTTTTCTCTAACATTGGTGTAATTCCCCAATACCAATATAAAGAATATATATCTTTTATTTTACAGAAATAAAAGAAAACCAACAGAACACCAGAAAACCAGAAAACCAACAGAACAAATCCTGTTCTACTTTGAGATTCATGGTCAAATTTAAGATATTTTGAGAAAGGGATGCACAGTAGACTGAGCTGACAACTTCTGATAAGATATAGGTAAGAATAGAGGTTAAGATCAATATATGATGGCTTTTAAACCTGACAGGTTTGCAAGCACTCTCTCCACATGTGATTTCCTGCCCACCAAAGTTCCTCCTGACTCGTGGCTTTCCTACCATAGACATTTCTTTGCTATCTAGAAATTTCCTGACCTCACATGTGCAACACTGGGAAAATACTTCCTTTGCATGAGGGTATTTGTAATAGAGCTAGATCATAATCAAATCACTGAATGTCAATCTGCAAGGAACTTTGGTGATTACCCCATTTTAGGATGTGAGGGGAGGGGGGTGGGAGGATGGGTTAGCCTGGTGATGGGTATTGAGGAGGGCACGTTCTGCATGGAGCACTGGGTGTTATGCACAAACAATGAATCATGGAACACTTCATCTAAAACTAATGATGTAATGTATGGGGATTAACATAAGAATAAAAAAATTAAAAAAAAAAACGACCTATAGTACAACTACTTTCTCCCAATCATTGACAAATTCAGCACTACAACCAGCATCTCCTGATCTTTTTCCCACCACCCTCTTTTGTCGGCTCCTTGTTCAGCTGTAGCTAACGATCAATATAATGATACATGTTATATATCAGCTTAACAATTGAAAACCCAAACTAAATACAACTGGCACCCACTTAGGTCCAGTTTTTGCATAGAGTCAATCCAAAGGAAAAACAATCCAGTAGAAAACTATTGCCGAAACAATTTTAATGTTTACTTGGTCTCTGGAGAAAAATGGCAAAAGGTGGATGGTAGTGGGGGCTGGGGGTAGGGATGGTAATGAGCAGGAAAAAGGGGAGAAGACATTTTTATTTAAGCAGTGGTTCCAAATAGGGAAAATTTGGCCCCTCAGAGAATATTTGGTGTTGACTATAGACATTTTTGTTTGTTACAACCAGAGGGCTCCCATTGGCTTATAGTAGAAAGAGGCCAGGGATGCTTACAACCATCCCTACAATGCATATGACAGTCCTCCACAGCAAGGAATTATCCAGTCCAAAATGTCAATAATGCAGAATTTGAGAAAATCTGTTAAGTATATCTTTGAAAACTTATTTCTATCTGTATCAACTGTGGGGCTCCCCCAACTTTTCTTCCCTACACTTTGAATTTCCATCACCAATTCTCTTAATGCTGAAAATAACTCTTTCTTCTTATAGCTCTTCCTTTTAGCTTTCTATGCACTTTGATTTAAATCTTCGCCTTCATATTCCATATCTGCTATTTCCTTCCTTTCCCATTATAAATCCCCCTTAACTGTGGTACAAAAAGCAGAAATCCTCTTGGAAAGACATATAGGATTATTGTCAGTAGGCAAAAGGGAGGGAAGAGAAAGTTGTGGACATTTACACATCCATAATATCATCTTTTGCTTCATTATATCAGATATACACACATCATCATATACATCTTAAATGACCAGACAATGAGAAATCTCTACATTTTTATATTTCAATTCCTGGTCATGGGATTGAAATTACAGACTGATTCCAGAGTTTCCCAGCATATGTAAGAAAGGAGTTTTCTCTGTGTATATGGCAGAAACCAGAATGTGAAAAGAAAGCAAGTTAAAGGAGCCAGGGATTTACAGGGAACTTCAGACAGAATTGGTTCATAAGGTGACCCTTCACTGAGGTAGCTCCATCCCCAGCCCCTCTTGGGTTAGAAATAAAAGTTACCATTTGTAAGAATAATAAACTCCTCGATCCTATATTCTCATATAACATGAAAATAGATAAAGGGAATTTTATGAATTGATGCAAATGGACAATTGGAGGGAGAAATAAAACTTTATTTCTAGAAGATGGGTATGTATTCTTTGCTATTATCAGTTGCAATACAAAACACTATGTAGCAAAGATCTTAAAATGTTTATGAACCACATGGGCCTACCAATAGGTAAGCATTTTATGTGACCATTTTACTATATTATGAAAAATGTGTTACAGAAAGTTTGGTTTATCCAGAAAAATGATAGTCCAGGGAGAAGGATATAGATGAGTCCAATATTTCTTTTTTAAAAAGATTTATTTAGTTATTCATTTATTTGAGAGAGAGAGAGTGAGCAGGGGTGAGGGGCAGAGGGAGAGAGAGTCCTGAGACCCCTTGGGGCTCGATCTCCTGACCTTGAGATCATGACCTGGGCTGAAATCAAGAGTCAGTCACTTAAACAAGTGAGCCACCCAGGCACTGCTAGATGAGTCCAATATTTTTAATCCTGCTCACTTTATGATATATAAAAGATTCTAAATGTATATTCATATTATATCGATACAATTCTAGATGTCATGGCTTCTCTTTTTCTCTTCTTTTTTTTTTTAAGAGTTATTTATTTATTTTAGAGAGAGAGAGAAAGAGAGAGAATATGCTGGGGTGGGGGGCAGAGGGAGAGGGAGAGAGAGAAAATCTCAAACCGTCTCCCTGCTGAGTGGGGAACTGAGGTAGGGCTTAATCCCAGGAACATGAAATCATGACCTGAGCTGAAATCAAGAGTCTGACCACCTGAGCCATCCAGGTGCCCCCTCCTATTATTCTTAATAGAAATTTTGTAATCAATAATTTTAGAATAAATTATGGATTATTTAAATGTAGATATGTAAGTATGGAAACTTACTTTTGAAGAGCCCTTCATAAATAAACTAAATAGTAGGAGATTATAACAAAATGTTTAATAAGTCATTTTACATGTATTTAACTGATTATTTTGCAGACACTAAAAATAATGTTTTTGAAGTATTTTAAAGAACATAGGGAAAAACAGCATACACAAATCATCTCATTCTAGTTTTATTAAATATAAACTTACTATTTTTTTAAAAGGAGAATTTTCTAAAAATTCCAAAATGGTGATATTATCATTATTACTATGATGATGAATAATTTTTCCTTTTTTCTTTATTGCTATGCTTCCAAAATTTTTTTTTGCAATGAAAAGATTTTACTGTGAAATGAGGGGAAAAATGAATGCTATTTTTAAATGGGTCCTATAGAGAAATTTTTCTTCTTCTTTATCTAATGCATTGCTAAAACCATTTCCATATCAGTTCCAACCACTCTATCTTGGAAAACAGGGAGGAAAATGCATCTGTAATAAACGAGGACAGCAAACAACAAAATGTGGCCAAATCTATAAATCCCTTTGCTTAGCAAAGCAATTTTTGTGGCAACAGTTAGAATCAATTACTGTAGACTTTAATACTGTAATGTTGATGGAGTCTTAACTTCTGGAGTTGGAACTTGGGAAAAAGTCACTTGCACTGGGCAGAGGGGCTAAGAAAAAAGACCAATTTGATCAAAAATGACTTCCTTTCATGAACCATTGTGCCATTACCCTGTGCTTGAAGATAAGCAGCTTAGGCGGGGTCATGGTTTAGCAGTCTCTTGAGACCCCTGCTGTCTAATTAGCATGGCTGTCAAAAAACTGAGCTCAGTTCATTTTTCTTTAGGCCTATAGGAAAGGAAGGCGTGCTTTTCTATACTGTCAGCATTGTGCTAGTTTATTAGTCCTGTGTTACACGTGTTACAAATGGGAATTTATTTTTGGCTCCAAAAACTCAATGGGCAGAAATTCGGGCAAGATAATATCTCCAAAAGAGTCAAGAATAGCACAATTTTCTAATGCTCAGGATCCAGGAGCAGAGCATCTCTGGTGTTTTATTTTGCAAACCATGATTTGCAGTGCTTTTGCAACGCAGCATACTGAGCCTGTCAAGGAGTCCTCAGAATCCTGTCATTGAAGAGGTCACCTGGTCATTTGAATTTTGAGAAATGTTGCTTCCAATAGTGTTTGTCTTATTCTTTGGATCTAGGGGAAAAAATTCGGCATATAAAGCCTACAAAGAACTGCTTATAATGAAGCAACCCATATATGTGACCAGGACAGCAGTGCAGAGGTCTCTCTTCATCTATAAACTCTTATATGGTGGCCTACTAGAAATCTCCATTTGAATGCCTCATGCACAAGTCAAAATAACTTGTTAAACATTGAACTCTTTGTTTTTCTTCTTTGTTTCTTCCTTTCTTTCATTTTATGTGGTAAGAACACCTACCATGAGATCTAACTTATGGTTAGATCTTAACCAATTTTTAAGAACACAGTATAGTATTGTTAACTACAAGCACAACGTTGTACAGCAGATCTCAAGAACTTACTCATCTCGCATAACGAAAACTTTATGCCCATTGGTTAGCAAATCCTTATTGAACTCTTGATCTCCCAATCTGGTATTTTACCCATCCCAGTGAAAGTTGTTTACTATCACTGAAGCAAGAAACTTTATGACGACTTCCCTTTTGTTAGCACCTACATCTCACTTATGGGCAAGTCTTTTTGATTCTATCTCCTAGATTCTGACCTAGTGGCTGCCCACTTCCCTCTGTCTCCACTTTCATCCCTCGGTTTGTGCCACCATTTTAGCCTCTCTGCCCATACGTTGGACAGTTATTCTCCCCGAGTTCTACTCAATCCCCATACACCAGCCGAAGTGCTTCTTACACATCATACTGCAGATTGAAGCACTCCCTTGGCCACAACCTATCAGCATGTCCTCATTACATGTAGATTAAATTCAGTTCTTTAATATATGGTCTATTGTGACTGGATCTTTACCTCCTTTTTTTTTTTTTTTTTTTAAGATTTTATTTATTTGAGAGTGAGAGAGCGAGCGCACAGGGGGAGGGGCGCGGCGGGAAGGGAGAAGCAGAGTCCCTGCTGAGCAGAGAGCCCAATGCGGGGCTCGATCCCAGGACCCCAGGATCATGACCTGAGCCGAAAGCAGTCGCTTAACCAACTGAGCCACCCAGGTGCCCCAATCTTTACGTTTTTAAAGTTTCCCTGTTGCTACTTTCCTCTGTCATGTGCCACACTTCAGTCATATCAAATACAGCAATGTTTTTCCAGCATTAAGGCTCTTCTCCATGTAAGTTTACGCCACTTAGTTTTTCCTGGCTAAACGTCTGCCTGTTCTTTAAATCACAGCCAAATGTTACTTTCTAGACACAGCCCGAGCACGTAAGTGAATACTTCCCCAAGTTGCAGATTGGAGAACCACCTTGGCATGGAGCTGCTCATCGGTCTGCAGGAGCAAAGTCAGAAGCTGAAACTCACACTGGAAGACTCTCAAGTCCCTGCCTGAGCTCACCTGGTTTCCAGCACTGTGACACTGCAGTTTTGGCCCTGGTAAGTTCTTGGACCCATTACCCTGCCAGGATAGTTCAAATATGACTCCACTTGGTGTTAGTAATAATTTAAGACTCATTACACCATGAATCAAATCTGGCTGCTCAAGGGAAGTATAAACTTTGGAAACAAAGTATGGGTTATTTTTATAGGGTCCTTATTTTTTCAGTATTGGGGCAGAGTGTTGTTTTAATGGCTCAGCTCCTACATTTAAGCATAGGAATAAACATAAATTGTGCTTTAGCACCTGCTGAAATCCAGGCCATGATGTTACCTAATATTTGATTCACCATCATAAGTGGTCCTCGTCGAAGAAGCGGCTTTGAGTTATACAAGCTGCAGAGACTTAGGCAGGCAGTGCCTACAGACACAAACATTTTTATAGTGCGTTTCCCTCCTGTATTATTTCAACTCCTACACTACCTACATATTTATAGAAGCCTCTGGTGATTCTTAATGATGTTGTTCAGTCTAGTTCTTAATAATTTCCTTGGTTTTATGCTAACATTCCTGCTGTTGATTGTTCTTTTATTTTAATTATGCCGCATTCTAAGCAGCGCTTCTGGGAGTGGGTTGGAGTTTACACTGCAGTACATTACAGGTGAAAATATCTTTTAAAATCCCATTAGAGCAAAATTCCTACCCTTCGCACTTTGGCGGGGCAGGTGGGTAGGGCCCCATCAATACTAAAAAATTGTATTACTTGACTGTGGGGGCTGGTGGCCAGCCGTAGTAAGTTAGCAAATAAAAATTATGGTAGCTAGCACGTATTGGACACATATTACCCGCAGAGCCTGGGTTAGGTGCTTTACGTTCAATCTTTCATTTAGCCCACACCACAACCCTATGAGGCATCTGTTATTAATATGCCCATTTGACTCACATGGAAACAGAAGCCTAGAAGCCTAGAGAATCTCAGCGCTGTGGCCAAAGACATGCAGAGCCAAGCAGTGGTAAGAAAGGAAGCCTTATCTGACTCCACAGCCCATGCCTTCAACCACTCTGCTAATCTTCTGTTCAAGCAAAAGTAAACCTTACTCCATCATAAGAGTAGGAAGGGAAAAAACACACCTAGCAATCCAAACTTTTCCTTGCTTACAAGCACCAGGGATTGTAAAAAATCATCCTGCTGTTGAGGGGTTAATCATTTAAGAAGCGGTAGTTGCAGTGTTCCAAGCCGAAGAGAAATCAAGCCATTTTTATTCAAACCTGGATGAAATATCATGTTCAAAAGAACATAACATTGGAATCACAGAGTATTGATTTTGAATGCTGTATTTCTGTATACTCTCAATGACATCGGGCAACGACTTAAACTCTAACACCTACCTCTGCAGGTGGAAACAATAATAATAATAATAACTGCGTAGATAACTTGTAGGTGTGCTGACAACGCGGACTCCATCTTGTTCGTGCGGACTTGTGTTCCAGGCCCCTGGGAGGTTAACCAGAAGGCGGGGGAGGCTTGTTCTGATCTCCCCTAAAGTGGCATATGGAATGCACCACTTTAGATAACCAGTAGCGATGACTGGCACACGGGTGGCACCCTTCAGGTAACTACCCTTTGACCTCGCCACACTGCCTCTTGCTCTATAAAAGCTGTGGGTTTGGGCGCCTGGGCGGCTCATTTGGTTAAGCGACTGCCTTCGGCTCAGGTCATGATCCTGGAGTCCCGGGATCGAGTCCCGCATCGGGCTCCCTGCTCGGCGGGGAGTCTGCTTCTCCCTCTGACCCTCCTCCCTCTCATGCTCTCTCTCTCTCATTCTCTCTCTCTCTCAAATAAATAAATAAAGGGGCGCCTGGGTGGCTCAGTCGTTAAGCGGCTGCCTTCGGCTCAGGTCATGATCCCAGGGTCCTGGGATCGAGCCCCTCATCCGGCTCCCTGCTCCACGGGAAGCCAGCGTCTCCCTCTCCCACTCCCCCTGCTTGTGTTCCCTCTCTCGCTGTGTCTCTCTCTGTCAAATAAATAAATAAAATCTTAAAAAAAAAAAAAAGGGGGGCGCCTGGGTGGCTCAGTCGTTAAGCGTCTGTCTTCGGCTCAGGTCATGATCCCGGGGTCCTGGGATCGAGCCCCGCATCGGGCTCCCTGCTCCGCGGGGAGCCTGCTTCTCCCTCTCCCACTCCCCTGCTTGTGTTCCCTCTCTCGCTGTCTCTCTCTCTCTGTCAAATAAATAAATAAAATCTTAAAAAAATAATAATAAAATAAATAAATAAGTAAATAAATAAATAAATAAAATCTTAAAAAAAAAAAAAAAAAAAAGCTGTGGGTTTAGGTCCGGACTGAGCGGAGTACAACTGTGTAGCACCTACGTTGTTCATCTGCCTGATTCCGCCCCCATCGGTAAGGTACCCTGAATAAATCTCTGTAAACAGTACGGAATGGCTTGCTTTGTTGTTGTCTCGAAGCGCCTTCTCAGTTTGGAGGATCCTTTACTGTCGCTCCTCCACCTTCTAACATAACTGATGGATAGATATATAGTACCAAATGAGGTAATGCGTTGGGGGTCTCTCATATATTTGCCTAATCAATATTATTCTCCCCTAGGCTCTATTTCTGTTTTATCTATAAGGCAGTAAGTGACTCCGTATTTTCTGTCTAGTAGACATCACTTAGGATGAATAGATAGATGTCCATGGGATTGGCTGCCAGTCACTTCACTGGCCCCGTCAACCAACTTCAGTTCTGTTGTCCCCCTTGCTATTGCTTTACTACATCAGGCACGCTTCACTCTTGGGGCCCATGCTCTGGCTCTTCCTTCTCTGCCTGGAATGGTCTTCCCTAGACATCCAGCCACTTAACTTGCTCCCTCATCATCTTCAAGTCTTAACTTAAAGATCACCTTCTTTTTTATTTATTTATTTATTTATTTATTTATTTATTTATTTACTTACTTACTTACTTACTTACTTACTTACTTACTTACTTATTTGAGAGAGCGAGAATGAGAGAGAGAGCATGAGAGGGGGGAGGGTCAGAGGGAGAAGCAGGCTCCTTGCCGAGCAGGGAGCCTGATGCGGGACTCGATCCCAGGACTGCAGGATCATGACCTGAGCAGAAGGCAGTTGCTTAACTAACTGAGCCACCCAGGTGCCCCTAAAGATCACCTTCTTAGTAGAGGCTTTTCTGACCATTTTATTTAAAATTGTACATACTCTACCTGGATGCCTTCTGGGCTTGAGTCCCCTTAATATATAATTTATGTGTTTTATTGATTATATGTGTTCCCCACCCACTGGAATGTAAACTACATGAGGATAGGAATGTTTGTCTCCCCCTGTCACCACTGGTTTATTGTTACTATTCAGGACAGTATCTGGTTCATAGTAGATACCCATTAAATATAAATGAATGAATAAGTGGATGATTCCAAAATGGTTGGTTTCAATAGAAAAAACAAAGAGAGTAAAGATCACCATAGAATGTGTTGAACTGAACATTTCATGGGATTGGATGAAAGATTGAAATATTGCTATGAACAGAGGTATCCAATAGGATAGCTTAGTTTTTGGGATGGCAATGGGAAAGAAGTATAGCATGCTTTTTAAAAAATTATACCCATGATAGATAAATTAAAATGAATCTCAAAAGAAAAGGACTTGGACATCAGTGCTATGTTTATTCTTTGAAATACCATAACATTTTCTGTGAATACAGTTAAAAAAAGTGTAATGACTTTTGGCCTTATTTTTTCCCATTTCTCTTTGTGTGGATTTAAGAACCTGAGCTCAGAATTCAGATAATTAGACTGAATCCATATCTTGGCACCTCCACTTTCTTAAGTTTTTAAACTTGGACAAGTTAACAAACTTTATAGGTTCCTCTTTTGTAAATAGGGATAATAGCAGTACCTACCTCATAGAGTCATCGTGAGGGATTAAGGTGGTAAAACATGTAAAGGGTTTAGAACAAGCACCTGGCCCACAATAATAGCTCAACTGGTGAGCTATTACAAATTTTATTGTTCTTACTCCCCAGTAGACGATAAGCTGAAGGAAAACAAGGGCTATATTCCTTGCTCACTATTGTATCCCCAGAAGATACATATATATATACACACACACACGTATATATTTAATATATATAATATATATTCATATATAACATACATTTACTTATATATAATATATAAATATTTATCATATTTATATATTTATATGTATAATATATATCTGATTCATATATAATATATGTAAAACATACATATTTGATTTCTCTGCTCACAAATATTTTTCTGTTGTGAAATTTGTTTGAGAGGGATTGAGAAGGGATAGAATCTACTTTCAGATTCTACTCTTAGAGGATTCATTAGTCTTACCACATAAAATGAAATGAAATGGATTTCTTGGATTATAATAATAAGGACTATTTTTAATTTGACAGCCTTATAGGATAAGAATGAAAACTGCTGTTTTAAAGTGGTTATGTTCTATGGATGAAACTGGTTTTATTGAATGCATTGATGAATGTTTTACAGTTTTATTACAGATTTAATCATAAATCATATTTTATTTTTATTTTTATTTTTTAAAGATTTTATTTATTTATTTGAGACAGAGAGAATGAGAGAGAGAGCACATGAGAGGGGGGAGGGTCGGGAGGGTCAGAGGGAGAAGCAGACTCCCTGCCGAGCAGGGAGCCCAATGCGGGACTCGATCCCGGGACTCCAGGATCATGATGAGCCGAAGGCAGTCGCTTAACCAACTGAGCCACCCAGGCGCCCCATAAATCATATTTTAATGAATGAGTGAAAATAGTATTTGTGAAGGTTAATAAATTTATTGGCAAAAAATGTACTAAACAATATACGTAATTATTGAATGAATGAATATGTCAGACGCTATGATGGAAGGTAAGCCCAGATACAAAAATACTAAGAAATGTTGTCCATACATGTCAACTTACACTGTCATGCAGTGAGAGGGAGAGATGTGAGAAAGAAGGGCACATCTTAGTTTTGGGGTAGTCATTAATAGTGGCATCATAAAACAAACAGTGATGAGATGGATTTAGATCATCAAAAAATCATCTCAGGATTATCTCCCAATCTGCTTACCTATAATTTAGCATTTGTGGGTGTGGTGATTTTAAGTTATGTGCACAAATTCTTTGCTATCTCCACCTTAAGAAGTAGAGCCTGTTCAATCTTGGAGCTAGTGACTTGTTTTGATAAGTAGAATAAAGTAGAAGCGACAGTTTCCAGCTACAGACGAGGTCATAAAGGGCATTGGGCCAAAAAAGTCTTGTTCTCAATTGAATCTTTAAAAAAAAATGATCCCACTTATCACCTCCTAAACTATAAATTCCTTGAAAGGATAGGCCTTGCCCAGTTCTCCTGTGTGTGCCTTAGAATCAAGCACATAATATAACCTGGCAGATAGTAAGCCCTCAATCAGGGTATTTTTGATTGGTTATCATCTCCATGTTTTTATGAAGCTCTTCTTGATTAGAAAAACAACTTCATCATTTGAGATAATTACTATTATTTTTTTAAATCATTGTGCAGAATTTTACTGGGCTACAAATAGAGATTTGGAGACGAACACCAGAGGACTCAGATGGGATTCCAAAGGTTACATCTCTAGACATGACCATGTTCTGATCAATTCGACATTGAAGGAATCATCCAGCTGGTGCATGGTGGTGAGTCCATGAGCGTAATGGTACAGAGCATAAGATGTGAATCTCAGTTTCTTCTGTTATGTATGGGTGATAAAAATAGGGTTAGCTTGAGGGAAAAGGAATATAATCTCTGTGGAGTGCTGAATAGATGTCAACAACTATTGTTTTTATTTTTACCTTTTTCTTTTGTCCCGTTTCCTCCACTAAAGGGCATATATTGACTTAGATGTTGCTCTAGACATTTTTTTTTAGTATTTTCTAACCACGGAAGACCTTTTGGTACATGGAGAGAGCCTTAACTATATGCTGTGTGAGGAAGTAAAGAATAGAGACCAGCGTATTCATATCAGCCTAATGTAAAGTCTGTGAAACAATGCAACCAGGAAGATGATATTTAATGTGCTTTCAAAGCCATAGCCTGTGACTGGAACATGCCAAGATGGGACAGAGAAGAGAGATGATTAGATGTGGAGAGAAATTTCAGAGGGAAAAAAAAAAATTCTTGCCCAGAGGTTCGTATTCATGAAAAGTTGTAATCCTCTGGTCATCAACATCACAGAGGGATACAAGTAAACATGCAGCATACTATAGGGATATTTGCATTTTTATATGAACAATTTTTAATGATGTCACAGAGAAATGTTAACTAATTTCATTTTTAATTAGTTTTAGGGTGTAGAAGAATTAAAAGTGGTTATATTTAGAACTTATTTAATTAAAATGGATAAACTATATTTCAGGTACATAATATAGATAATCTCACTAGGTTCTACTCCTGGCTATACTACCAATTTAATTAATAGGAAGAATTGCAGCATATTAATGAGAAGAAAATAGAAACCATTGCCTTTGTCCTTTATTGTGATTGCAAGCCATTCCAGGTTCTGGATAAGTGGGTAGTTGATATTGAAGGCAGGAAATGTTTATTATTCAGTGCAATAGGCTGCAGTGACATTTCTTATCATTTCAGAATAACTGTGCCAGAGGGTCTGTAAATAGTATTTGCCAAAGGCAATTTTACACATTCATAATATTCTTTGATGTCTGGGCTGGGCCCAACTGACAGAGCCCCCGAGGCTATCTTTCTACTTCTCCTGCAGGCTGATAAACCGGTGTGGGGGTTTACAGAGAAACAAAACAAACTCAAGAAATTTCATTTAGTGATTTCTGAATTAAATTCACTTTAAGGAAGCCAATGCCTAGCAGATAGTGGCCATTTAATCAGTAGTTTTTGGGTGAGGGGAGGCCAATTTGCATCAAGGTTATGGAGAATAATTTTAAGAGGGAAATTTTACCTTCAGGAAACATTCTGGGTGGGTTTGACTTTATGCTTTTTCTGTGTAAGAAAGAGAAGATGAGAAAAGTGAAACTCTTATTCTCAGTAGTATGAATAATATTTAATAATGAATTAACATTTATTGATTTCTTACTCTATACACTGGTTAAAGGAACTTTTGTACATTTACTCATTTATCACAGTGGCAGACCTATAAGGTTGATGAGAAAACTAAGGCACAGATAGATTAATCAAGAGCACACAACTAGGAAGTAGTAGGATATTTAAAAAAAGAAAACACTATACATATTTCCTATTATTTACTAATATCACTGTGTGTCCAAGCCTCAAATTACCCTATCCACCTCTTCTGACCCAGGAACTACCCATACAATTACCCTGCACATTTTCTTTCTAAAATATATAATTTTCTGAAATTATTATATTTATGTAATTGTGGTTTTTGGTTTGGTTTTTCTATTTATGTTTATTATTTGTCTCTGTCAAGTGGAATATAAATGATTTGCAGTCTCATCTTCTACAATTTATTTATTCTCTATCCCTCCACCAGGTTAAGTTTTTAAAAGTCCAGCATCCATAACAATGTGTATAGCTCTGCTGTTTTTGAATGACGTCCAGTCTCTTCAACCTGGCATTTAAGTCATTCTGTCAGTCAGCCTCCCTCCCATGCAAAACAGCCTTGCTATCTGCCTCTCGATTACCGTATTCTCTGCTTGCTTAGCCATGGCGTGCACAGCTTTCTCTTACTGGCACCACCAGCCCTATTCCCACCTGCGTGTTTGAACCTCATTCTGCTTTCAAAGATGCAACCATATCCAGGCTCTCATTCCTGTTGATTTCATTAATATTTGTTACTGTCTTCTCCCTGTGCCTGTGCTTCCAAGTTTCTTTCCCTTTAGCTATCACTTTGTAGCATTGCACCTTGTTCTTTGGTAATGCCACATGAGTAAATTTAAGCCTCAAACAGAGTGTCCCGTGCCGGGTAGGTTTTCTTTCCACTGTGTCTCTTGCAGTGTCGGACATAGACTACGTAACGAGTAAATAATAGATCAATAGTGCTTCATGCAGTCCATTGCTATGTAATGAAAAATGATTATTCCTGTTAGTGTGAAGGGTGCAGTGCTGTCTTGCCCAGACTTCCCTTCAGGAATGATGATCTTTTTTCCCAGCTGCTGAGAGTACAGTGGGCAGAGAACTTTGCCTATTGGCCCATTTCAGAGATTGCCTCTACTAAAGAGACCCACTTTTCCTGAGCCTCCATGGCCCTTCCTGGGCCACCGGTGTCCGAGACTGCTTTACATGGGAGTAGAAGAGCCTGATACCATGGCTCTACTCAGAACAACTCTGAAGAGTCATTCATGCTTCAGAGCTCCCGTAGTTATCTGCGGCCACCACTGAGGTTATGTGGCAGCCTGGGTTCTCCTTGTGTCCAGTTCTGCTTCCTTCTCTTCCGCAGATTATCCCAGACCCCCTCCTGAAAGAACCTCCTCCGTTTTAAACTCTGAGTCTGCTTCGCAGAGAACCCAACCAGTAATACTCACTAATCATACATTTCGTCATCACATGTTTCTTTTCTAATCATGAGGAAACAGGGGATATGGATGAAAAGTAATAAGAAGAGGGACAGAGACAATCAAAAGGGACAATTAGGGGGAATTGGTGAGCTTATCTTTGCATATCGTGGAAAGCTTTTGTTTTGTTTTGCTTTATTGGGTTGTTTGCCTTAGACACTTTTGTTATTCTTTTTAAAAATTATTATCCCTATAAATGTAGAATGATGATCATTGTCTTTAAAAAATGTTGGGTAGGAATAGATGAAGGGAAGAAAATGAAAATGACAATTAGGAGGTTGAATTGCACAGTTGCAGTGGATGAAATGGGGACACATTGGCCAGGCCACTCAACCTCCAGCCTCAAGGAGAGCTAATTCTGTCACTTATTTTATCCAAGAAAAAGTAGGGAACATATGAGAATTGCCTAAGAATGCTCACTTATGCATTTTCAAAACCCCAAGCTTGAACACTCAGAGTGAGTGTCCTAAGATATGAAGAGTATGTCATACCTCTATCCGAGACCTAAATCCAGCCTATTGGAAGACCCCCCAGTAGCATCCATCATCATACATTTGCCCCCTCAGTGAAATCAGCTGTGTGCAGTCACTCTTGCCGCACCAACTAATTGGCTCAGTCTTGCCAATAAGTGCCTTTGCCCGTGGTGCCCCTCTTTAATTTTATAAACATTCAAAAATATTCAGTCAAATTGACTAGCTTTCTTAGCGACCATCTTTGTGAAAATGAACAGCTTTGGTAGTGAGAACAAGCATTTCAACCCCTTGAAAATAACAGCAGAGGTGTTTTTCTTCTACTCTCCCTCCCCAATGAATATTAAGCCTCTTTTTCTTGAAAGGAAAGAACAAATCAAGCACAGAATTTTTTTCATTTCTCAACTTCATGTTAGTGGCAATGGCGGGTTGGAGTGTCTTTGGGGGCAGCCTTAATGCTTGTTTTTCTTTCTGAGAAAAACTGCATTAGACCAAAAAAAAAAATGCCCCTGAGATTTAATTATCTTTCTATATTATTTTTCACTACAAAGACACTTACTCTTTTATTGTGTTGCTCTGTTGAAAAAAAAAAAAAACCTTTGGTAGATGTATTTTTTTTTTTTTCTAATGGTAAAGACAGTATAACTTCAAAGATGGACTGCTTGCCTTTCTTGTCTTTGACAAAAGGAGCTGAGGGATTTGAATAATTTCAAGGTGACATGAAGGTTTGTGGTCAAGATGGGTATAGAAAATAAAGGAATACGGAGTTTGGGGTATTGCCCCTTTGGATGCTGATACTTTTGCCTCTGTTTTTGGGTCTATAATGATTGCTAGGTCTATGTATTTAGGTTATTCAAAAGAACTCTTTTCTGTAAAAAGTAATAAATTGTTTTCATGGACCTAAAGTTTGGGGATGAAAATGGATATCAGAAATAGACAGAAGCCAAGGACTATAAAATGATAGAGACTAACAGAAACCCTCTTCTGGATCTTTGAACTCTGTTTCTCTTGGCACGTATGTTGTTGCTTTCATTTCTCTTTCTTGCCAGGTGTCCCAATGCACCTGGTGGGATGTAACTGCCATCTAACGTGGCAAGGCCTATGATTTCACCACTCAGCCAGACTGACTCTCCTAGTCCTTCAATTTCAAATGTTCAGGGAAGACTTGCTTGACCCAATCTAGAGTGTCGATTGTCACCCTGTTGTCCAGAAATTATATCAGAGTCAGTCATGCTGGAAAATCATGGCTCCTCCCTTCTCAATCATGCAGATAACAAGAAGGGGACGTGTGAAGAAAAATAATCAGGACAGTTACCTGAAAATAGGGGTTGTATCCATATTACTATTTGTATCATGATGGTCAACTATTCATCTGAAAATAGGTAAAACATAGGAATAATTTAGGCATAAGGCTAAATGGCTCAGTGTTTTATTTTGAGCAGTGTTATGTTTGCATTTGGCATTAGCCTATCAGGGGAAGTATCTAGATACTTACTCAATTGTTAATTATTACATTTTGTGCTCCCCTGTTTATTCATTCATTTATCTGTTCACTCATGCTGAAAGTCCTTTTGTTTATTTATTGAAGGGATACAGATTTAGAAGCATATAGGAACATTTAGGTAAGAAACACATCCAGAATAAATCTCAAGGAGAGTGCGTATGTTGGGCAGGGTATACTAACTACTAACACAGAAACACACAATGGCGCAACACAAAAACTCTTTATTCGATATGGGGAGGAGTTTTCTTCATGATGATACTCAGAGACGTGGGCTCCTTCTAATGACTACGCCATTCCCTGGACTGCCAGAATGTTCTGCTGTTCCTCTGCATCTGATCAGCTGATGAATAAAGAGAGGGAATGGGAGGATTTCATGAAAATCTTTAAAGACCAGGCCTAGATATGGCATGCTTTACCTCTTCCAGCATTCCTTAAGTAGCTATACCTAAGTCCCAGGGGTCTATGATATGGAATCACACAGGAAGAAAAAGATGAGCACTGCTTTTAAAACCTGAGCAAGAGAGGCCCGTGTTCTGGGCCAGGCCTTTTAGATACTCTGAGGATTTCCTCCAGTTGCACCACTCCCTGTAGGAAATGAGATTACAGGGCCAAGGGTGCCTGGGATGCCGGGATTCTCTGGAAACAAAGTCCTTATAATTATTTCCAGGTGCAGCTTGGTGCTCTTTCCTGGGTCTACCTTCCTAACGGTCCTATAGATGCATCCTTTTGTCTCAGGCATAGCCAAGGACTGGCTCTTTGTGAAGGAATTTGGACAAAGCTTGCATGAGCAGACCAGATGTACATGATGCCCCTCATAGTTAAGGATGAAGCTCGGGTGGGCTGGAAAGGGGGAGGCCATGGTAGAGGGATGAGGGCCTGGGCCTGGTCTTCCCATGCTGTTTCTAGCATGGAACTCTGAGGAGTTCCAGAAGTCTAAACTCAAACCTACTTTTCCATAGTTTTTTTATGAAGGTATTTGATAATGCAGGAAACTAGTATATGTTTTATTTAGCAGGTTTTCAGCTTGGTTTATAACTCTTAAACACTGAGATGTGTTGTATGTGGGCCCTCACCTGTGTTCTTGCCCTGAGCCTGGAAAGTATTAGGGATGGTCCTGTGGCCACCTGTAGCAGCCTCTCACATAGTGCATGACCAGTGTGATTTTATGCTCCACTTTGTATGCTTCTGAAAGGAAGGGGAAACTTAAAATAGTTCACTTCTATTAGACAAAAATAAAAATTTAATTGCTGCATTTCACCAAGACTTATTCAATGGACCATTTCTGCTTCTATTACCCTAAGCACTAATAAACTCTGGAAAGCTACTGATAAACACTCTGATTTCATTTAATAATAGCTACTCCCTTTTTTTTCCAACTCTTAGTTTGTGCCCGACACTGTGCTAACAAATTAATGTGTTATCCCATCTAATTCTAACAATTCTTTTAATTACTGTCCCTATTTGACAGATCAGGAAACATAAGCCGAGGAAGGAAATTGCAGATTTAAAATTCAAATGCAGGTCTGCCTTGATCAAAAGTGTGCCTTCTCTCCAACAATGGCACACAAATGTTTCAGGTTGGAAGGCACTGTAGGTTTCAGAAAGGCCAGTCCCCTCCATGCCCATTATGATTCTTGAATCGTCTCTGTCACAGTCCAGACAAATACTTGACCTGTCTGAATAAAGACATTTCCGGTGACAAGTTCCTTTATGTATTAATACACTGGGGGCATTAGCATATTAAAGCAATTTTTTAACTAACAAATTGTGATGCATTTATGTGTTGTTAACAATAAGAAAAACGGGTGACAGGGCGCCTGGGTGGCTCAGTCATTAAGTGTCTGCCTTCAGCTCAGGTCATGATCCCAGGGTCCCGGGATCCAGCCCCGCATCGGGCTCCCTGCTCGCCAGGAGGCCTGCTTCTCCCTCTCCCTCTCCCACTCCCCCTGCTTGTATTCTCTCTCTCTCTGTCAAATAAATAAATAAAAATCTTGAAAAGAAAAACGGGTGACATTACAGCCAAGGGACTGGGATTTACACCTAAATCACAGTCCATCTTATTTGTATTACATGTAAAATTTTGAATATTCTGATGTCAGTGAGTCATGCAGGTAAATGTCAATTTGGGAAAAATAACTGTAGTCAAAATTTAAAGATCCAAACTTTCTGAGCTGTCTTTATGTTTCTTTTGTTTTCCTTTTTTATTGTGTGGATAGAGAAATTAGAAGGACACTTGAGTAGAGCATGGAGATTTTTTTCTCACATGTGGCCCTAAAGCAGTCCTTTCAGGAAGGGTTTGTGTATGTGCATATTTGTTGTTACTATAAGTAGCAGAATCTTCTGATTTATTATCCGACTGAGATACTTTTGAGAATGAAATGGGGTGCTACTGATAATTATGCATAAACTGAAACAGTCCCAGGAAAATGGAGTTCAGGTTCATCCTAGTCACAAACATTTATATAACATTCTCAAAAAGACCAAACATAGGGACAGACACAGCTTATTAGTAGCTGGCAGAGGCTATAGGTGGAGTGAAGGGCTGACAATAAAGGGGCACAAGGGAATTTTTGGAGATGATGGAATTGTTCTGTCTTGATTATGATTGTGTGTTCATAACTGTGTGTACTTGTCAGAACTCAGAACCAGAGCACCTGGGTGGCTAAGATGGTTGGGTGTCTGCCTTCAGCTCAGGTCATGATCCCAGGGTCCTGGGATCAAGCCCTATGGCAGGCTCCCTGCTCAGTGGGGAGCCTGCTTCTCTCTGTCCCTCTGCCCCTCCCCCTGCTTGTGAGCTCTCCCTCTCTCTCTCTCTCTTTCTGTCAAATAGATAAATCTTAAAAAAAAAAAAAAAAAACAGAACTCACAGAAACATGCACCAAAAAGTGGATTTTACCCTCCATAAATTATACCTCAATTAAAGAAAGATAGCAGGGTTAAGAGGTCTTATAACAAGAATGGCAGAAACATGAGTTTAGAAGGAAACATTCTTTTTTACTTTTGACTATAAAGGAAAAATAAAAAGAGCCTACACCCTCTCAAGAAGAAACAAAACAAGGAAAACAGCTATTAGAACGGCTTTATGACAAAGTTAAAGAATCAACACCACTCAAATCATTCTAAAAGAGTAAAATCTGGAAAAAGGAATTTTATTCCTCTGTCACCACACATCAGGTGATGGCTAGGGGACATTACAGACAGTCATTACTGCACAACTGTACTCTGTGGTGGGACAAAAGTGAGGAGGTGCTAGCAAGATAGGACCGAGGCATCTGAAAGAGGTGGCGGACCTCGACAGGTGGATATGGTGAACCTCAGGAATAAATAGTTGTGAAGAGTGCTCAGTGAACTACCTGGACAATTCCAATTTGGTCATGAGAATCTTTGAGACATCCCCTGAATAAAAGCATGAATATTCAGGAGGATTGTTTTTACAGATGACTAAGTAAGTAGGAATAAAGTTGTTAAACACAGGCTCTTTATATTAATGTGATGGTGAGGCACGTGGGTGGCTCAGTCAGTTGAGCGTCAGACTCTTGATTTTGGCTCAGGTCATGATCTCAGGGTCTTGAGATCAAGCCCACATCAGGCTCCACGCTCAGTATGGAGTCTGCTTGAGATTCTCTCTCTCCCTCTGCCCCTCCCTGCCATGTGTGCACTCTCTCTCTCTCAATAAATAAATAGAATTTTAAAAATATGTTTGTTATATTAATGTGCTGGCATTGATATTCGCAGATTGGTGAGGTCAGCAAAGTTTAAGTTCTATAACACAGTGTGTCAGGTAGGAGCATCTTAATTATAGAACATTTTTGTGATAACTGATACAATTTTCATATTGGCAATAACACTACAGTTCAATTTAAATAACAATAAGCTCCCAGATCCTTAAAAAACGCTTGTGTGTAATTAGCATTAGTTCAGTTGTGACCCATAATTGCTTTATCCTATATTTTGTTCTATTTTTCCACTTCAAAAGAACCATGTCATTAATTTCCCCCAGGATGTTTTGAGATCTCTAAGACCCATTACAGCTCTAAAATTCAAAGATTCTACAACTGAATTTGTATTTAAAAGCCCAAACCAACTTGGTGCTGCTATTGACATAAATGGAAGGCAACACATGTGGTATTGCAAAGAGCTTCAAGTTCTAGCCCTACCTCTTTCTATGGGAAATTAAGCACCATTTCTATGTGTGCTTAAAAAACAGGAAATTCCTGGTATTTTCTTATATGCATAGGGTAGTGGTAGAGATAAAATGTAGAGATGAAATGAGAAATCCATCTTAAGTACTAGCATTTAGTACATGGGAAGCATTCAATTGGATTTTGATATTATGGTGTACGGCCAGATATACAGATTCAGTATTATATGTGGCCTTGGTATCTGAAACCAGGAGGGTATTTACGACTAATAAACTGCTGTGGGTCGCATCTTTGAGCTTCAGGTGTTGGGTGTGTGTGGTGAAGAAGAGGCAGTCGAAGCAAACTTGTTACAGTTAAGTAACCATATAGACTAAAACATGACACTGATCAGTATATTTCCCTGCGGATTTGTGCATCAAAACTTTACACTTTCATGATTCTGATTTCTACCCAAGAGATTAACAAAACATTATGGTTTACACAGAACTGTTTATAACATAGGAACAAATTTTAGCATTCACTGTGGATTTGTTTGTCATCCAAAGACTGTTTTGGGGAGCCTAACACAGAACTGCAGCCCCTCCCTCAATTTTGAGGACTTAGGGAATATGTATGAGGATTTTAGGATGTATCTATAATCTACTTAGGGAGTTTTTGCACATCCACTACCCAAACTAACCTGAGTAGAGATTGAAATGATAATCCCTGGAGAACTATAGAGAGATGGGGAGATGGTTGCACCCCCCAGTGACTTCTACAAAGCCCAAATATTCCCAGGCCACATCAGCCATGAATGTTAGTGATGTCTTATATTCACACACGGAAATCACAGAACACCATCATGGCCCCCATTTGACTAACTCAGGTCCAACACAAAATCCCCAGTGAAGTGGCTTGAGGACTCTCAGAGGTTAGTTCCCATTTTATTCTCTGCTATCATTTCACAACTTTTCTTGGCCATTCAATATCTGATTACTGCCACTGCTATCTCTGTCATCTGTAACCTTGTTAATGTACATTTCAAGGCTAGTAGCTTCTGATACTTCAAACCCTTATTATATGGCATCAACACAGCCCCGCATTCCCATCAGTCTTACTCTGGTGAAGTCCTACTAACTTGTGCAGGAAAACAAGTTTGTTTTTTCCTCTCCCTCACACTTTTTGCTTGTGCCCGTCAGGGAAACAGCATCTTGGCGGCTCTCTGAGGCCCCTTTAATTGCAAGCCTGGGCGCCATTGGCTCTGCCCTTCATTATTTCTCCTTTCTAGGCAAGAACTTATAGCCATTTTTTTCTCACACTGACAAAAGTGTCCTAAGAAAACCAAATTCTAAATGTCTACCTATTCATTTTACCAAATATACACAGACTTGTCTGAAATTTCAATTAGTCTCAGGCCAGGATCTCTTATTTGTAAGATTGGGGAGGGGAGGGCAGAGAGCTCTGCAGCCAATATGTTCATTACGATATTCATTTCATTTATTCACCCCATTCATTCATTCATTCAATCAATCAGTCAGTAAGTATATATTGAGACCCTTTCTTTGTCAGGCACTGGAACAAACTGGTAAACAAAAATAGACCTTTATGACTTTTACAATCTAGGGTTCTGTAAATGGATGCATTAGGGTCAAGTAAAGCATTGGTCAAAAATATAAACTCCTGGACCCACACCTGACATACTGAATCAAAATCTCTCTACTAGGGGCAGGACATGATCTGGGAAGTAGGGTTTCCTTGTTGAAGAAAGAAGACTAATTAGAAACATATCATAATTAGAATAGTTATAGAACTCTTGGCCAGAAAAGCCCAGAAGATTAGAATAAATAGCAGAAATGAGGAGTTACTCAAAGAGGAGATTTGAATCAGCCAAGCATGTTAACCACAGGAGGCTAATGAATAAATGAGGTAGTTCAGAAATTTCCCAACAGCTGAATCTGGGATACACACTGATCTCAAGGTGGAGCAGGCCTTGCTGAGACTTGGCAGTTTTATTCCAAATAATCTGGTGCTGGCATCCTAAGAAGAGGGCTTTGGGAAGAGGTCTTGAGCTCAGATTTGTCAAAGCACAGAGCGCCAGTCCATTGCCTGCTGTAGTGACTCTATCAGATCTATGACCTTCCTGTTCAGGCCAAAGGAAAGAATAGAAGTTCTAGGGAATGTATTCTGAGAGCCATCACTGATGCTTCTCCCTTCACCAGCTTGAAGCCCTGGCTGCCTCTCAGGCAAGACACCTGACTGTTTTTTCTATCACTCTTTAATAGTTAATCCCCACCTTGTCAGTTAAAATATTTCAGTAACTCCCTTAGGCTGTATAAATCCAAGTAAGTTTAAATTCGATGCCTTAGCAACATCAGTCATTGAAAAAGCTTCCAGATACAGTAACCCACACCATCTCCCTCATTATAGACGGAGGGTCTTGAATGAAACCCCTTAATGGGCCTTCTTCATGGCTCTGGGGCAGAATGGGATATATTTGTATTACACCTCACTCAGGATTTTTTTCATAACCCTTAGGAAGGATACATTTTACATTAACATGAAGCCTCAACATTTCTCAACACAGCTGTAAAATTCTGCTTTTAGCAGAATGCTATTAGCAACGCAGAAATTTGATCATGTCACACCTCTGCTAAAACACTTTCAAGGACTCTCACCACCTACTTAATTGTGTCCTACCTCCTCTTGCTAGAATAGAGAATGTATGGTAATTTAGTCAGCCATTACTTTGCCTGTCTCCCCTCCACTTCACACCCCAAGTACTTTCACACCTCCAGCCAAACAGATCCTGTACTACTTTCTAGGACTTGCTCTCCTGAATCCTCATCCATGCGGGGCTCAAGTCTGCCTTCTGTTCTTCCCATCCTGTTTACCCATCCTTCAGAATCTTTTTCAAGTATCACCTTCTCCATCCTGCCTTTCCATACCTGAATATGGATATCTCTAACCTATAGATTCTCATTATATCCTTTACATCCATTATCTGGTCCTAGGTACACAAGTGGCAATTTGACAAAGCCTTCCTTTTTGGTCCTGGTCATATTCATCTTTGTATCGATCCACTGTGTCTGGATCAATGCCTTTCATGTACTAGCTTCTCAATAATACACACCCCATTTCATTGGATATGATTTGCTTCTCTTTGTGACCCTAAGTCCTCTTTTTGTCTTTTTTGTCTCTTTCATATGCTGACCATCAAGTTCACTCTAGGTCCAAGGAGAAAAGTGATCTTCAAACAACCACCAACCCTCCTGGAACTCAGGGGAATAGAGTTTGCTTTTCCCTAGGAGGATTAGAGACTATTTGTAAAGCACTCGGGAAGGGAAAATCTCCATGATCCTGTTAATTGCTATTGGTATTAATGATTTCCATAGATGCAGGAAGTCTTAGAGTCTTAACTCACGCTCACAAGGGAGTCTGCGTGGCACACTCACAGACTTAGCTAGTGGAAACTGGTGACGAAATTTTAAATGGCCAAGTCTCCTTGAGTTCTGAGCTTAACCCTGAAGATAAAGAATTTTCATTGTAGAAATCTGGCCAATGGCAGAGACATCTGCTTTAAGAAAGAGGAAAGCTTATTATTACTAGTTCCTTTCTGGGCTCAATTTCTGCTTGCTTTCGTAAAAATTAAAGTAGTTACTTAAGTTTTGTGTTAGTGGATTTTCTTTTTCTAAGTTTACCACCTTTTGGTGCTTAATGGACACTTTTTGTTTTCTAAAGCCAATTTTCAAAAAATGCATGATGATAAATGCATGCTATGAAAATCTTATCTCTATCTTGAGACCTATTTGTAACTGGCCTCGGGAGGCCATCCTCTGAAATTGTGCAGTGACTGTTGATTTGCAAACTGCATAGCTCCTGTGTGCTTCCAAGGGAGTCAGTGCTGAAACAGGGTTGAAGGCCCTTATTTATCTTCCACAAAGACAGTTAAACAGTAGGCATTAAGATGAAGAAAATGTGACTGAAGTAAACCATGAAAACAAGCTTTCTGTTCCTTCACTCTAACTCGGGAGATTTCAATAGTTGAAAACATAGCTGCAATGTTTCTCAGAATATGATAATTCCTGTCAGCATCTATTTTGCAGAAACTTAAGAGCATAAGCAAGTAAAAACATAATCCCTTGGGGACGACGAGAATCCAAACTATAGAAAAATTATAAAGAAATTCAGTTTTATTATTTTTCTAAGTACACACATTTGTATGAGTGCCTGCATCCAAAATATTTTGGATTCTAGATCAAACAGGACCCAACAAAAAATTTCATTTATAGTTAGGTCCTCTTTATAGTAAATGTCTCTAGAATGCTGGGTAATTCTTTATCCTTTTAAGCAGAATTTTCTCCTTCCCAATTTCTGAAACAATACCAATTTTTGTATAATGCATTGTACTTAAAGTACAAAAATACATTTCAGATGAGAGCCAATTTAATGAGCTACATTTTACATGTAAAGAGCTCAATCTAGTTTGTATATTAACTTATGTATTTAATTACATTAATTCATTAACTTATTTAGCAAATATACTGTAAGCAATGTGCTGGGTATTCAGATTGCCAAAAGAAAGAAAAAAGTACTAATCCTGACCTCAAAGAACTCATTCTACCTCTAATCTCAAATCCAAGTCTTACCCTACACATACCCTATCACGCATAAACTATACATCACAAGTTACCACAATAACGTTCAGCATAGAATGAAGAGCAGGATACAAAGTCACACAAAGGAAAGAATGCCTCAGGGGAAAGAGTTTGTGTATTATCCACTAAAATAGTGGAGGACTCCAGAGTGGAGTGAGCCAGCCACAGAGGTGCTCAAGACAATTCACTAGGGTACTAGAGGAAAAATAAAGAATAGCTATTTACATTTATTTTGATCTTGTGATATTTATTTTGTGTGTGTTCCTGCATTGGTGTGATTTTTGATGTGCACATTATGTGTGATACATAGATATATAATTTATAAATAAATAGACACGTTCTGAGAGTGCTTGATCTTTTTGTTTTTGACTTCTGGTGTGCACAATATAAAAATTGCAGACCACTTGGGATTGTCAAGCCACTGGGTGATTTTAAGCTGGCAAGAATATAGACTGGTTTATATTTTAGGAAAACTACTTGGTGACAATGTAGAGAGTAAATGCATGGGAGTGAAAACTGACAAAGATACAGGTGAAAGATGATGCATTTCTGAGCTAAAGTAGAAGACTGGTATGACATATATTAGGGAGAATGAATGAGTAGGAATTAACATAATATGAGGCAAGAGGTTTTCCCTTTTCGGATGTCTAGAGAGACTCTACCTCTGAGATTCTAAGTTTGGTGATAGAATAAATAGTACATCATTAATTGAGGTATTTAATACAAGAAAGGATTGGGCCTGATTGAAATAACAGGAAGCATGAGTTCAGTTTAGCATTTGAGTTGGAGATGTGTGGGAGACATCTTTCTAAGTAGAGATGTTCAGGTAGCAGCTGAATAATTAGGTATTTTACTGAAAAGGGACCAGATGGTAGCCAGATTTATGAGTGCTTTTAAACATAGATGGTAGTAGAGTTGTTTATCTTTTATAGACGGAGGCCGATTTTAGATGTCTTGGAAGTACTTAAAACTTTGTGCATGGATGGAATAAATAGTTGCTTCCATAGTATCATTTCTTAGTGCTAAATTTTTTTCTGAAACAAATCATTTGTTGTATAGGCCTACAATTGCAGTCCCAAAGGTAGGAATCTTGGAGTTTACATATTTAATCGAAATGAACATGACTGGCCTAGCCATTAGGATGGCTGCAGAGATCAAAGCAGGGCCAAATATAATTGCAAGATTGCAGCAAGGGCTAAGGACAGAACAGCATTATGAAGGGTCTCCATGGAACTGATAAGGTCAAGAGAAATATAAGAGGTGTATCTAAAAATGAGGGAAAAGGGACAAGCCTTGAACTTGTGTCCATACCTCTCTGTACTGCCCATGTTTTGCTATGGCATGGATTTTGATTACTGTTGATGTAATGAAAGCTGAAAGAATTATACATAGGAGAAAATAATATAATACCAAATGAGAAGCCAAGTTGTTCTGAGTATTATTAATTGATGGTCACTGGATTTTGAATCATGGGGTCATGTCTGTTGGATCTTCTCCCTCTTGTAACTAAAGGTTATATTAAGGGAGTACTATGGCGGAATCCAATAGTTTTTTAAAAATTTTTCAAACAGTTAAGCTCCCAGGGCTGAAGACTCTCATTATATTTGCATGGTGCCTCCCAGGCCTGTTTGTATGTGTGCATAGTGGTGAACATTTTGAATATAATAGATATACATCATATATATATATATTTTTTAAGTAGGATCATACAAATTTAACATGTAGTCTTCATTTACCATTCACTGATTCATTCAATATATTTCTCCTTTTTAAAAGCTGCATGGTGGGATGCCTGCTCAGCGGGGAGCCTGCTTCTCCCTCTCCCTCTGCCTGCCACTCCCCCTGCTTGTGCTCTCTCTGCCAAATAAATAAATAAAACCTTAGAAAAATAAATAAAAATAAATAAAAGCTGCATGGTATTCCACGTTCCGGGTTTTGTAATTTACAAAAGCAGTGGCCATTCTTCTAAGTCTCCAGTTCTTTCACTAGGATAAACAATGTTTCAGTGACCCAAAGGGTAGTGTTAAATTATAATTACCCAAGAAATAAAGTCTATTATGTGAAAAATACTTATTTAAATTTATAATCAACATAAAACACTTATAGTATGAGAGGACTACACATACTAACGTCATCTGAGGGAATAGAAAATTACAACTGCTGTCTCATATTCATTCTAGGGCAGGCAGAATTACCTGGACAATTTATATTTTATATATAGAATGTGTATTGGGTAAGAGTGTGTCTGTGGATGTCTGTATGTCTCTGTGCCAGTAATTGGATCTGTAGAAGTCAAATACATGGGTGCATGTCTGATATGATTACTAAGGCTTATCTCCCCAGAACTGTGAGTTGGCATAAGATACAATCAAGTTGTCCGAACAATACCTAAGCTCAGCTCAAGAAACTTAAGTTTGAAAAACACGTTATATTTTTCAGATCTTTTCTTTGCTGCATTAACAACTTAACAAGCTATCTTAAACTATAAATAGAAACTATAGACTTTAGAAATGACTTCAGTGAGATCCAGATTTTCATATCTAAGTAATGTTACCAGGCTTCAATTTTCTTTCAGTTTTCATCTCAGGGAGACTTTCCTTTTGTGGTATGTAGAGCTTTGCCCATATTAAGTGCTTTGCAAGTGTTCTTTGAGTGAGTGAGTGATGCTGAACTGTATTATACTAAGAAATAAGGAAGATGATTCTTTTTGCCAACAATTCTAGCAAAAATCTCATAATTAAGCCCCATAGATCCAGCGTGGGTCACTGGTCTATCATTGCACCAACTTTGTGATCAAGAGTACAAAATGCACAGGGGCGCCTGGATCAGTCAGCATCAGTCAGGTAAATGTCTTCCTTTGGCTCTTGCGGTCCTGGAATAGAGCCCCGCATTGGGCTCCCTACTTAGCAAGGAGTCTGCTTCTCCCTCTCTTCACTCATGCTCTCTCTCTCTGTCTCTCTCAAATAAATAAATGAAATCTAAAAAAAAAAAATTCTGTATTTAAAGCACAGATTTATGATAGGCTACTAGGTATTCTGACAGATCTCAAGATATGTATTATATTTTCCCTATCTTAGAAAAATTCACCACCTGGTAAAGAAATTAACCACTGAGATATGGGCTGGTAAATTTGATATTATCTATCCCTTTATTTCTGAGATTTCAAGAACCTTGTAACTTGTACAGATCATATGATCTGCAAATGAAACCATATAGCTCTGTTAAAATACTTGTCAAATTATTATTATGAAAATAAAATGTTTGGTATTTAGTAGTAAAGTGTTTTTTTATACAAAGATTATGTATTTTGTTTTCTAGTTTAATCATTACTACATTTCTATAAGCTTCTCCAAAGGAAAGTTATCCCCAAAATCTAATATTGTTTATTGTGTCCAGAAGAAAATACAAATTTTAAAAAGTCTGTTTTTTGGAGTATGTAAAAATAACACTGCAGTGAGATATTTGAGTCAAAGCTGTGATCATGTACAGAGAACCATGTTATAGTTTATTCTTTATGGTGAAGCCATATGTTCTGGCTTTACTAAGAGTTACAAGTTGTAACTCAGTATTGAGGCCAAATGTATGCAGTTATTTTGGAAAGCCAAGTGGAACTTGGTTGCTTATCCTGTCAACTTTTCCATCACTTAAGGTCTTGGCTTAGGATGTTTTAGTGATAATGCAAGAAAAATATATCAAGAATGTGTAACATGGTTTGTCACCAACTGGAATGAATGAACAGAAAAGATGTTTTGTCTGTCATCAGAGCTTTTGTACTGAAAGGATTAAAGCTTATAAATTGACCCATATGAAATTTCCTGCCAAAACTGCCAAATAGCAACATATGATTCCATCTAATTTGTAGGCAAATAATAGCTCTCAAAGCACATGAATAGAGAGGACATGGTAAAAATAGATTTAACTCATTTCCCCTGTGTTGTTTATATTCCTATGTGGTTTAGCCAACCCTTTCTTCACTGATAGTGCAAGGTAGAATTTAGCTCAAGCACAGCTGTCATATCACAAATATTTAATCAGTGGGACCTACATTAATGAGGTTGAGGTTCTGCTATATTGCCTTGTTAAACTCACATACATTGGCTTCTTATGGTAGGGGAGCAAGGAATTCTCCACCTTCACCCAGTACTCCAAATTCAAATAATACTGACTTTAGCATCTCATCATGGGAAATTGACATAATTAAGCACTCTTCAAAGAAAAATAATCTCTGATGCCTCTAATGCTATTAAATATTTACTGTGCACATCATTGCAGTAAATTCCCTGACAGAAAGTGATTCTACCAAAGTAGATCAAATGAGAACATCACATCACCTTGTAGCAACTGTATCCAGATTTATAAATTATTAAACAATATACATCTATATGCATAAAATATAAATGTAGCATAGTGTGGAGGCTGAAGAGTCTATAAAAGTATGTCTGGAATATGTTTCCCTATACTTCCAATTCTTAGCTCAGACATGAAGCTTGCTATGCTTATCTCTGCAGGTAGGGATTCCCTCATACTGAATGTTGGCCCCATGCTGCAATTAGAATCAAAGAGAAAATAAGAATAATCATAATTGCATAATTCCTTGTGCAAAAGAAGAATATAATAATCAAAGGAGTGGAAAAAGCTTACTGAATTAGAAAAGCAACCCAAGTTATGTCAGGTCCAAAACCAACCTTTTCTGATGTGAAAATCAAGCAAAGGAGAGAAAAATATCTAGCTCATGTCTGTTAATATGTTCTCACTGTCCAGAAAGACTGGGGTCATCAGGAAGACTGACCTAACGAGAATGGCAAAGCTATCTTTTGTTAAAATGCCATTAAATTTTAACTTTTGAGTGTCTCTGGATTCCAGATGGGAGAGTAGAGGTGCTTGACATTTTTCAAAATGACTTGATTAAAAAAAATAATAATTTGAAAACCCTAAGACATTTGCTAAGAAGAAAATTGTAGTAAGCTAGTTGGAACGCCTCTAAACTATATTCTGATTACTCACCTGGATAAACATTACCCCAACCATGCTCAAAGAGAACATATTGGTTAGGAAGTTAACTAGTCACTGGCATCATATTTCAAAAAGAATTTCTTCAGAGCACCAGATAAATACAAATATATGTGGAAGGGACATCTGGGTGGCTCAGTCGGTTAAGCGTCTGACTCTTGATTTCTGCTCGGGTCCTGATCTCAGGGTCCTGGGATCGAGCTCCATGCTGGGTTCCTTCACTCAGCGGGGAGTCTGCTTGTCCCTCTGCCCCTTACCCCCCCATACTCTCTCTTAAATAAATAAATAAATAAAATCTTTAAAAATAAAATTAAAGGGGTACCTGGGTGGCTCAGTTGTTAAGCATCTGCCTTCGGCTCAGGTCATGATCCCAGAAGCCTGGAATCGAGCCCCACATTGGGCTCCCTCCTCGGCGGGAAGCCTGCTTTTCCCTCTCCCACTCCCCCTGCTTGTGTTGCCTCTCTCGCTGTGTCTCTCTCTGTCAAATAAATAAATAAAATCTTTTTTAAAAATTAATAAAATAAAATTTAAAAACCCAAATACATGTGGAAGGTAGAAATGAAATACAATAAATGTTGACCAAACATCTACTGGATACTATCATGGTGTTTTGCCTGACTTATATTTTTTAATCATAAAGAGGAATTTAAAAAAAATAAGTAATAATATAATCACTTTTTAAATGAGGAATTGAGGTTTATAGAGGGAGAAAATTTCAGGCCTTGAATTCAAATCCAGATCTGATTCAAAGATTCCTGCTCTATTCCCTACATAATATTGCTTCTCTAAAAATACATTGAAACAGTACATAATTAAATGGCAAAATAAATAGCATATTTTAAAGTTCAGGTAGGGGGGCGCCTGGGTGGCTCAGTTGGTTAAGCGACTGCCTTTGGCTCAGGTCATGATCCTGGAGTCCTGGGATCGAGTCCCGCATCGGGCTCCCTGCTCGGCGGGGAATCTGCTTCTCCCTCTGACCCTCCTCCCTCTCATGCTCTCTGTCTCTCATTCTCTCTCTCTCAAATAAATAAATAAAATCTTTAAAAAAAAAATAAAGTTCAGGTAGGAAGATAAAAAATAATAAGCAGAAGTTTGTAGGATCTTTTTCTAAGCCATCTCTTACTAGGATATCATACCATACCTTTCTCCCCCCATAGTATCAGCTCCATCATTGGAAGCAGGCCAAATTAGAGGTAAAAATGAGTCAATAAAGTTAAGATACTCTGTTTTGTTTGTTTGTTGTTTCATTTTATTTTGTTTTTTAGTTTTAGAATTCTAATCTTAAACTAAGACTGAGCGTTTTCTACTGATTACACTGAGATGGGCTCTGTTGTATTCTTTCTAATATAATCATGATATGATTAGTTCTATAAATTTCATTCTTAATAGAAAGCATTTACTAATAATGATGCTTAAATATTCTAAGAAATCTCCAAAGATCTGAAGAGCTTTATGAAATTCTTTGTGAGATAATTTTTTTCTCCAGCTTACTCTTTAACTTTTATGATAAGCACTTTCAAAACGAAATGTTTTATAGACTCAAGATAAATTCTCTAAGTCAGAAATCATTTGCCTAGATAATTGTTTCTCCTTTTACTAGTTATCAAATAAATGCATGTATGCATGTATACATATTGAACATTTTGATGAGGAAAGAATATAAAAAAGCAGAACAAAAAAAACCCATAAAGAAAGTAATTGTCAGCATTTGGTATGCTTATTTCTTATTTTTTCTATATTTACTTTTGTAAATGTCATATTTTATATTTATATATATATGTACATACATATATATGTTGTAAGAATGTTATAAAAATTTTCCCCTACATCATTATAAATTCTTTGTAAGCATAGTAATTCAAGGTTCATTAATGTTTAACTTCTGAAGCTATGAATTATCACCCTAAAGTCAGGCTTTTATTTTATTTTATTTTGCCTAATGTAAATAATGCTTTGATCAGTATCTTTTTTGCAAAATTATTTGTCCACACTTTTAATGATTGCTATAGCCCTGCTTCCTGGAAAGGAACTAGTTAAACTAAAGGATGTGAAATTTAAAAAGAAATCAGACTTCCATTCTGAAAATTTTTAAATAGGTATGAGTAAAGAGAATAGCATAATAAACCCTCATCTAGCCCTTCATCCATACACCACAATTATCAATGCTTTGTCCCCTTAGATTTGATCTATTTTCTCTTTTTTTGTTGCCTTTTAATCAGCTTTGCAGAGGCATTTTAAATCCCAATATCATTATTTTCCACCACTAAATTTTTCAGTATGCATTTCTAAAATATAAAAAAGAAGAATATTTTACATAATGGCTAAATCATTATTGCACTTAAAAATTCACACCTAAATTCTGAGAATTAATGATTGCCTTATGTCATCAAGTACTCAATCCATATTCAAAGTAAAAAAAAAAAAAAAGCCCTGTTATCCAGTCAGTCAGTTGAAATCATGATCCATCAAGTCTCCCCACTGCATTTGGCTTTCCTCTATTGTTTCTTAGATCTCTTAATTTATGAATGTCCACTTTTTCATCTTACTTTCTGTGCCAGTAATTGTTTTAAGGAAACAAGTCAGTTTCTCAGTAGAGCTTCCTGCATTTAGGATTCATTTGATTGCTTATTCATGGGTCCTTCAACTTATCTCCTTTATCTTTTGTTCTTGTAAATTGGAAGTTGGAAGTCTTGGCAAGATTACTCCCTAAATGTTGTTTTGTCCTTCATATTACATCACATCAGAAACCATATAAGGTCCTGATTTTGGTGATGGTAAGATGATTGATTTTCTAGTATCAGCCTGACTCTAATTTAAAGTTGCAAGTTTCCCTATATGATCAGTAAGTCATTCATGGAGTCATACTTCATTCTCTGCAGTAAGTTCTCTGTTTACTTTTCCTCTAGATGCATTAGCAACGTAGATGAACTTCACTTAAATCAATTATTTGATTAAGGATTGCAAAATGAAAATATAAGCTTTCAATTCATGTTGCTTAATTGTTTTCCTGAAAGATCTTTATCAAATTAAACACTCATATCAATATATAATTATATCTTTACCAACATGCCTTTGCTGCAGTATTTTTTAAGAAAAATATTTACTTACTTGATAAATAAAAAAATATATATTTTGTTATATGGATTTGTCTGATATTTTTTTCCTTTTCCTCTCTTCTATTATCACATTATATCACAATTTAATAAATTTAAACTAGGGTAATAGACAAACCTTATGAGAGCATTGTATTTTTATATTATATATCAAATACCTTTATTGATTTGTGTTTGTTTTTGCAATCTTCTAACCATAGTTAGGTTGTTTTGTTTCGTTTTGTTTTCCTGATAGAGAGCATGTAAGTGCTGGGGGTTGGGTGGGGGGGGTGCAGGGGTAGAGGGAGACGGAGAGAGAGAATCTTAAGCAGGCTCCATGCCCAGCATGGAGCCCGACGCGGTGCTCAATCTCAAAACCCTGAGATCATGATCTGAGCTGAAATCAAGAGTCAGATGCTCATTCAACTGACCATCCAGGCACCCCCGTAGTTAGGTAATTTATAATAAACTGTAGGTTGATTACTGTGTTTCATGCTCTTAAAAGATTTTTATGTGATTTATAACCTTAAAATTTGAGGTGTTTTTGTTATTCTTTGCCCTCTCAATAATAGCTAATATGCTGAGAGTATACTTTGTGCCACATATTGTTCTAAGAACTTTATATTAATTACCTAGTGTAATACTCAAGGCATCTTTACTATCAGCCACATTTTAAAAAAATTTTTTATTATGTTAAGTTAGCCACCATATAGTACATCATTAGTTTTTGATGTATTGATCATTGATTCTTTAGTTGCATATAACACCCAGTGCTCATTACAACACATGCTCTCCTTAATACCCATCACCTGGCTACCCTATCCCCCCACCCCCCTGAAACCCTCAACTTGTTTCCCAGAATCCATAGTCTCTCATGGTTCATCTACCCCTCTGATTCCATGCCTCCTTCAGTTTTCCCTTCCTTCCCCTAATGTCTTCTGTGCTATTCCTTATGTTCCACATATGAGTGAAACCATATGATAATTGTCTATCTCTGCTTGACTTATTTCATTTAGCATAATCCCCTCCAGTTCCATCCATGTCGATGCAAGTGGAGGGTATTCATCCTTTCTGATGGCTGAGTAATATTCCATTGTATACATGAACCACATCTTTTTTTTTTTTTAAGATTTTATTTATTTATTTGACGGAGAGAGACACAGTGAGAGAGGAGCACAGGCAGGGGGAGTGGAGGGGGGAGAGGCAGGCTTCCCGCCGATCGGGGAGCCCGATGCGGGGCTCGATCCCAGGATGCCGGGATCATGACCTGAGCCGAAGGCAGGCGCTTAACAACTGAGCCACCCAGGCGCCCCGAACCACATCTTCTTTATCCATTCATCTGTTGAAGGGATCTCAGCTCCATCCACAGTTTGGTTATTGTGGACATTGCTGCTATGAACATTGGGGTGCATGTGCCCCTTCTTTTCACTACATCTGCATCTTTGGGGTAAATACCTAGTAGTGCAATTGCTGGTCGTAGGGAGCTCTATTTTTAACTTTTTGAGGAACCTCCATACTGTTTTCCAAAGTGGCTGTATGAGCTTGCATTCCTACCAACAGTGTAAGAGGCCACAGTTTTTAAAGATTTTTTATTTATTTACTAGAGAAAGAGAGAAAGAGAAAGCATTAGCGTGGGAAAGGGCAGAGGGAGATGGAGAAGCAAACTTCCCACTGAGTGGGGAGCCCCAACAAGGCACTTGATCCCAAGACCCCAAGATCATGACCTGAGCTGACGTGAGATGCTTAACTGACTGAGCCACTCAGACACCCCACTATCAGCCACATTTTGAACATGAGGACATTGAAGTACTATAGAACTGATGGCATAATCTATACCTCAAAGCCAAACTGTCTGTCTCTAGAACCTGTATATGTACTCAAGGTACTGCATTGTTTCTAGCTATGATATAGCTTCAATTTGTTTTCCTTAAGGACTATTTAAATCAGAGACAAATCTCAAGTGATGACTTTTTGTCACCTTTACAAATAAGTGAAAATTTATCAGGGTGTAAATTTCTTAAATCACAACTTTTTTTTTTGCTAAAAACTCTGTAGAAAAGTATTTTTAAATAATGTGTTTCTTGAAATAGCATGTATTAAGATAAAATAATATATTTTATGATCAAATAAAGTAGGGAGTTAAATAAATTGTTATTTGTTTTTATTTATTTATTTATCCAGCAAACTTTTCCTGAAAAGGGCCAGATTAAATATGTCCAGTGATGTAGTCTTTGTTGAAAGCACTTTATCATAGTGCAAAAGCATTCATAGACAATCTATGAATGAAGGAGTGTGGCTGTGTTCCAGTAAAGTTTTATTTACAAAAGCACGCAGTGGGCCATATTTGGCTTGTAGGTCCTAGTTTGCAGATCCCTGATTTTATTTCTAACTCCTGGGTTTTCAGAGCATTTAGTCTGTTACCATAAATTATTACTCCTTAAGATGTCTCCAAGAGGCCACTTTTACACATTGCATAACGCTCTTAGTTGGAAAAAGAAAGGAACACAGGCGAACAGAAGTCATTTTTCCAATCTCCGCTATCAGTTCCCTAACTGCTCAATACCTAATCCTGAAGCCAATGTCACCTATTTTGGGTGTTATTTTTTTTTTTTTATGGTTCCCCATATCTACGTACAAATTTCTATTTAGTCACTATTGCCTTATTGACAAATGATCTCAAAATCTCAGAGACATAGAAGAAAAAAAACATGTAATCCTCATATTGTAATACATCAGTTGAGGGTCAGTACTGAATTCGTCCCTCCTCAATTCTTGCTCTTTTCCTTTGCCAAAAGAATATCATTCTCCATATTGTTGCTGTTGCTTCAGCACAACCTTACTCTAAAGAGAATCTTTGGAACACAGCTGAAATGAAAAGAGCTATATCTGAGCCATCATCAACTCGCACCTGACATGTAGCATGTGTGAGAAAGAAATCTTTGTTGTTATAAACCACTGGGATTTTGTGGTTCTTTGTTACTATAGCAAAGCTTACAAATATCTAGTCTCTTAATAGATGCACAGTAAAAAAAGGAGCCTATGGGAAATGGGAAAGGTAGTCTGGGGTGAATGGCAAGGGGCACACATCTGGCTGTTCAGTTAGTTTCTATGCAATAGAGCAATACATATACATGGGTTTATGTGTGTTTGTGTGCATATATGCATATGTGTATACATGTGCATATATAGAAAGTTGGGGGGGAAGGGAAGGGAAGGGAAGAAAAAAAGAATTGTTTTAGGGAAGCTCTCTTACCTCAGACTTAGGAGCAGAATTGTGGGAGGAGGTCAGTGAATGAAATACTTTTTCATTTCTTATGGCCATCTGGGCTATTCTGGCTCAGAAAAAAAAAATTACATGTGTAGTGTAAAAATATTCTTCTCAACCCATCTTTAGTGGTTGTGTTGTTATTCGAGGTTTCCCTCACACCTTGCTTTATGGTCTTATTTTTCATTTGTAGTCTGGTTAGCGTTTGTAAATATTTTTAAGCAAATTTATTGGGGAATATATTGAGAATGATTAGTTCTTCAATATTAAGCTATGTTTATTTTTCTAATATTTTTGGTGCTTTCTCTCTTTTTTTTTTAACAATATAAATAGGACATTGCATATTTTGCCTAATGTGGTTTGCTTACTTAGAAATAGAATTAACCTCCTGGAAATAAGGAGATTGTAGTCTGGTGAGATTTGTTTGTGGCCATAATCATCTCTCTTCATTGTTGGCGTGTTTTGGAACTATAAGGGAAAGATGAATTTAGTGGGGGAAGATCAGAGCCTCATTATTAGAACATTCCCTGTCTCTCTCCAACTCCCCAACACATATTCCATTCATGGTAGAGAAGTGCTTTATGCTCCCTTAGCCTGCTCTTCTCCTAGAAGACAGTATCATACTGTATGTCAGGGAAGTTGTTTTTTGGTTTTTTTTTTAAAGATTTTATTTATTTATTTGACAGAGAGAGAGGCAGCGAAAGAGGGAACACAAGCAGGGGGAGTGGGAGAGGGAGAAGCAGGCTTCCTGCTGAGCAGGGAGCCCGATGCGGGGCTCGATCCTAGGACCCTGGGATCATGACCTGAGCAGAAGGCAGATGCCCAATGACAGAGCCACCCAGGAGCCCCTATTTATTATTTTTTTAAAGATTTTTATTTATTTATTTGACAGAGAGAGAGATAGAGCAGGAACACAAGCAGGGGGAGTGGGAGAGGGAGAAGCAGGCTTCCCGCCGAGCAGGGAGCCCGATGTGGGGCTCAATCCCAGGACCCTGGGATCATGACCTGAGCCGAAGGCAGACGCTTAACGACTGAGCCACCCAGGCGCCCCATCAGGGAAGATTTATAGCCTGTTGAATTCACCTTTTTTTTTCTTCCCTAACAGTTAATGTAAGCAATAAAAAACACAAGCTCATGAAAAGATGTAACTCTTTTTGTCACCTGTGTCACTACGATTCAAACCATCACATAGGAGAAGACGGGAAGGTCTGATACAGCTTTACAAATTCTTCCCCTTGCCCTACCCCCACCTTCCCAGAAAAATAACGGGAAAAATCATATTTTGTCATATGAAAATTTCACCACAAAAGAGGATGTATTGGCTGAGAAGCTAAATCTCCCACAAAATCCGACTCTGTCATTTGTTGATTTATAGTCTCCCGTATGAAGCTCCTTTTCTGCAGCTTGGGGAGAGAAGTTGGACCAGCCTTTTGTATTTTATTTTTATTTTTACTTTTATTTTTTGACTAGGCTTTTTTTTTTTTTTTTTTTTTAAAGATTTTATTTATTTATTAGCGAGAGAGAGAATGAGAGACAGAGAGCATGAGAGGGAGAGGGTCAGAGGGAGAAGCAGACTCCCTGCCCAGCAGGGAGCCCGATGTGGGACTCGATCCAGGGACTCCAGGATCATGACCTGAGCCAAAGGCAGTCGCTTAACCCAGGCGCCCTTGACTAGGCTTTTTTAAATTCACTCTTTTTCACTTGTTTATATTTGCCACTCAGAACAAATGGTGATTTTGGTAGATGAAAAGCACAAATTATTTTTTTTTCTCCAGCAGGTGCCTAGAAAAATCACTCACTGAGGGAGAAGTATATTTATTTCTTACTCCTCCTCCTTCTGGTAAATAGAATTTTTTCTAATAAACAGATTCTTTTTAACTATTCCTAAGATAGTTGTTTGGGTAAGTATTTATCCCCTCACTGGTAGTGCAGGAAACATATCAGTGAGGATCTGGCATTTATAGAGAAAGAACTACACGATTTCCCCAAAGTTGAACAAATTTCTTCTCTAGTAATCATTAGGCTTTTGTGCATAAGATTTTACAGTTACATGTTTAAAATTAAATTTTAAAAATGTATAATAAAAATAAATGTATTTGGCTAATTTTTTCCTTAATGTCCCCTAGAGTAAGGAGTAAGGGGTCAACTATTATTTATAGTAAAGGCTAAAATTGGGAAATTCATAGAAATATTACATTCTAATGAAAAAGAAGAGAAAGGAGAAAGAGAAAAGGAAGAAATTGTACAGAAATGAAGCTGACCAAGAATTTCTGGTATTTAAAGAACTATTTATAAATCTCGTAGTACAGAGTATGGTACACAGTAAGTGATCTATAGGTGTGTGCTAAATAAATAGATAAAAACTCTCCTCCTCTGTACCTCTGAGCTGAGTGGTTAATGAAATTAAATCAAACAGCAAAATCTAATTGAGATTAGGAACATTATTCTTCCCTTCAGCCTGGGACAGTAGTATCATTAGCACATTGGAAAGAGTTTCTAATTTCCCCCCCTTTTCACTTCATCGCGACAGGTCCTATTAATGATGATGAATCATTTCTGCATCTGTTTCCCTTTTGGACCCTCATCGCACATTGACAGTGACACATTTCTCAATGCCTTTTTTTTATTTGATGGCAATGAGTGAAGCCTTTGTGTTAGCACAATCGCTTTAGTTTTGAAATACCAAATGAGATAATGAGACCCCAAAAGTCACTAATGGTGAAGAGAATAGATCAGATGGGGTGATGGCTTTGTCTCCAGAGATTCTCAGTAGCTTAGAAGCTGATTAAATGTTCATTCCATAATGAGTCTGATTGCCCTGGGCCTAAGCTGTGAACCAAGAGCCAGTTTGGTACTTGATAAGGTGTATTAAAAGGCAGGGTATAAGTTTACAGTGGGAGAAACTAACTTGATCTGTATATGCGGAAATTGGCCACAGTGAGTGTTTGGTAGGGTAACAAAAACTGCAGAGAAAGAAATGTACAGTTTTACCAGAGTAGAATGAACAGTCAAGATGCCAACAGGTAGTTAGGTCTCTTACCAGCCACTAAATACAGAGGCCTTTTCAAAACTCTAGGCCATTGCAAAAATGAATAAATACCCTGGATGGTTTTTAATCTGTCATATTAGAGTCTCCATTCAGTGCCTCCTCTGCTCAGTTAATGCTGAAGAATCCTTATTCCACAGCACATTAAAGGTGAAAAATGTGCATTACTAGTGTCTGAAAATGCACCCAAGCCCTTATTCCACACAGTTGTTTTTGGATACCTAGAAAATGTTTCTAACACCCATTGACCTTCAACCATTACATATGTATGAGATATGATGAATATAATAAGATGCTATAGCCCCCCCCCCCCCCGCCGCCCCTCAGGAACATCCTCAGGATCAAATAAGATGATGATACATGTGAAAGCGATTGAATTGCCAACTGTGAAGTAGTGGATATACAAGTATTAGTCTTTATGATGCGTTAATTGAATCATCATTTATTAAACCTGTATAAAGCATCAGGTTTTGTAATAAGAGCTGGTAATACGAAGCTCACTAAGACTCAGTGTCTGACCTCAAGGATTAATACATGATTATTAGTAAAATACTCCAAATTCAAAGCTAGTTCTAGAAACTTCACTTTGTGGTATCATAAACAGTGAAAAGAATGACAGCATTTTTAATCCTTTAAGATACAGGCATATTTCAGAGATATTGCAGATTCGGTTTCAGACCACTACAATGAAGTGAATATTTCCATAAAGTGAGTCACATGAAGTTTTTGGTTTTCCAGGGCATATAAAAGTTACGTTTACACTATTACTGTAGTTTATTAAGTGTGAAATAGCATTAAGTCTAAAAAAACAACATAGGTACCTTAATTAAAAATACCTTATTGCTAAAAGATGCTAACCCTCATCTGCACTGTCAGTGAGTTATCATCACTGATACAGATCACCACAGCAAATTAACAATCATCAAAAAGTATGAAGTATTGTGAGAATGACCAAAATGTGACAGAGACATGAAGTGAGCACATGCTGTTGGAAAAATGGCACCAGTAGACTTGCTCAATGCAGGGTTGCCACAAACCTTCAATTTGTAAAAACGCAGCATCTGCCAGGTGGAACCAAGCAAGCACAAGAAAACGAGGTACGCCTGTATTTATAGTTCTGATAGAAGAAGTGCTCAAAAGGAGTGACTATTACTTCCTAAGGTGTTAATCCCCCCATGTCCCCATTTCTATGTGCAAACCCTACCAGCATAGACAGCATTCCCACCATGGCTGTGAAGTGGGCGGAAGCCACGATACACTGCTCACCCTCCTCTTCTAAAACAACAAACAGGACGAACTCTTAGAGTTTCAGACCACATCTCTCCACTGCTCTAAGCCTCCACTGACTGCCCATTGTACTTAGAACAAAAGCCACTGTATTCACTGTGACCACGCCTTGGGGCTCCTCTCCAGCCCCTCACCTGTGTCCACCATGTCTCAGTCACACTGCCCCTCCCTGTTTCTGACACAAGCCTGTCTCAGCTACACCTCTTCTCCCTCTGTCAGGGATGTGGTCCCCTGGATATCCATCTCTACCAGGTTTTCTTCTCCACTTTCCTCAGATCTCTTCAGAAGACCCATCCCCAGAGAAGTCTTCCCCATCACAATACTTTCTTCTCTTTCATAGTTATATTCACTTATGCATTTTTTAAAAAATGTATTTATTTATTTAAGAGAGGGAGAGGAGGGGCAGAGGGAGAGAGAGAGAAGCAGACTCCCTGCTGAGTGCGGAGCTCAATCCCAGGACCCTGAGATCCTGACCTGAGCCACCCAGGTGCCCCTCACTTATCAATTCTTGATATTTTATTATTTTTTTATTTTTCCCTCCTCCATGCAGTGCCCTCTACCTAGAACTTGCTTTTGCCACTTACGCAGCATTTGGAGTCTGAGGCTCATGGAAGTAAGTGAATTACCCACCACCTCTGCATAACTAGTACTGGAAATTTATCTCTGAAAAAGTAATCTAACCTCATTATGTTGGCTAGGATTTTGTAATGGGTAGAAAAAGGAAAGTGGATTTGAATGGCCTTTGTACTTTTGTAGATTGTTTAAGGACTAAGTATAGACTTTAGTGTCATGGAGCCAAAGCAGACTTTATTTCAATATTATCTTCCCCCTTGTAGGCCATAGAAAGTATTGCCTCCCACAGCTGGTAGCACTCTAACTAACGATCAGATGCTTAATTTACATATGCATATAAACTTTGCAACAGTCCCAGGCTACTGTTAAGATTATCTGTTTTACAGATGAGGAAACTAAGGTTCGGGAATGTCCAGTAACTCATATAAGGCAAATGGGGGAATCAAGGTTTGGAATCCACCTCTCTCTGATTTCAAAACTGCTACTCTCTAAATTATGCCATACTTTGGCTCCCCTCATCATACTTCAAAATCATCACATAGTTCTGGCAACCCTCAAACTACTAAGATTGCTAGGCCAGATGCTGGCTCTCCAGCATCCCCTATTTGAACACTAGACCGGAGCAACTTTGGGCACCAATGAGGCCGATGCCTTCATGCTTCAGATAACTCTGCATCAAAGAAACTTGCTGGAAGAGGAAGATCATGCTTTACTTCCCACAATAGAATTTTGTTTAGATGTAATGTTGGTGCATTAGTGAAGTGCTCACTTTGAAAATCTATGTGTTTGGCTGACTCAATTCCCCTCATTCAATATTAATAAAAAAACATCAACAAGACAATGCACTTTTTATTGTCTGTTGTCCCTAGATCTCCAGGCCTTCTATAAAAATGAACCAATTATACCTCACCCTTCTACATAGTAGCCAATATTTAATTTATTTAATAAGTTGGTAAACTGAGGCAGCTTGGCAAGTGACAGGATACACCCATGAACCTGTGTCCCCCCAAGGGAAAATCAGGACCTCAGTAAATGCTGGTGTTGCCCATCTAGCACTGAGCAGAAGTCTGCTCCAGCAGGAGAGTGCTTTTCTCCCCTCTAGGATCATGACTGTAGGGGCAGTAAACATGAAGAAAGATTATAGGTCAGTAAGCATGCACTTTAATTAACAGTTATCTGCTATCCCAACAGAAAACAAACTTCAACTACAATAGTCACAACAATAGCAGGCTGAACACAGAGCTCCTTTGATGAATGCAAACCAGAATTTTTATTTCTGTTGAAGACAAGTGGAGGTCAGCATAAGTGATTAGTAAGATTACTAGAACGGCTTTCTCTGGTGAGTCTGTGTTAGGATATAAAGGCTTCAAGAATGTGCAATAGATGAGGTCCCCCCACTGTGTGTTGTGCATGAGTGGTTCACCACCCTCTCCTGTTAGTTACCATACTTCCTAGTTTAGGACCCTATTGATTGGAAGCTGCATCACCAATTTAATGAGAACTTTGAAAGGAGAAAATAAAAAAGAGGCACAGGAATACTAACTCATTAATTGAAAATATCAACTGTCAGGTGCAGTTTGGGAAATGATTTTTTAAAAATCTGTGCATCTTGGGGCACCGGGGTGGCTCCGTTGGTTAGGCAACTGCCTTCGGCTCAGGTCATGATCCTGGAGTCCCAGGATCAAGTCCCGTATTGGGCTCCCTGCTCAGCGGGGAGACTGCTTCTCCCTCTGGCCCTCCCCTGTCTCATGCTCTCTCTCTATCTCATTCTCTCTCAAATAAATAAATAAAATCTTAAAAAAAAAAATTTGTGCATCTTAAAATCAAGGAAATGCTGTTATCAATGCCTGATTAAAACTTCTTACAAAGTTCCTTAGTAAAAACAGTTGGAGAACTAACAATTGCATCTTTAATTATTACTGAATTATAATACCTCTATGAAGAGTCATTTTACTTTTTTTTAAAGATTTTATTTATTTATTTGACAGAGAGCACAGGCAGGGGGGTGGCAGGCAGAGGGAGAGGGAGAAGCGGGCTCCCCAATGAGAAGAGAGCCCAATGTGGGGCTCGATCCCAGGATCCTGGGATCATGACCTGAGCCAAAGGCAGATGCTTAACCAACTGAGCCACTGTCCAATTTTCCCAACACCATTTGTTGGGAAACAACACTATCCAGGCACCCCATTTTTATATTTGATAAACATATCAGCCTGCAACGTTTATTGAGTATTTACTAAATGCCTGCTACTGCACAAATACCATTTAATATAATCCCTATGCCAATTCTATTTGGTAAATTCTTTTATCTCCATTTTACAGGTGCAGAAATTGGGGCTTAAGTAGAGCAAAGAATGTGCTAAGTATCCAGTGATCAGTAAAGGGCAGAGAAATATATAAGTCTAGATAGGGAGATTCTAAAGTCCTTACCTCAGCTCTGCATCAGTTAAAATTTCTTGGTTGTAAGCAACAGAAACTGGCTATGGCTAATATAAGCAGAAAATGAATTCCTGGAAAGATGTGAGGATTAATATAAAGAAAGACTTGAGAACCAGTGAAACTCTAAGCATCCAAGTTGCAGAAATTGTTGGACTTTGGTTTCAGTCATTGCTATGAATCCACTCCAAACATATTAAGTCTTTAAGATGGTTAAGCATCTGCCTTTGGCTCAGGTCATGATCCCAGGATCCTGGGATCGAGCCCCACATTGGGCTCTCTTCTCACTGGGGAGCCCGCTTCTCCCTCTCCCTCTGCCTGCCACTCCCCCTGCTTGTGCTCTCTCTCTCTGTCAAATAAATAAATAAAATCTTTAAAAAAAAAAAGTAAAATGACTCTTCATTGACAAGTTGCAGGGAAAGAGCACACAGTTGTCCAACCTTGGGTCAGCTTCCCACATTATAACTATTGATGGGCAGTGTGCCATACTTAATAGTCTTTCCAAATTGAATCCAATGGTGGGATGCAAGTGATACCCAGAGCAAACAGTATATTGTTATTATAAGAAGAGAGAATGGGTGGTAAACAGTAAAGATCAAATGACCATTAAAAATGTTTTGTTGGAAGGGATCTCTTTTATGACAACAGGATATATTTTTTTATAATAGGAGGATACAGATTTAAATTTGAATAAAAAAAAAGATGAGGCACATTTAGATCCTAAGTCTTTATATCATGTCAATTTACCAACACATCAGGAGGCCAGCCCTCCTGCCCCAGTCCCAAAATTCTTCCTCCTCTCTTAATGCTCTGGTACTTCCTTCTTGTTTGTACTTGAACCTCAAAGCAGGGATGACTACCTTAATGAAATATCCAAGCTGTCTTTTGGTTTCTCCTTTAATTCATTTTTTTATCCACTAATTATTGATAATCTAGTAGTTGCTAAGCAATGTACTTGGTTGTGAATACATTTAATTCCTATGCTTACAGAGTTTGTATTCTAAAGACATTGGATAAGAAAACCCCAAGTAAACATATAATTTTATTTTATTTTTGTAAACATATAATTTTAAATTTAATTATTACCTTGACTATATCAGGTGATAGCCAGATTAATATCATCAGAGTATATATCATTCTATCCTTAAAGTAGTTTGAATATTAGATTGTTTTTTCTTTTCTTAATCCTACATTTCCATTTTCTAAATAAACTATTGACCTTAATTTTAACCTCTGGAGCATATTATGTATATGTATATGTATCCCTCACCTGCAGATAACAAAGACAATTAGCAAGCTATAGGTACTTTCAGAGTCATGTTTAATAAATACACATATTTTTTAAGCAAGCCAAATGTAGCAACAAACTGTTCCCTGAACTAAACCATTGGCATTTAATTCAGGTCCAGGGCATAAAATGTATTACCATCTCTCATGAAGTGTTTTGTCAGACTTTTGACTGGATGACCTGCTGAGGGCCCCTGAAATGCTAAAATCATTCTACAAATTGGAAAATCAGGATATTGAATTAGTCGACCTTTAAGATCCCTTCAAGTTTCAGAATTTCATGTTTCATTATCATTATTTATGTAATAGAGTGACTTAGCAAACTAAGTTCCAGTGAGGCCACATATGCCAGCAAATTCCTTAATCTCACAAGCCAAGGCAATAGAATGGAAGGGCACTTTAAGTAAATAAATCTATTCATTCAGCAGCTATTTACTGAGTCCTCACTGTTTGCATGGTTTCCCAGGACACACAGCATGAGTGGACTCACACATAATTCCAAGAGACGATAATTCTGAAGGAGTGAAGATGATTCATTAGCCAATATCCAAATACAAGGGATCAGGAGAGATTTATATTTCACTTAGGTGTGCGTATAAAGTCTGGAGGTGTTTGCTGTGTATTTGTTCAAGTGATGTTAGTTAATGTTGCTAATTGTTTTATGGCTCTTATCTGTTGGAAGCTATTCAGGAGGTCTTCATAAAGGCCTTAGGGATGACATTCCCCTTCCTTTCTTTAAAAGGACACTATCACTCTTCAACAAATGGTATTGGGAAAATTGGACAGCCACATGTAGGAGAATGAAACTGGACCATTTTCTTACACCATACAACAAAACAAACTCAAAATGGATGAAAGACCTAAATGTGAGACAGGAATCCATCAGAATCCTAGAGGAGAACACAGGCAGCAACCTCTTTGACCTCGACCACAGCAACTTCTTCCTAGACGCATCTCTAAAGGCAAGAGAAACAAAAGCAAAAATGAACCATTGCGACTTCATCAAGATAAAAAGCTTTTGCACAGCAAAGGAAACAGTCGACAAAACCAAAAGACAACTACAGAATGGGAGAAGATATTTGCAAATGTCTTATCAGATAAAGGGTTAGTATCCAAGACCTATAAAGAATTTACCAAACTCAACTCCCAAAAAACAAAAAATCCAGTCAAGAAATGGGTAGAAGACATGAACAGACATTTCTCCAAAGAAGACCTACAAATGGCCAACAGACACATGAAAAAAATGCTCCACATTACTTGGCATCAGGGAAATACAGATCAAAACCACAATGAGACACCACCTCACACCAGTCAGAATGGCTAAAATTAACAAGTCAGGAAACAACAAATGTTGGTGAGGATGCAGAGAAAAGGAAATCCTCTTACACTGTTGGTGGGAATGCAAACTGGTGCAGCCACTCTGGAAAATAGGATGGAGGTTCCTCAAAAAGTTAAAAATAGAGCTACCCTATGACCCAGGAATTGCACTACTAGGTATTTACCCAAAGGATACAAACATAGTGATTTGAAGAGGTACCTGCACCCCAATGTTTATAGCAGCAATGTCCACAATAGCCAAACTACGGAAAGAGCCCAGATGTCTATCGACAGATGAACGGATAAAGAAGATGTGGTATAGGGGAGTCTGGGTGGCTCAGATGGTTGAGCGTCTGTCTGCCTATAGCTCAGGTCATGATCCCGGGTCCTGGGATCAAGCCCCGCATTGGGCTCCTGGCTCAGTGGGGAGCCTGCTTCTCCCTCTCCCTCTGCCTCTCCCCCTGCTCATGCTCTCTCTCTCTCTGTATCTCTGTGTCTCAAATGAATAAATAAAATAAAAAAAAAATGTATATATATATATATATAATGAAATATTACTTAGCCATAAAAAATTGAAATCTTACCATTTGCAATGACATGGATAGAACTAGAGCATGTTATGCTAAGCTAAATCAGTCAGTCAGAGGAAGACAATTATCATATGAGTTTACTCATGTGGAATTTAAGAAACAAAACAGAGGATCATAGGGGAAGGGAGGGAAAAATAAAATAAGATGAAATCAGAGAGGGAAACAAACCATAAAGAGACTCTTAACTATAGGAAACAAACTGAGGGTTGCTGGAGGGGAAGAGAGTTAGGGGACTGGGTAACTGGGTAATGGGCATTAAGGAGGGCATGTGATGTAATGAGCACTGCAACTGATGAATCCTTGAACTCTACCTCTGAAACTAGTAATACACTATATGTTAATTAATTGAATTTAAATAAAATTTAAAATAAAAGGACACCATAAAATGGAAAGAAAAAACTGTATTTTTTTTTTTAATGTTCCTGACTTAAGACTGATAACCAGTGAGGTAAAAACATAAACTAAGTGCTGTCAATTATTACATAAAAGAAGAGTGAGAATTACTAGTAAAGATGGCAACATAGCTTCAGAAAAAAAAAATAAGTGACTTTTCTTCTATATGGATGAAACCTTTAGTCTTAATATCCGATGTTTTTGCTGTTCTTCAAATACACTGAAGTAAGGTAGATTTTCTTTCTCTGAGAGTTTAGAACAAGAACTTGCCCCCATGTGCATATACAGTATTTTTTCTCCTTGAAAAAATTATTACATATCCCATTTAAAACTTCTTAGTTAGTCTTAATAATTACATATTAGCTAGGGTAGTAATAAACAAGCTACCCATAAATAAGAAGCTTTATTTAGCACTGGATATTGGCTGCTGCTTATATTAGTGTCAGGGCCAGGGATGGAATCCTGGGGTCCTGGAGTCTAACCATTCTTTCTCTTGTTAAATCATAGTTGGCTCTGATGTGAGTGTAAGATGTTGGGCAGATGTTATCAAATATGCTTCAATGAGAGAGGATCATAAAGCTCTTAAGTCATTTATCCTTCTAAATGTCAAGTAACTAAATTGATATTCCCATCTGCTTAAAACCTTACTGGGAAGAAAGGAAAATGAGGAATGGAAATTCAATTTTCTTTCAAAATGACTTCAGTGTGTTATCATGCCAGGGACATCTATTTTTGATATTTCAAGTTTAGAAAAGAGGGATGGATAACTTTAGCAACTCTTTTAAATTTTATTTCTTTGAAATGCCAAATAATTATGTGCATTCTCTACACCCATGATTGAAAGCAACAGGGTTGTCCTTTAAAGAAAAAAGTGATAAAATGTTAGGTTAAAAATGGCAAACGCTCTGCCATTGTGAGTTCTTTACATAGTTGCCTTTCTTTCTTTTTCATTATCACAGCTGAGAGCCGTCTTTTTTCTTGCCTCTGCCCGCCCTACCAGCATGACCTCTATTTCATCCCTGGGTGTGAGCTCTCTATCAACCATCCTCCAAGTTTATGCTACAAATAATTTAGAAATGTAGATGTGCCCAGCATTCTATGTTTACATATTTACATAGTGCATCTTCTGTAAATAAGATGCAATATGTAAATATGTGTTTACATATCTATATGCTGCATTTAATTACAAATTATCTATTGCATATTTACAGCACTAAAAGGATAGAAACCAAATCACTGAGACAATTATTGCTGGCATCTAAGAAAGTGCTTATATTTAATGTATATTAAGTAATTTCCATGAGCTAAACACTACTCTAAGTGATTAAGCTTTCCATTCACTCTTTTAGTCCCCTGATACTATGAGGTAGGCAGTATTATTATTCCCATTTCACAGATGAGATAAATGAGACATGGAGTGGTTAAGAAAGCTCTCCAAGATAACAGAACTAGCCAGTGGCAGAGCAGGAATTAGAACTCAGGCCTACTGGCTCTTAGCTTTTGTATCAGTTTCCTCTTGCTACTATAACAACTTAGTACAATTTCAGTGGATTAAGCAATACAGTCATATTATGTTACAGCTCTGGAAGTCAGAAATCCAACATGGGTCATACTGGGCTGAGATCAAGGTGTTATCAAAGCTGTGTTCTTTCTCAAGGCTTTAATATATAATCCATTCCCTTTCCAGCTTCCAGAGGCCACTTGCTTTCCTTGGCTCAGGGTCCCTTCCTCTGTCTTCATGGCCAGCAACAGCAATGTCAAGCTGAGTCCTTCCTATGTTGCCAGCTCTCTGGTTTTCTCTACCTCTTCCTTTTTCCCCATGTAAGGGTCCATGTGATTAAATTGGGTCCACACAAACAGTCTAGGATAATCTGCCTATTTTAAAGTCAGCTCATTAGAACCTTAATTCCATCTTCAATATTAATTCCTCTTTGTCATGTAACATAAAGTATTCACAGGTCCCAGAGATTAGGATGTAGACTGTTTGCAGTGCCATTATTCTACCTACCACAGTGCTATGGACCGAAGATTTGTGTCCCCTCAAAACATTAGGTTGAAGCCTAATCCCCAGTGTGAAGGTATTTGGAGTTGGGGTCTTTTAGAGGTGATAAGGGTTCTAGATTGGTGCCCATAGAAAAGAAAACCCAGAGTGCGCCCTTGCTCCTGCCATTTGAGGACACAATGAAAAGCTAGCTCCCTGTAAGCCAGGAAAAGAGAGCCTTCACCAGACCTTGAACTTCCCAGCCTCCAGAACTGTGACAAATAAATGTTTGTTGTTTATAAGCTACTCAGTCTATAGCATCCTGTTATAGCAGCCAAAATGAACTAAGACATAGTTTCTGCCATTATGCCACACTGCCTTAGTAAAGATTGCCTTAATAACATTAGCTACCTTTTATGGACCAGATTAGGTTTTATTAAATATATTTACACTCTGTCCTTACTGAAGGCAGACAGCCTTCTTTCCTATTTACAGATGAAAAAATCGTTTTAGAGAATTGAGTCCTTTATGTGTAGTAAATGTGAGAGGTGAGGTGGGGTTTGAATCTAGATCTATCCACTCTAAAGGTCTTGTTCTTTCCTATGCTGTGAAATTTCAGCTAACTTGTCTTTTCTTATATTAGGGTTTTTAAAGATTGATTGATTTTAGAGAGAGAGAGAGGGGGGAGATGGGCAGAGGGAGAGGGAGAGAGAGAATCTCAAGCAGACTCCTCACTGAGTGTGGAGCCCAATGCAGGGTTCAATCTCACAACCCATGAGATCATGACCTGAGTCGAAATCATGAGTCAGATGCTTAACATACTGAACCACCCAGGTGCCCCTGTATTAAGATTTTTATTTTTTTTTTAAGATTTTATTTATTTATTTGAGAGGAAGTGAGCGAGTGAGCGAGCGAGAGAGCATTAGTGGGTGGAGGAGCAGAGGGAGAGGGAGAAGCAGACTCCCTGCTGAGCAGGGAGCCTGATTTGGGACTTGATCCCGGGTTTTCGGGATCATGACCTGAGCCAAAGGCAGACATTTAACTGACTGAGCCACCCAGGTACCCAGGATTTTTAGGTAATAATGTTATTATGACCCTTTTAAAAAATAAAGTTGTTGCCAGTCTTTCTGAAATTCAAGAGCCTATTCCTTGCTTCATTAAACATAGTTGGCTGAAATTGCTATGAACAATTCTAGTGCAATGCCTAGCATATTAAAAGTGATAAATAATATTGGACTTTTCCCTTGATGATGCAGGAAGCTACACCTGAAGCTACACATGTTGGGACCTGTGTCAAGGTCCTTAATGATCATGGTACAGTAATGTAGAAATAGGTCTGAAGGCTTGAATACATTAGGCCATGTGTGTCTCTGTGTATCCTCTGTATGTTTTGTGTTTCCTCATCTGTGAAATGGGTATGATAACATCTACCTTGAGGGGTTGTGAGAATTATAAATGATAGATTTAAAGGAACCTGTCTGGTGAAGAATGGACTCTTAATAAATGGTAGCAATTAATGGAATTTCTAAAAGTAGGTCTCTGGTGTTTTGGCTTCTTGTGATTACATATGCCTCCTGATAGTGTAATAATAAAAACCCAAATGTTTGGAAAGACTGAATTGATCAAGTTTAGGTTAAATTCTTTATGAGTAATTAACCACCCAGAAGACTCAGAGGAGGGATCCAGGAAAACCATGGCAGGGACAGTCTTATTCAAGGGTTTGTGGGAATGACAGAGACTGGTATTCCAGGAGACCTGTGGCTCAGGTCCATGTAGACTTCTGTTTGAAGTTAAAACCCTCAGAATTATTATAGTATAGTGTCATAATTGTAAGACATTCATTCCCTACTAAAGTCTAACAGCTCCTTTGATCTCTCTCTTCAAGCATGGAAACATCATATTGTACCAACTAGACCTTTTACCAAATCAACTCTTCTCCATCATCCCTTACCTCAGAAAGGAGTCTTTTAGGAATTAATGCCTTTGGGTACTAAAGCATATCGGCAGGGTGGTATACTCACTCATACCAAAAAGTTTGGCATTATATTTGACCAACTCCCAATGTCAACCTCATCTCATTCCTCCCCTGACTGCCTAGGCAAATCCTGAAAATTCCACCTTCAAAATACTCCAGAATCCAACCCCTTCTACCACCATACCACTCTTTGGATCGGTACTCTTTGATAGAGTCAGTTTGATTTAGAAGATGATCTGAAGTCCCTTTGGACATTTACAAGTCTACACAGGATGTGGTCACAGGTCACTGCTCTTGGGACTTCAGCTCATTTTCTTTCCACTATCTCATTGTGCCCCAGCCACACCGTCTCACTGCTGCCTCAGGGCCTTTGCATATGCGGGTCCATCTACTTATAATGATCTGCATGGCCAGGTCCTTCACTTCCTTCTGGTTGTTGCTCAAATACTACATTTTCAGAAAGCCCTCACCCTATTTAAATTTATCCTTTCCAGAACTATAACTCTTTCCTATATTTGACCCCCATAGTACACCATATATTATCAAGCCTTAGGCACCAATGATTATGAGATGCAATATTTCTGTATATACTATGAGAAAAATTAAAGAAACAATTAAATTAATATGTACTTGATTGTAAGATACATCCTGACTTCAGAGATATTAGAAGTATGCAAAACAATGTGCATTTTAGGATTAACAAAATACAACTGTACATATTTCAGTTATTTATTTTGCTTGTGGTATGTCTCCTTCAACTATGAGATAGGCTTCATTAGGGTAGGGATATCTTTATGATTTTATACTGTTGTTTTCCCCAGCATCTGAATCAGTGCCTGAAACACAGTTAATGTTTAATAAATATTTGTCGAATAAATGAAAGAGAGTGATTTTCCGGGGCATTAGTCCTAATCTTGCCCTCTAGGAGTTCTCTGTATAGTATTAAATGACAAAATAGTGTGCATGTAATAATAAAGTTTTCTTGCATATACCTTGTCATTTTCTCAAAGTAGCTCAACATACATTTTCTCCTTTGCTTATTATCTCCATGTATACTATGGTGTAGAGAAGAAAAGTGCTGTGCCCAGGAATGGCTTTGGTCAGACAAGGACTCTATTGTGACTCAGAGATGATCTTTTTCTCCCTACATGATTGAAAATTCCTATGGGAAAGAATTAAACTGAATGAATAATGTTGGTGAATTGACTGCTGCATTGATTTACTTGGGCCAGTCTGCCAAAGTAAGCCGATACTGGTGGATTCAGGGGCATGATTGACGGTGGTCTGTTGTTATAAAGTGTTGACCCTTGTGCCTATCACATAAAACTGGCCAGAGAATTGATGGGATGTGGTGGTCATGAAAATCATCACATGGCCAACAGAAAAATTAAAGCCAGGGCAGGCCTATAGGAAATGTTGGAAGCAGATTGAAAATTAAAAGACAAGAAAAATTAGATAGATGATAGATAGATAGATAGATAGATAGATAGATAGATAGATAGATGATAGAGAACATGTCTATAGGTGTATTTAAAACAAAAATGCATATAAATACATGTTATGGTATAAAAGTACATATAAGAAAATAATATTTTTCTATACTTAAACATTTTTATTTTATTTTAGTTTTTTTCTAAGATTTTATTTATTTATTTGGCAGAGAGAGAGAGAGATGCACACAAGCAGAGGGGGAGCAGGCAGAGGGCAGAGGGAGAAGCAGACTCTCGGCTGAGCAGGGAGGCCTATGCGGGGCTCGATCCCAGGACCCTGGGATCATGACCTGAGCCAAAGGCAGACACTTAACTGACTGAGCCACCCAGGCGCCCCTATACTTAAACATTTTTTTTAAAGATTCTGTAAAAAAAAAAAAAAAAAAAAAAAAAAAAGAAAAGAAAAAAGGGGCACCTGGTGGCTCAGATGGTTAAGCATCTGCCGTCAGCTTAGGTCACGATCTCCAGGTCCTGGGATCGAGCCCTATGTCAGGCTCCCAGCTCAGAGAGGAGTCTGCTTCTCCCTCTCCCTCTGCCTCTACCACTGCTTGTGCTCTCCCTGTCTCTCTCTCTCAAATGAATAAATAAAATCTTTTTTTAAAAAAGAAAAATATATTAAATAGCTAAGTTCCTTATGACTTCTCCCATGCCTGTATTTCCAGCAGTAACAATAATCATTAGCAATTGGTTGTTACATACATACTCTAAACCCAGTCCCTACATATGCCCACAATGTTACACAGGTGTTTTGTGTTTAACAAAAATAGTATCCTATACATAAATTTTCATAAATTGTCTTAATCACTCAACTGGATCTTCCACAAGAATATATTACAAATTACACTTCTTTTTAAAAGTTATATATTATTAAATAGTGTGGATGTATTATGATTAGTTTAGCTAGCCTACATTATTTCATATGTGTGTGTTTCTCCCATTGTGTCTAATTCACCAATATTGCATAAATATTCTTTAAATATATGTTTCCCTCTTTTCATTGTTTTCTTATGAAGGTCTCTTTTCATACACATTTCTTAGTTGTGCATTGTATATTTATGCCCTGAGATGGAGGATGAAAAGTACAAAAGGGAGGGGTGCCCGGGTGGCTCAGTTGGCTAGGCATTCGACTCTTGATATCATCTCAGGTCATGATCTCAGGGTGGCTGGGATGGAGCTCTGCTTGAGGCTTTGTGCTCAGTTGGGAGTCTGCTTGAGGATTCTTTCTCTTTCTCTCCCCCCTCTACCTCTCCCCCTTACTCGTGTGTGCTCTCTCTCTCTCTGTAAAACAAATGTGCAAAAGGTAAAGTAGTCAGCAGTAGTAAGTGTATGTTTGACCTGAGAGCAAGCTTGTTTTTTAAAACTATCTTTTATATATTTGCTTGTTTTTACATTGGTAAAGCCTATTTCAAAAAATTGAATAGTAAAATCTTAGATTTGGGAAACTCTGAAATGTGAGCCAGTCTGACCTCCCACTTCATGAAGAACCCTTCCCTATATACCTTCATACCTTCTCATTAGCTTCATTCTCTGACGACCTTTGGCTCCTTCATCTAAATAACTTCACACTTTAAAACTCAGTTTGTGACACTCCTTCCAAGAACCATTCTCTGATTGTCCCAAGGAATTAAGATACCCCTCTAGTGCCCTGAAAGCACCCTGTGTTTGCATTGATCAGTACATTTTCCAATCACTGTTGTGACTGTGGATGCGTTCCCCTATTTTTTCTGCTAGATTTTAAGTGCCCTCACTGGGAGGAAATCCATCTTCCTCATTCACTTCTGTGTTTCTAAATGCATAAAATGTCTAGAGAAGTACCAACCCTTCTTTTTTTAGTAAAATGAATGAATGAACACATACATTATCTTTTTTTTTCTTTTCTTGGCTAATATGTGTATTTGATATTTTAATAAATGTGTGTGGTGTGTCAGTTCGAGGAATAGAATGCTGGTTGGAAAGATGGCACTTAACTCTAGATAACACTAACCAATAAGAAAATGTATTGTGAAAGAAGGAAGAGAGAGGTGGTTGTTTTTGCAAGGATAGCTCATTTGCTTCAGTTTATTGATGGAGAGAGGTAACGCAGGTTTCATTCTGTTTGCTATTTCTATGTGAAACCATGCAGCTCATCTCTGCAGTATCTGTCTCATTAAAGAGTTATCTTAAGGAAACAACTCAGCAGCTATCAGAAGAGTGCCAAGATGAGTCATTGATTTGCAATCAGGTTGACCAATGCTAATGGATTCACCAATTTCGCAGGTCTTCTTAGAGCTCACCCTCTTGTCACACAGCATAGCACTTTGGCTGCTAGCTTTGAAGTGAGGAATGTCCCTTCACTGGGACCCAAGCTGTCTGCCCCTCTGTCACCAGGTTTCAGCCTCTAGGATAAGTTTGTACCTTTCACTCAAATGTGTGTCACTAGAGTTAAGAGTTAAAAGATTCATCTTGATGTTTTCTCTAGATAAACTGTTATGGTACAGTCATTCTCATGTAAGCAGCTGAGGTTCCATTTATGTGGGAAAATGAACCTATTCTATCAAATTCCGGGTAATTTAACATAATCTGCAACGTTAATTATTTCTTGATTATGAAATAGCCAAGAAACCTGAGAAACTGCCTAATCTTAGTTCAGTGGAAACTGAACCCCAAAGGGCTGAGAGATTCTCTGTGGTCTCTCCACCAGAATCGGCTAAATCAAGGTTCAAATCTGAGACTGATGCCCTTTCCACTTTACTAGAAAGAGATCCTTTCTTCTTCTCCATTATAATCTGGTCCTGGAGATTAATAAGACTGATTGGTGAATAATCAGATGTTCAGTGGTTAGGGCAATTCTTAAAAAAAGCCATCCTGGATCTTTTTTCCCCCCTCTTCTTCTATTTTTAGAAGCAATGTAGTACAGCCTTTAAGTGTAGAGGTTCTGAAGCCAGACTATACAGGTTAAAATCCAGGATTCATCTCTTAGTAACTAGAGGAATTGAGCATGTGTCCTCAGTTAAAAAAAAAATTGTATAGTCATAGCATCTACTTCATGTGGTCACTGAGTTTAAAAAGTCAGTCATGTACATAGAACAGTGACTGACACAAACTAAGCTTCTACTAAATATTGGCTGTGCTTTTTCATCAGAGTGTGTGGGAATTTTATTATATATTTATATATAATATATATATATTATATATTATGGGATAAATATATATATATATATATATATTTATATATATATTATGTGTGGGATATATATATATCAAATATATATAAATATTATATATTTCCTTCCTATGTCTCCCTTCATATTTAGAGTGGGCGTGAGCTCTCATTTTATTATATATTTCTCAAGTTTTCTGCTCCATCTCCTTTGTCCCAGTATAATCTTAGACCATCTGTAATCTATGATTTGTAAAGGAATTAAGATAGAATGGAATGGAGGCTAAGAGCATGGGTTTGAGTGTCAGTCATACTGCATTTTAGAATGACTGGAATCAGCCCATTTGTTGGCCAGAACTGCCATCTAAGGGTTTACAGAATGTTTTATGTATCCCCATGATATGCATTGTAATGTCACAGGCGACCAAAGGACCCACTCTATAGCAAAGATGGTGTGAAATGGTGTATAAATGTGTATGGAATCCACTCGTGCTTTCATGTACCACACCATCCAGAAACTGCTGGCCTAATAGAGCAGCAGACTAAGCTGTTGAAGAAACAGTGGGGCACCAACTTGGAGATAATACCCTGTGAGGCTAGAGTGTGGTCTTCTGGTACATCCCATGTTACTTACATCAACATCCATTATGTGATGTTGTGTCTCCAGTAGGTAGAATATATGGGTCCAAGAAACAACAGGTGGGGGCCAGAAGGACTACCCTTTCCACTATTTCCAGTGATCCACTTTGGGAATTTGTGATCCACACCCGCTTGACACTGTGCTCTTCTGGATTAGAAGTTATGTTTCTCAAAGAGGGCAATGCTTCCACCAGGATACCAGCAAAAGATCCATTGAACTTTGAGCTAAGACTTCCACTCAGGCATTATGTGCTCTTCTTGCCAAGGGACCGATAGGGAAGAATAAATGCCACAGTCCTGGTAGGGAGACTTGACCTGGACCATGAATGAGGGCTATCACACAGTGGAAGCAAGTGGAAATACGTTAGACATCCACTTGGATACCTCTAAGTTCTCCCTAGCCCAATATTGATGATACATGGACAAGTGTAGTGACCAGTGCTTTAAAAATGACATGGGAAGTAGAGATACAGATGACTCAAGAGGGAGGGTCTTATTCACCCCACATAGTGAGCCACCATGATCAGCAGAGATGCTAGCTATGAGAGAGGGAATCTAGATTGGGTAGTAATGGATGAAGATAATGATAACTGGTTGCAACTGCAGGACCAGTCATAACAGTGGGGACTGCAGTTCATCCTACTACCTCCCTTTTGTGAGTTTTTCTGACAGAAGAGGCCCACCAAAGCCTTGAGTTGTTACGGTACAGGTGGATTTAAGTGACATAAAGGGAATGGTACAGGTGGATTTAAGTGACATAAAGGGAAGACTGTCATAAATTCTGTGTCATGCTGCATTGATGTCTCCTTTAGGACTGATGTAGTGACCCAACTGCTGATTAGGTTGCTGGCTGAAAACTTGCAGTGCTCAGGTGAAGAGGTTGACTAACCTCAAATCACACCACTTTGCAAGGGTACCTCATAACCAATTACTGGTGGTCACTGTGGGATAAAGCCCGGACCTCTCAACCTAATTTGTGACAACTCTAAAGGACTATCCTAGCTCCAGAGCTTCTGGTAGGATTGGCTGAGGCCTTAATTAATACTGTGATGCAGCCTGATTTCTCCTTCCATTCAGTCCTGCTTGTTTTTCTTTTCGCTCCAGGTGTAGATCCTAAGAGCAGTCCCTAATGTAAATCGTCTGCATGCTAATCTTTATCTCAGAGTTCCTGGGGACTTGTACCAATGATATGGCCTGATTATACACCTGTATAAGTAGGAAACAAGATAGGCACAAGTCATTCATTTCAGTAGTAATTGTAAGAATAAAATTTCATTAACAAAACTGGTCTGCTCATTGAATAAACTATGGCACCTTCACAATGAAATACCACCTAATTATCAAAAAGAATGAAGGCTTTGTGAAGATCTCTGTGAAGTATATGGGGATATTTTATATTTTAAAAAGAAGAAGAAAATAAAGGTGAAGAACAATATATATAATAAACAACCTTTTATATGGAAGAAAAGGAAATAAAAATGTGAAAATCATTTACCAATTTTGATGTAATAATTAATAAAATAATAAAGGAAAATGGCTACATTTAGAGGATTGGTATGAATAAAAAAGAGATAATAAGACTAGAATTTTCTGAATTTTAAAATAATATAAACCTTTGATACATGTAAACATTTCAGAGTCAAAAAATAGAGATAAATTTGAAAATACAATAAACCTTAAAATTGAATTCAAATACTGATAATAAAAACATAAAGCATTTTTTAAAATTTTTTAAAAGATTTTATTCATTTATTTGAGAGAGAGTAGCGGGGGGAGGGAGAGGGAAAAGCAGACTCCCTGCCAAGCAGGGAATCCAACACAGGGCTCAGTCCCAGGACCCTGGGATCATGACCCAAACTGAAGGCAGCTGCTTAACCGAATGAGCCACCAGGAGCCCCTAAACATAATGCATGCCAAATTGAAAACATAAACACATAAAGGCCGTAATTATTTCAAGGAATTGTAGAATACAATAGTCTATCCCTAATAGGATGTATTCTAAGGGGGATAAAAGAAAACAATTTAGATTTTACTTAGTGGGATTATTAGTAGTAATTTTGACATTGAAACTGTGTATGCTGTAAAATAGAGCAAATAATGAACTGTTCTGATGTCATTAGTAACAATGGGAAAGAATATGCAAAAATAAAATAATAAAAGATATTTTGAAAAGCTCTGTAATGTTAATTTTGAATTAGAGATATCTATGAGTTCAGAATTTAAATGTATATAAATATCAAATAAATATATACATTTGATATATTTGAAATCTGTATATTAAATGGTATATATTCTAAATAGTATATTTTAAATATATAAAATTAGTATAAATATATAAATAAATATTTATTATAATATGTCTGTAGGATTCAAACATTCCAAATTCAAAATTAATATTAATTTAATAATACTTTTTTATGGGGGAGGGGCAGAAGGAGAGAGAATCTTAAGCAGGGAATTCACTGGATGTGGAGCTGATTGTGGGTCTCAATCTCACAACCCTGAGATCATGACCTGAGCTGAAATCAAGAGTCAGACATTTGACTGAGCCATCCAGGTGCCCCAATAATAAATATTTTTAAATTAGTATATTAAATTATTCGAATGGATTCAAAACATCACCCCACAGAGTGCTTATTCATTACTAATTGGAAAGTGTACCTTTACAATAGAGAGATGTGGCTGTTACCTTGGGGCAGACTCTAAGGTGACCCCCATGATCCTTGCTTCTTGATGTTCATGACCTTGTGTAATTCCCTCTCCTTGAGTGCGGGCAGGATTTGTGACTTGCTTCCTAATAAGCAGAATATAACAAAGGTAATAGAATGTACATAATTAGGTGTATGTGATTACATTACATAATACTACATAATATCTATCTTGCTAAGAACTTCTTTTCCTTGATGATTTTGAAGTAGCAAATTTCCACGTTTTGAGCTGGCCTATGGAGAAAGCCACATGGCAAGTAACTGAAGGCTGCCTCCAGCCAAAAGCCCCCAAGACCCTAAGGACCTTCAGTCTGACAGCCTGCAAAAAGCTTAATGCTTCCAACAACCACATGAGCTTGGAGTAGATCCTTCCCCGGTTGAACCTCAGAAGTGACTATATTCTTGGCCTTTGTCTTGATTGCCCCACATGAGACTCTGAAGAAGACCAAGCTGAGCCATGCCCAGATTCCTGATCCAGAGAAAATATGAGATAATAAATATGCATTGTTTTAACCTGTATTTGTGATAATATTGTAAAATAGCACTATATAACTAATCGATATACCCCTTGACAAAGTGATAAAAATTAACATCACTAATATTAGCACATTTTAACAATATTTATACCCTGTTGTGATTTCATGTGACATTTCCAGTATCACCTATGAAGTGAGTACTCTTGCCAAAAATATTTAACTCAACACTCATCAAGTCCTTAGATCTAATTTCTAGATTGTAAAAAAATACATATGACAGAATGACAAGGTAAGTGAAACTGTAAGGAAACATAAGAGTCCAGAATATTGTACATTCTTCATGTCAGCAGGCCTGAAAATGGAGGTGGCAGAGAGCTAGTCTAGATCAAAATGCTGATAGAGGTAAAAGGGTCAAAATAAAATGTGTAAGGTTTGTTTTGTTCCTAGATCTGTACAGCACAATACAGAATAAATAAGAATAAAAAATAAACCATAGAAAAAAACTTGTTGACAATTGGAGAAATGTAGACATTAACTAGAGATCAGATGATATTAGGAAATGCTTGGAAATATTCTTAGTTTTGATAACATTATTGTAATTATGTGATAAAATGTTCTCATGTGAAGGAAAAAAAGACTCTGGTGGGTCTCCTCTACTGTCAGTACTTCATTTTGGTCACCAATGTGTGGGTTTTCCCCACACCAAGCAATTCTGCAACACCAGCTGGGTATCCTACAATTTAACTCAATTCTTACAGTATCTACCTGGAAGCAGAGTCAGCTCCCACAGGTTAGGGGCTCGGTCCTACAAAACTGTTCTCCGCACTGGAGGTTGGAGAGGCCACTGAAAATGCCAACCCTCTAATCAAGTGTATGGCTTCCCTGGCAACCAGTCCCCATCCTTAGGGACTTCCCAGAAGTTACCTCATTAACATAAACTCAGGTGTGGTTAAAAGGAGACCATTATGAATAATAGGACACCCCATTCCCCTTTATTATTCCTGACTGATTTTAGGAATTGGAATGATTTGAAAGCAAAAGACCAAATATTATAACAAAAGATTCTCCCACTGCTTTTATTGCTTAGGGAATTACAAGGGTTTTAGGAGCCTGTGTGCCTGGAATAGGGACAAGGACAAAATAGATATTTCTTATTATAAATCATAATATCACTCCTTGTTATTAGAAATTGGAAATTAGTAGGCATGAAGTGTCATGATGATTGAACTTTTTTCAAAAGTTCATCAAAATAGGCATATGTGGGTGGGTGTGGAAAGAGATACACAATGTTAGCCATTGTTGAATACAGATGAGCACACATTTTGCTATACTATTCTATGTGTTAGAAACAAAACTGGGAAAAACATAAATTGTTGGTATTTAAGCATGTTGTCAGAAGTCCAGTTTGGCACAACACTGTGTCGTTAGCAAGAGGCACTCACTAAAACTGTAAAAAAACAAAACAGAAGTCCAATACAGCTAGAGGTTTGGACCTACTTCCTTCTTGTATGTAACTTATTCCCTTGGATCAGCTCACAGCCTTTGTAAAGTTATTTTACCTGACTTTTCCAGATTAATCTTTATTGTGTTTACTTTTAATGCTTAGCAATCATTTTGATGTCTTTATTGTATGTAATTATCAGGGTCTATCTTGTCTCAACGGGTGAAATACTTAAATCTGCTTTCTTAAAGTTCCAAAAATGCATTCAAATCTAGCAATTTCACTTATTTTTACTTTGGGCATTTATGTACAAAGAAACACAGTTGATAGGGAAGCTAAGACCACCTGTTTAGGGCTACTTGTGTTGTCTAGGTAGGATCATCTTATAATACACCTGGAGAGGATACCTGCCAATTTCTTCTGATAAATGGATTTATGGAAATGCACAGAAGACAAATGACTATATTAATAAAATGTAAGAAGTTCAGGTAGATTTGAAAATGGGGCCTGGTGATCTACTAATGATTACAGAGATGTGTGCATGTAAAAAATTAAAAAGCTGCCATGTGCCATTAAAAGAGGAGTTTATCATTCCCACCCAAGTATATTCTCTGTCTCTACCTCTTTCCCTTTCTGTCTCTTCTTTTCTCTCCCTTCCTCCTTTCTTCTCTCTCCTTCCCTCCCCAAACTGGCCTCAAGTTGACATTCTTATCTCAACCCTTAAAGCCTTTTTCCTGAGAAAGTGAAGAAAATGGGTATCTTTGGTTCTGTTTTTTTTTTTTTTTTGGAGAGGAAACCTGACCTTCTCAATTTATTAGTTTGCAGATTGAGAACTGATTATAAAAATCATTTAAAATCGGGCCGGGACGCCTGGGTGGCTCAGTCAGTTAAGCGTCTGCCTTTAGCTCAGGTCATGATCCCAGGGTCCTGGGATCGAGCCCCGCGTCAGTCTTCTTGCTCAGCAGGGACCCTGCTTCTCCCTCTCCCTCTTCCTGCCTGTCTGCCTAACATGTGATCTCTCTGTCAAATAAATAAATAAAATCTTAAAAAAATAAATAAATAAAATAAAATCGGGCCAACAAAAATCTTATAAACAGAAAAAATATTTAATGATAATAAATAAAAATCAGACACTTAAATGTAATGATTTTTCCAAAATTGGACCTTTTAAAATGGCCTTTCAAAATGTGAGTGGCCCAGAAGGAAAATGTAAATAATTCTGAATTTTTCAATTTTGGAATGGAAATTATTGAGGTAAGAGTGTGTGGCAAACTTGGGATGGTAATATTTCTATTTGGGAAAGGGGAAATAAAAATGGACTTCCTTTAATTGGTCTAAAAGGGGATTACCTGTAGTATTTTTTAAGATTTTATTCATTTATTTTAGAGAGAGAGAGAGGGTGTGCACAGGCTCGCACAAGGGTGGGGAGGAGCAGAAGGAGAGGGGGAGAGAGAATCTCCAGCAGACTCCCTGCTGAGCGTGGAGCCAGACGGTGGGGCTGGATCTCATGACCCTGAGATCATGACCTGAGCTGAAATCAAGAGGTCACTGAACCAACTGAGCCACCCACGTGCCTCAGAAATTACTATAGTATTAACTCAGCTGGAGTCTAGCCCCAGAGTAGTAACTGTTTAGTTCCGCCAGCACCGTGAAACCCTCTGACTCATACAAATTTTGCCTTAAAGAGACATGTCCCTGTGCAGGCAGGCAACCTGAGACAGACACACTGATTACAGTGCTTTCCATCTATTAATAGAATTGCAGATGGAGACAGAAGTGTTTTAACTCAGTTATGCCTCGAGACCTAAGGAAGTGGCTCATATTGATTCTCCCAACTGATACTTCAGGCTTCAGCAAATGGAAAAGAAAAACAAAACAAAAAATGAAAAACAGAACAAGAACAACAACAAAAAACACCTTTTTTTCTCCACGGCTGGCTTCTTTCATGATTACAGTTTATTGAATGAATGCCTGCTATGTATGAAGGACTTCACATGTATTCTAATAATAACGGGCAGTATTTTAGTAATGTTATAGGTAATCGATTGCTAATAATATAGGTAATATTTTTCCCATTTGACAAAGAGGGGAAATGGAAGGTTTAATCAATGAATTAACTCAGTATTTCAGCACAGCAAATGTTGGAGTATACATAAGAGCCAGGCCTATGGGCGACTGGGTGGCTCAGTCGGTTAAGTGTCTGCCTTCAGCTCAGGTCATGATCTCAGGGTCCTGGGATCGAGTCCCGCATCAGGCTCCCTGCTCGGTGGGAAGCCTGCTTCTCCCTCTCCCTCTGCCTGCCACTCCCCCTGATTGTGCTCTCTCTCTCTCTTTCTGTCAAATAAATAAATAAAATCTTAAAAAAAAAAAAAAATAAGAGCCAGGCCTAACCCAAGGATGCCTGCCTGCTTTAAGAGAATACTCTCAGACAATGAGAGCTCTTAACTCTTAACTCAGCTATGATATAGGGTTGGTAGTATGAACACATCACAGGTGACAGATGACATTATTGCTCTGAAGTGTAATAGTCATGACAAGAAGCAAATAAATATTGCAAATGATACTTGCAGTAGAGTCGATAAAGGGTTAGAGAAATCTTTTTGGAACTTGGCATTTTTCCTTGCAAGGCTCTCAAAGAATTCAAGAAAAAGTAACTCAATTTGTGAAATTATAGCATTTTAGAAGTAAAAGGACTTTGAGGAGACGCTAGTTCAGGGGTTCAAAACCTGATATAGTATGATGACTCTTTGTTACAGTCAACTCACCAACTTAATAGAATTTGTACTTTTATTGTACAGTCCTATGGAAGTGTACAATAGGGGGAATTGACCTAATTGAAGAGGTCATAGAAGGCTTTCTAAAGGAAGTGTAATTGAACTGACATCTGTACAAATATTTAAAGGCAACTAGCCAAAGGGAGGGTCAAGATTGGGAAGACAATTCCAGGCAGATGAACAGAAGGCCTCCATGACAAGGGTGAGTAAGGAACATGGAAAACAAAGAAAGTACCAAACAACTAATCTACAAAGCTGCCTTTGTAAAACTGAAAAAGTAGTTTAGAGCCTGAACACACGGGGCCTGTGGATCAGGTAAAGAATTTAATGCTTAATCCTAAATGCAATGACAACCCTTCAAAATGTTTTAAGTATGGGTGGGACAAGGCCTAATTTGCATTTCAAAAGGATCACTCCAGTGAAGGTCAATAATGAGTGGATGGCAGGTACACCTATGGTAACTGCAAAGAAGTAAAAATATACCAATCATAATGAGGAAAATAACTGAAAATTTCAACAATTTGGAGATATAATCTATACCAGCTAAAATGCACCTGTTTTGAATGCTATGACAATGTAGTCACTACTATAATCAGTCCATATACAGACCATTTCCATCACTCCAAAATTTTCCTTACGATATTTGTCAATCCATTCCTGGCATCTTAGCTTCTTCAATGTTCTTTCCTCAATGTTTTATAGTTTTCAGTGTACAGATCTTTTACCTCCTTGTTTAAATTTATTCCTAAGTATTTTATCTGTCATGCTATCATAAGTGAGATGGTTTTCTTGATTTCATTTTTGGATAGGTCATTGTTGATATAAAGAAATGCAACTGATTTTTAAACATTTATTTTGTATCTTGCAACTTCACTGAATTTGTTTATTGCATCTAACAGTTTTGTGTGTGTGTGTGTGTGTGTATAATCTTGAGGGTTTTCTACATACAGGATTATGTCATCTGCAAACACACATAATTTTATTTCTTCCTTTCCAATTTGGATACCTTCTGTTTCTCTTCTTTTGTCTGCTTGCTCTTTCTTAAACTTTGGTACTTTTGAATATTGAATAGAAATCATGAGAGTGGACATCCTTGCCTTGTAGCACATCTTAGAAGTTTTCAGTTTTGTCCTCATTGATTATGATGCTAGCCCTGGGCTTTTCATAAGTGGCCTGTATTGTGTTACTCAATTTATTCACATATAACTGTTTACAATATTTTAATTTCTGAGGGACCCATTATAATGCCTCCTCTTTCATTTCTGATTTTATTAATTTGAGTTGTCTCTCTCTTTTTCCTTTTCCAGCTAAGGGTTTCTTGATTTTATGTTTTCTCAAAAAACGTACTCCTAGTTTTTAAAAAATTTTTTCTCTATTTTTCTATTTTCTATTTGATTATTTCTGTTCTGTTCTTTATTATTTCCTTTTTTCTTCTAACTTTGGGTCTAGTTTACTATTTTTTTCTAGTTCCTTGGGTTGTTGAGATTTTTTTCTTTTCTAACATAGATGTTTATTGATATAACCTACCCTCTTAATGCTGCTTTTGCAACATCCCTTAAGTTTTGGTAAGTTATTTTTTTGTTGTTTTTATTTGTCTTGAGATTTTTAAAATTCCCTTTTAATTTTCTATTTGACACAGTAGCTGTTAAAGAGTGTGTTATTTAGTTTCCAAGTATTCTTCCCAGCACCATCTGTTGTAGAGACTGACCTTTCCCTGTTGTGTATTTTGTAGCACCTTATTGATTATCAGTTGGCAGTATATGCATGGATTTATTTCTGTGCTTTCTATTTGTTCCATTTATTTATATGTCTGCCTTTATACCAGTTCTATACTATTTTGATTACTGCAGCTTTGTAACATATTTTGATATCAGAAAATGTGACACCTGCAGCTTTCTTCTTTCTCAGGAATCATTTTTTCTATTCATTAATGTGTGTGTGTTTGTGTGTGTGTGTGGTTCCATATGAATTTTAGAATTGACTTTTCTATTTCTGTAAAAAACATGCCATGGGGATTTTGAAAGAGATTGCACTGAGTCTATAGATTGCTTTGGGTAATATGGGCATTTTAACAATACTGTCTTCCAATCCATGAACACAGGACGTCTTTCCAGTTGTTTGTGTCTTGTTTAATTTTTTCATCAGTGCTGTGTAGTTTTCAATATAGAAGTTTTTTTTCACCTCCTTAATTAAGTTTATTCCTAAATATTTTATTCTTTTTGGTGGTACTGTAAACAGGAAGGTTTTCCTAATTTCCTTTTAGGATAGTTTGTTGGTAATGTATAGAAATAGAACTGATTTTTTATATAGATTTTGTATCCTGCAACTTTACTGAATTTATTAATTCTAATAGTTTTTTTTAACAGAGTCTTTAGAGTTTTCTATATGTAAGATCATATCATCCGCAAACAAGGTAAGTTTTACTTCTTTCTTTCCAATTTGGATGGCTTTTAGTTCTTTTCTAGTCTAATTGTTCTGGCTAGAATTTCAAGTATTATGTTGAACCCAAGTGTCAAGAGTGGGTATCTTTGTCTTGTTCCTGAGCTCAGAGGAAAAGGTTGTAGTTTTCTACCATTGAGCATAATGTTTGCTGTGGGCTTATCATATGTTGCTTTTATTGTGCTGAGATATATTCTTTCTATACCTAAATTATTGTTCATTGAGAGTTTTTAATCATTAAAGGATATTGAATTTTGCCAAATGACTTTTTTTCGCATCTGTTGAGATGATCATATAATTTTTATCCTTCGTTCTGTTAATGCACTGTAGCACATTAATTGATTTTTGTATGTTGAACCATCCTTGTATTCTGGGGTAAATCTGTATTGATCACGGTGTATGATCCTTTTAATATGCTCTTGGATTCAGTTTGCTAGTATTTTCTTGAGGATTTTGCATCTATATATGCATCAGGGATATTGGCCTGTAGTTTTCTTGATCTGGCTTTGGTATCAGTGTAATGCTGGCCTTATAAAATGAATTTGGCTAAGTTCAAAAGTACTTATTTATCATCCTTTACAGTAGCCCCCAAATGGAAACTATCAAAAGTCCATCAGAAATAGAATGGACAAACAATGAAATCATGGAACACTACATCTAAAACTAATGATGTAATGTATGGTGATTAACATAACAATAAAAAATAAAAAAAAAGAACTAGAATGGACAAATATACTGTAATTCAGACAATTGAATCCCAGACAGTAACTAAAATGAATAAAACATAGGTCACATGACAATGTGGATGAATTTCCCAAATAATGCTCATCAAAAATTCAAACATGCAGCAATTTCTACTGGACAGTTTATTTAATATAAAGTCCAATGAGGAAGAACTAACCTATAGTCTTCAAGGATACATGCACATGTGGTATAACATGAGCAAGAGATCAATTACTTTAGATGTCAAGATAGTAGTTTTAGTTGGTGGGTAGCAAGGAACTCTGATTGGGATGGGCTGAGGAATGCTAGTGTTGGTTTCTTCACTGGGTATTGGCTATAAGTGCTTTCCATGTATAATAACATGCTGTGGTATAGATTCTCATATTTTTCTGTGCGTATGTGATATTTTGTAATTGACATTTTTATTTCACATTAAAAAAGCAAATTAAATGTAGGAAGGACAGTTAGGAGGTTATTGCTCAATTTTTCAAGGGAGGGAAGATGGGAGGTGGAAGAAGAATAGAAGTAAAAGGGTTTAAGAGATATCAAAAGGCATCTAGAGGGGGTAGAGGATAGGGGGAGTAAATTAAATTTTTGTGTTTCACAGTTCGAGTAGCTAACACTTAGACAGTGTGTATAGGTTTGATGTATAGTTCGTTTCATTTTTTTCTATGTGGGTACCAAATTACCCTAGCATCATTTATTAAGAAGTATTTAAACTTCACATCAATCCCATGCGGTAGGAGTTATTACAGTCCTGATTTTATGGGTGAACAGAGTCAAAGAGCAGTGAAGCAACTTTCAAAAGAGCAGAATAACCTAATATAGCAACTTCGACTTTCATTTGCAACTAAGGGCTAACAGCATTTATTGACTAGCACCGTTTTGAGCTAAGTGCCTTAAATGCATATTCTCATTTAATCTTCCAACAAACTTGCGAAGCCAGCCCTACAATGATCTCCAGTTACACTGGGGGAAGTGAAGTCTTAAAGAGATAAAGAGCAAAATATTTGTAGGGGGGAGCCAGGTCTGGGACACAGATGTATTACTCTCTAAAACCCAGGCTCTAAATTATTAATCTGTACTGCTTTGGCGATATGCTAAAAGTGATCATAAATTTGAAATTATCATTTTTGCTTTTCTATTACAAAGCATTCATAGGTTTTCTTTGAGGGTTTCAACAAAGATAATCCTTGCTCCGTATTTTTTCTAAATCACAGAAGGAAGAGATAGGTTGAAAACAATCAAAAAGTCCCAAATTTGTGCTATTTCTTTTTTGACATCAGCTTTTCACATGCTATCTCTAACTTTGACAGTTATCACCATACCATGGATCTTTAATATTAAATTGATCTAAATTCTTTTACTTCTGCTTTTTCTCTTTGCTGCAAAATTCTCTATCATGGCTCAAGATGCAAATTCAGAGAGAGCAGTTACCAAGATTTCACTGTATGCTTCAGCTACAAGATGTTAATATGCACAACTAGACTTTACTATTTTCTATCTCCTATTTTACTGGTTTTCTTCTATAACTCTGCTCCTTTGCCTGTTTTTCTCACGGAGTAAATGCCTGGCATTCTGATAACGCACTGATCATAATTCTTTATCATTAAATATGTTTTACTTCCCCAGTGACGTTTCTCCTTCTGGAACTCTGACCTTTGAGACCTTGCTGAGCTCATTATTATTGCCAGTAGCGGATACCCAGCCCTCATCAAAATGCGCTGATAGACACTTCCTTTTTTGCTTGACATCGGACATTTCACTTCCTGATATCTACAATTTTGTGAGAATTTCAGTGACTGCCACAAGCCTGCATTTCATCCCCACTGATAGTATCAGTGAGAAGTATGCAAGAATGTCTCTGTCTGTATCATTAATACATTAATGTGTCTGTTCAATACATCTTTGTTAGCTATGTTTGATGAGCCAAATTAATTTCACATAATTATTTACACTACAAGATTAGATTATTCTTCCTGTAATATTAGATTACTTTTCCAAGGTGTCCATTTATATACAATATTTGTGTTGCATATGTCCCTTTAATTTATAACTATTTATTTCTCTAGCAAATACTGAGCACCTTGTGATATAGCATGAAAAGTACAAAAATGGAATTATCAATAGGAATAACATAGTAGATGCTCTAAAAACATTTGTTGAATGAATAAGTGAGTGAACGAACACAATAGTGACATAGATATTGAATAATTGCATACCTTGTCAAGAGTTTACTTGACCTTCTCATGGGAGAAATCCAGAAATCCATCAGTTCAGGGATATTGGTTACTGGCACTGATAAGGGAATAGGTATCACTTACCTCTGGTTCTGGACTAAGGAGCAAAGGGAATTATTTTTTATTTTTTTTTAAGATTTTACTTATTTATTTGAGAGAGCATGAGCTGGAGAGAGAGGGAGAGAATCTGAATTAGACAGTGCACTGAGCACACAGCCTGACGTTGGGCTCGATCTCACAACTGTGAGATCATGACCTGAGCCAAAACCATGAGTTGGCTGCTTAACCAACTGAGCCATCAGGCCCCCTAGGAGCAAAGGGAATTACATCTGAACCCTTGTTGAGAAAGAATTTCACTGTCTGAGACTGAAGAAATGGAAAGAGAATAAGACAATGAGCAACTTGAAAAATAGAACAGAAAAAAAGGGAAAAAGTCCTGAAATTATCTCGTGATGGTAATGTGTGCAGAGAGGGTGTTAGTAGCTGAACTGGTAGAAGAATAATAACTGCTAATGTTGAAACTAATTTAGACAAAAGCAGCAAATTCTACAGCCCTTATAGCTTCCCAGTATCCTTAAATGACATATAACCCTCTTTCTTTGTTTTTATGTTATTACAGAGAGAGTGAGGCATTAGCAAGATTGCTGAAGCTGCAAAGTTTAAAATGTAATTCGAATCAAATAATGACACACAAAGCATAGTTGATTAGTGCACAATAAGGTGGTGGGCATTACTCATAGTTAAAGCAACAGACATCAATTCCCCTCAATGATTCTTTCCACAAGAGAGCCTAAGCCTAGCATTCACTTCTGGGCAATAGAGCAATTGCCTGAGGGTTGATGAAAATGAAATATGGTATCTTCCTACTCTAAAATCTAATCAATAGTCAGGGAGAATATTTATTCACTATTTATGATACTTCCTCTGGTTGGATTCACTTCTAAACCTGCAACATCTAGCCCCTGATCCCAACACTCTGCTGAAATAGCTCTTCTAATGGGTTTCAAGAACTCCCTATTTGCAAAATTCAGAAACATCATCTTAGTTCTCATTTGCTTTGGCCTCTCTGCAGTGTCTGACACAACTGACCATTTCATTTTTCTTAAAACATTTGCTATGTTTGGCTTCCATGGTCCAATGATAGTCATCATTCTTTTTGGCTGCATAACATTGGAATCTTCTTCCTCTGTTTGGAGAAGTCTCACTTTTTTGAGGTAGTGCCCTTCTTCCATTTTGGACACTGAAAACACCAGACATTCATTTTATTGGCTTTCATGTCAGCTAGAAAGCAAAAGCATGTCCGATTCCTAAGTTCTGACATATATCAGCCCTAGTCTTTGGATCAGTGATGCAAACCAGCAAAGAATACACAGAGTCAGTCCGGGTGACCAAGGACAGCTGAGGTAGCCTCTCTTATGAAAGTTCCAGATGCAGTAATTGTAGAATTTCTGGTGGTGGAATGCAGTGTCCTGTGCTGAGATTTCATTGGTGCAAGCTGGAGTGTCTGTGCTCAGTAGGATTTTCTTTATGACATCACTATAAGTCTACTATAATTGTAATCATTCTTCATTTTTCCCCCCAAGTTACATGCTGTATGTCACGCAAATTGTCTTAATGGACTCCAGGTGAAAGAATACCAAAGTATTCTAGAAAATTAAAATAATTGCATCTGAGGGTCTGTACAAAGAAAGTGAAATTCCTCCTCCTTTCTCTCCTATTTCTCTGCCCTCCTCTCTCTTTCATTAAACATTTCAACTATATTTTTGTTAAGAATTAGATGGTACATGTGAAATGGTCAATTATGCCTTAGTTAATACTCATTAAAGAAAGGGTTAAGAATCTAGTTTGGGTTAAATCAACTGAATTGTAGAGTTAGAAAAAAAAATCTCAAAGTAAATTTATGTCCACCTTACATTTGGTGTTTAAGTTTCCTATAACACCTCCAACACGCAGCGGTCCACCTTCTATGCAAATACCTCAATTATTATAATTCAAGTTTTAGATCATGAAGTAACCCTAAAAAACTATGCCAACACCACACTTTTTCAGAAGAAGAACACCAAGGCCAAGGGAGGATGAATGAGCAGCCTATGGCCGCATGTTCATTAGTGGTTGATCCCTGTCTCTGGGTTCAGTGGTTTCTTTGCCGTACCTCTGTCCTCACTCTTGAGGCATCTCTAGCTGACTCTGACTATTAGAACATTTTTCCTTATAATGAGCCCAAATTTATCTCTCTGAGACCTTCTTGGTCCATTGATTCCTAAACATGTAGAGACATAAAGAATGAGGTTAATCCCTCTTTGAGAAGACTGCTATTTACTTTGCTCAGAGTTTCTGATAAGTGTTCTCCAGGGTAAGGATTTCCCTAATTCCTACAACTTGGTCCTCACATATTGGTACCCTCTGAGTCACCCTTACCATTCCTGGCATACCCTGGGCACACTCCAGTTTATTTTATTGGGTAGTAGCTAGAACTATACATGTTATTTCTGTTGTACTTTCACCCAGCTTACAATTTGTCTTATTCGCTCTCTTGAATAGGGAAACATCTGAGTCTGAAGTGACTCATAAAGTCTTGGAAGGAATCTTGGCATGTTGGAGGTGGTTTGGTAAACATGGTATTTGGAGAACTGTCTCAGAAGGAGGATAGTGAAAGCAGACCTGTAAAATACCAGCTGCCAGAGGCATGCCAGAAATTTTCTAACAACTTACAGACTTCAGGAAAGTCATTTAAACCCTTTGGGTCTCTGTTTGAACATGTGTAAAATAAGCCATATGACTTAAGTGATCACTAAGGAGTTAGCAAACTTGCTGGAGTGGGAAGAGCAAGAGGGCTTTGATTCTGAGGGTCTAATCCATTCACGTTATTCACTGGTTGTGTGAATTTGGGCCAGTAGCTCATGTATCTGGCCTTAGTTTCTTCCTCTTGAAAACACATATATGAATAGGGGAAACTGAAGAGAAGAGAGTCACTGGAATTTTATGATGCTTAAGATTCTATGTCAACGAGCAAACAAACAGAAAACACCTCTTTTCTGCTATTGCATAATCCACATCCCTTACTCAACTATGGTATTTTTCAAAGCCAGAGCCTCCACCTGTGTAGAATAACTGAGGTCCTGGTTTTCTGAAAAGGCATCATTTATGTCATAGGTGTTCTGTTCTTCCTTGGTTTAAGTAGTCCTTTATCAGAACTGTTGGAATTGTATGTTATGTAGCATTTCAACAAGCTTGGGAATAGATTCCCTTGAGCTGCTGTCATAAAGAGCCAGTGACCAAGACTTCTCAACATGACCTCTTCCAGTAACGAGCTGTTTCTAACTTTATCCACATCATTGGCACTCAGACCATTAGCTGGTTTTGAAGAGCAGGTTGGGATACCAAAGACCATTATATGTGATTACTGATTTTTCTAAAAGCTGCATCTGTGGATTATCAACCAAGCAAGTAGCAAGCAGACCACACTGGATGTCTTTCTTCAGTTGAACATCAAGATGACCTAGCTTGTAGCAGACTCAGTCAGCTGAAAGAGGGTGTTTTTGTATTTTTTAACAACTCAAAGTGACCTCCTCCCAACCATCTCAAATTAACTGCAGCACAGGGGAATGGTCCATGAATTGTTTACAAAAAAGCACATGCACCACCACTCATCTTTTCTTTAGCTGTGACTTGTCATGCTCCTTCCTAGAAGAAATCAGAGGATGAACAGTTTCGACAATTTTGTGTAATAATATCCTCCAGAGATGACCTTATTTTTTTTTAATTTTATTTTATTTAATTTTATTTTATTTAATTTTATTTTATTTTATTTTATTTTATTTTTTTGTTCTGAGAAAATTGACCAGAGAGCTAAATCCTTGAGCAAATATTGCCTTACTACTTGTAGTTGCAAGAAGATCTTTAACAAGGCATTTTTTGATGGCTAGTGCAGTTATATGTTTCTTTGAGCCAAAAATTAAAATTAAAAATTAAAAAAGAAATCTCTGATGGAGATTAAGGTATGGTACACATTCCAGAGCACTGATTCTTCAGTAATCACAATTCAAAATGAGAGCTGATATTAATTCAGTGGAGACTATGTCCCCATGCTAGGTCCTAAGTATGTTGCATGTTACAATACATCCAGTCTTCATAACCCTGACCTCACAACCGAGCACTTTTTATTCTCATTTTAAAGATGAATTATTATCAGAGAGGTTTTCCAGTATTTCAACAGGGTCTGGTATTTTACAAAGTACTTTAATACAAGTGATCAATTACAATTCTTTTGTAGTCTGTAAGTGCGGACTTAAATAGCGTCATTTTATAAATGAGCAAACAGACTGAGAGAAGTTTGGCCTTGGATAGCAAGACCGTGCCTACACATCTCTAATGCAACAGCTCTAATGACTGTTGAGAAACTTATTTACCAAAAATTATTCTAAGGACCTTACGTATCTTATTCTATTGATCTTTCAAGTAATCGTGCCAAACAGATACCTCCATTTTATAGATGAAGCAAGGTGAAATATTTTGCTCAGGGTTATCCAACTAATGTGTGGTAGAACCAGGATTCCAGTACAGGTTACCTGGACTCACTGCCTGTGGTCTTTCTCTAAAAATACCCTGCACCACATTGTAGGTAATGATGCACTTCTTGGCTTCACTCATGACTTAATCCTCTTGAAGTTAATGACACATTCATGATAGTGGTACACCACATTCTCCTTCTCCTGAAGTATAAAAGCAGATAATAATAATAATAATAGTAATAATAATAATAATAATAATAATAATATGTACTGCACAGGGCTGTTGTGATGATTAAGTGAATTAATATGCCTAAAACACTTAGGGCAGAGCCTGGCAGAGAGAATTATAGAACGAAGGCTAGCTATTGTTTTTGCCATTGCTATTGTTGTTGTTTACTTTTTTCTAAGGCAACATAGGCTATGCTAAAAGTCTCACTTTCTAAAACCCTCCTTGACTCTGGTAAGAATTCTTGTTAGTGTACATGTTTCATGTGTGGGATCAAAACTGATTATATTCCTGTGGACAAATGTTAGAATTATGACCCACATCCTCCAACTTTCCTTCATGATATTCCCAGGTGCTCAAAACATAGAAGTTCTCGAGGTGGCCTTGTTATCTGCAACTCTTCTTTTGCACAGCTCCTTGCTGAGTGTCCAGTTGTCACGGTGACACTGACAAGCACTGACAGGCTTGTACGCTTCCCCCCCCCAGGAGTCTCTGTAGCCAGCCTGGCCCCACCATTAACAATCACCGTGTGAGTGCTGTGTGTTGGCTCTTGCCTGCTGGTTATAAGTCAGACAGGCCCTTGCCTCGCAGTCAGAATTCCCTGGAGTCTGCAAACTGACACAAAAGAATGGAATACCGCTCTCTTGCCATGGCCTAATCAAGCCAAAGGCCCTAACTATCAAATTAGGATTCTTTAGGCCTTCAGCGGTAGAACTTACTTTTCTCTGCTCACACTAGGGCATTAACCTGCCTGTCACATTGATCTGCATGTGATATTTTCACTTAAGTGTCAGGAAGATTCTTTGGGAAGAGCTGAGTCAAACTGAAGGCAAAGAGGATAAGTGTTTGGGATGGTAATAGTCAAGAGAAATTCTCATTTACCTAGGGAGGTAGCAGGTTTTGCTCTTAAAATCATGGAGTATCCTGTCTAAACTGGCCATTGTTGATGCCATCTAGAACTTAATGCATTGTGACCTAGGTAACATGAAGTGTCAAATTATGTAGGTCTAAAAAGAAAATCTAATATTTTCTCTAGGTGTAGTAGAAAAAACTTTTTGTGACATCTTAATCTATGCTATGCAATTACTCTTTTTACCTGCACATCACATGGATAAAGTTTAAGATTTAGCATAAACCAACCTAAGGTTGAATCCTGTTTCTACCCCTCATAATACAGTAACCTTGGGTGAGATATTTTAGCCCTGTAAGCCTCAGTAAAATATGAATTACTCATATTATCTTGAAAGGTTGTTTTGAGAATAAAAAGTGATGATGATTTCAAAGAAGTTAGAAAATGCTATGTCCTCACATGACTGGCTCAAATCCCCTCTCAGTAGAGCCTTCCCTGATCCCACCTCATGTTGCCCCTTCTCCTTTACTCTGTTATTTCTGATTTCCCTGTTTATGTAGTTCATATAAACTATCACTATATGAAATACTCTTGTTTTACTTATGTGTTTGTTCAAGTTGGCTTATTGTTCTCTCCACATGGCATTTCTTTTTTTCCTGGAATTCAGAGCAACACCTGATACTGATCAGCAATAAAAAAAAAAAAATTGTGAGTGGCTATATGACTCTATTAGTTTCTAATGGCTCCTGTAACAGATTACCACAGACTTGATGGCTTACAACACAAATGTTTCCTTTTTTAAAAAAAGATTTTATTTATTTATTCAACAGAGAAAAAGAGAGAGAGAGAAAGCATGCATGGTGGGGAGGAGCAGAGGGAGAGTGACAAGTAGATTCCTCATTGAACGTGGAGCCTACACAGGACTTGATATCATGACCCTGAGATCATGACCTGAGTCCAAACCAAAAGTCAGATGCCTAACTGACTGAGCCACCCAGGCGCCCCAACACAAATGTATTCTATTAGAGTTCTATAGGCCAGATGACCAAAATCAGTCTCTCTAATCCAAAATCAAGTTATAGGCAGGACCACACTTAATCTGGGCCTTTAGGGAAAAATTTATTCTTTGTTCTTTACATCCTCTTGTGGCTACTGACCTTCTTTGCTTGTACTGTATCATTCCACTCTCTGTCTCCATGGTCACATTACTTTCTTCTACCCCTCTGTGCCAAATTTCCCTGTTTCTCACTCTAATAAAGATACATGTAATTGCATTTCAGGCCCACCTGGATACTCCACAATAATCTCTCCATCTCAAAATCCTTAAAATAATATATTTCTGCAAAGTCCTTTTTAGCTATATAAAGCAATATTCAAGGTTCCAATGACTAAGATGTGGGTATCTTTTAGGGGAGGATATCTTTTATTTTACCACCTGACTGCTTTTTATTATTTTTTTAAGAATACTTTATCCTTTCAACCCTTATGTTTGGACTTTCTGCTGTCTTATCATCTTATCATCTCTGCTCTTCCCTAACCTTCTTTTTCACCCCTTTGTCTCTCCTCTCTCTTTGCTTTCTCTCTTTCTTCCTCATTTTTTCCTTCTTTCCTAGAGGAACCACAGAAATTTAAATAATCAGTTTAAGTCCTTATTTGGTCTCAGTACTTTCCCACATGCTGTGTAAAATAAAACAGTATATAATATACCCCAATCAAAGCCCTCACTAAGTTTGGTGGCAGTTAGTTGGACTTTCTTTTGTTTCTTTTGATTTTAGGGCTATCATTACCATTTGATTTCAGCCTTTAAAGGCCTCTTCTTAATAATGCTCAGTGAATCCGTAAGTAATTATCAAGGACAATCTGTGTTTTGGTGAAGAGGGCCAAAATAATTATAACACTAATCTGAGATGCCAATTGCTAGGTAATTATTCAGCTACCACCTGATAATTAACTTGTGTTACTTGTATGATCAACCAGCTAACATTTCAATTAGAACCTGATATAGGTCACTTAATGTCCTTGAAAGCTAGAGCAAAATACAAAAACCCACCTACCCAAAGAGTCTTTATTAATATTTAATTGATTAATCATATTGGACTTGACTCATAGGACTCCAGGTCATTTGGATGGCAGATATCTCAGCTGATTTCAATTAATTTAGCACTTTTTTAACTTTGAGTAAACACAACACAGAAGTAGAATGTAATCAGCATTATAAGAAATATGGCAAATTCGAGACTGTCTTTTGCATTTAGCATGCTGAAGCATTTTCCTCATATAGAATGGTGGCAAGGAACTCCTACATAAAAATCTGAGTGGTCTCAATATAAATGTTGATCACAAGTTTGTGTGTCCTCTGGCCAGGATTTCTGGGAAGGTGGCATCATTTGATGGCATATAATTAAGTCCGCAAAAGTTTCTGAAAGGCAGCTTAATGTCACTCAACAAGACTAAGCTGAATTAGATTTGTCTATCTAAACATGGGGCTTAAAATGAAAGTGCTAATCAAGCATCTTTTAGGTAAGCACCTCTTTCTCCTGTTTATTTTTGTCTGTTGGGAAATAGAACTGCAAAAAGCAAAACTGAAGAACTGTTGTTGCTTGATGAAATGTCAGGGGCCCTGAAGCTGCTCTCTTGTTAATCCAGTGTACTTATTTCCATTATAAGGAACTTACTTGGGAAGAGTAGGCAGTGAGAATGGACAGCATGAAAAATAAACTTTAGCCCAAGGCAATTGTACTGAACATAGAAGAAATGGAGGCTTTGGGTTTGCTGGAACAGAACTCTGAGAAGGATGGGGCAAACGTCATTTAGTTAGTTTCTGACTATTGCCTTTGATCAAAGGGACAAGAAGAATTGCACTGTTAAGGTCAGAGAGGGTTCTAAGGAAAATATGAGCCTAAGATTATTATCCAGGCAATTCAGGCCAATTTTACTCTTGAGTATTACAATTAAAGCTGTTTAATTCTATTTCTCTCTTACCTCTCTATTTAAATAATATCTAGCATGGCAAGCAGAAAATAATAGTATCTATCATGGTAAGCAGAAAAACAAAACAATGACATCAATGAAAAAATTTATAAGACTATAGTTAAACATATCTGAATTCTAAACACAGAATCCTAAATCAAGGAAGGTGATTTTGTGCATTTTACACAATGTCTGTGAGCCTCAGTTTCCCAAGCATGGGTTCTGGAGCTGGACCACAAGTTTCAAATTCCAGCTCTACCTCTTACCAACTGTGTGACCTCAGATAGATTATTGAACCTTGTAGTTTGCTCATTTATAAAATGTAGATGACAATAATACCTATTCTGTGAGGAGTAAATAAGTTAATGTGTAGAAAGTTAATACATGAGATCCAGTTTTAAAAAGTGTTAGTAAAAGTGCTAGATGAATGTTAGCAGCTGTTGTTGTCATCCTTGTTGTTACTGTTATTATTTCCTCATCTGTCAAAGAGGGAGCAATTTCCACCTCCCTGAATTATGACATATATGAAATATTGATCTAATTATCATAGAGCAAGAGCTTAATCCATGACATGTACTATATTTACTGACAAATGTATACACCTTTCTCCTGGCTTGGTGCCCTCTGTCAAAGAAGTCAATTCTCAGAGAAATTATGAACCATCTTATGGCTAGAAGTATATGTACGGCTATACATCTTTTCTAGTTCTCCTAACCTTTATTCAAAGAGTTTTTCCTTAGAAACTTCCCAGACAAGGCCAAATGATACAGTGATCTGGAGTCACCTTAAAATGCCTGGAAGCCATAAGACTATATATTAAAACATGTATGTCTACATTTTAAGTTGAGGTTGAAGAGGGGGAAGAGTTGAATAAAGATTTCCAGTTCCTCCTTCCAGTAACTATAACTCAAAGTATACACTGCAACTCCCATTTACCTGCAAAAAGAATTGCTGATGGACCAGAAAAGAAAATTGAAGTGTAAATCAAGACAGAGGTGATCTATCCCTCTCTGTCTGCTGCAGTCCAAAAAAGCATGATAACTTTTCCAGTCCTCCAGTCTCGATCCAAAATAGGCACCAAATAGCTGTGGATACCCAGAAGAGACTCCAGCTAAGTCCATCTGGGAGAAAAATGATGATGCTTGCACTAGTCTTTAATAAATCCAAGTTAAGAAGAGAGGGAGGATATAATGTTTAGTTGTGAAAACAACATAGTCAAAGCATAGAGGGCATAATGATGCCTTCCTTTATTCCACCTTGATCTTGGGGAACTTGTTATTATATTTTTAAATGTGAAGGAAGGACATAGACAGATGTTCCTGAAAGAGGCCCGGCTAGATTAGACATCTGTCATTGGATTATATGAACAACTTGGAAAACAATTTCCACGAGCCCCATTCTCAAGGAGCATACAGTCTAACATTGAGTATAGATAGGCAAAAAAGGAAGAACAAAAATGGGTTATGGGTGTTGAGAGAAAGAAAATACAGCATAACGAGAGAACCAAACAGCCTAAAAGTCAGGCAAAACCTTTGAAATAATTTATTTAAATTAAGGCCTTACTAAAAAGAAAAGTTAAGGAAAACCTTGGTCTGCTATTGATCAGCTTGGATGATATTTCTATGTACTTAGTCATATATTAGGCATTATGTATGAATGTCATATAGGTGTATATACACCTACTTTTTTAAATTAGAGAAGTGAATTCCACCAGATAAATCCAATTTGGGTGGGCAAAACTCTAAAAAGCATTGTTGGAGAGCTAAAAAACTAAAAGTGGACTTTACTGATGTGCTCTTTGGAAATAGCTGGAATAAGCAGTCTCTGAAGTTTCTTCCAACATTAAAATTCTACAATTCCTTAATTAGTGCATAAAATGTGACAATCATTTATGGACATTTATATATCATCTTATAGGCAATATCTCTCTTCTCTTTGCTTGATTATTTCTTGAAATCCTCTCATCATTAGTACACATACAGATTCCTGCTCGTTGTAGGGAATGGCCAACAATTGCTCACTTAAACAAATGGAGATGGTATAGCAGAAGGATTCAGCATCTTTCTCTAGAGTCAGGCTGTGTGGTTTGAATCCAGGCTCAGACACATTGTCATAAGGTCTCCAAGCCTCCATTTCCTTATCTATATAAAGGGAATGATAAACATATAGTAAACAGTAGGAACATCCATGTAGAGCTCTTATTCTATAGGTAGCAATTATTATTCAATCCCCCTACCAACTCTGAGCTAGGTGTCTCTGTCTCCTCTACAGATGAGGAACTGAAAGTAAGTCATAGGTTATTCAAGTTCAGCGACTTGTCCAAAGTCACAGAGTACAGGAAGAGGGATGCAGAATCATGTCTTCTGCATCCAAGTGCATTGCTCCTATCTCAGAAGAAGGGCTGTACCTATCACAGAGTTGTGATGGTGTCTGATAAGATCAGGCATGCAGGAGCAGACCCAGCATGGTTCTTGGTACATATTCCTCACTCGGTAGTGCTTTACCAAATTGGGTGGAAAGAAGAACCTCTTGACTTGTCTCGAAACATTAAAAACCCCAAAGTACTCTGCCACAATACCATGATACAAGAGTATGCCTTGTTCTACTGGGAAGTGTGTCCAAATAACTTGTTACTGATAAGAGCCAGAGTAGTAAAATTTGTGAATATCATGCATTGTTTTAAGGGAAGCAGATTCAAGGTTATCTGCATAATAATCTCGCTCCCCCTCATTTGCTTTCAGATATACTTTCTTGAGTAGTTGCAAAGGGGTGGTGTTTGAGCTAATTTGGGAAATTGCAAATGAGTGCCACATACACAGATATCATCTGTCAGGTGTGTCTGATGGAGAAAAAGAATGAAGTACTACTGTTCTAAATGGTGGTGAGTGGAGTCAACTTATTAGTGCTCAGCCTACCACCCAACCAGTACTTTTCACTACTTTTTTTTGCTCTTTGGGATTAGTGCTCCCCACTTTCATCTTTGCTGGATTATGTGAACCCTCAGAAAAGCCATGGCTTAGGGCTGCTTACTCTGATCAAGCTGCTGCTGCAGTCTACTAGAGCGATGTCCTGTCAAAGCTCGGCAAGATGGGCACTCCCTGAAGACTCGTAAGCCTGGCACCCCTCGGCTCCCTGCAAGCCTGACCTGCAATGGCAGAAGCCTCTGGAAAAACATCAGGGAAGGGGGAGAAGAAAGGGAGGAAAACAGAGTGTTACACAATATGCACCAACTCAACTCCTTGAAATCCTGCTCACAGGTTTCCAGAACAAGATTGAAGTGACAAGGAGGAGGCTGTTCTGACATGTATCCAGAAGGTGTCTTGATGGTGACTGACAACTTGTTATGCAGAGGCTTAATTGAACCTGATGGCCTCATAAATGAAAGCCAAGTGCTCCAAGCCAAAGGGAAAGAAGTGGCTGTTGGCCTTACTGTCTTCATTGCCCCAAGAGTGGCCGACAAATTGCATTTTACAGGGGCACCTCCTGCCAACTAGTTTCCTGGGTTTTGCTGTTCCTATAATTAATTCTTGACCCTGGAGTCTCTGGCATTTACTATGCAAGGTTCTCTGCAAGAGCTATATTATGTTAAATAAAGCTAAAAGGCCAGGGGCATTGACTGCACCTGCTTTAAGGGACTGTGCACAAAGAATAACCCAGATCAGCAAGGCATTCCAGCTCCCTGAACCACAGCCTTTCTGCAGAGGAAGCTTTTGGAAATTAGAGGCCTGCAGGAAAATCTGGGAGTAATCCTTTCATCTTTAACAATAGCTACCCAGAATTTATTAAATAATTGCTCGAATTGTGTTATGTGCTTTACATAAATGATCTTTACTCCCCATCACAAAACTGGAACCTGATCATTCTCAGAGATGAGGATGAGGAAACTCAGACATAGCAGAGATGCCAAGGATATTTACCCAAGGATAGTGAACAGTGGGATGGGGACTTGAACCCCTATCTGTTTGAGTTCCAAAGCTGTGCAGTTTGTTCTATAACAAACTGACATTTATAAAGTATTGCTCTTGTCTGAAGATTCTGAGAAAAGGTGTTAATAAGGACTCAAAGATTCCAGTGATTATGTCATTAATAACTGTAAGGATAAGAATGAGACGATGAGTATAATGATAATCACAATGATGGTAGCCTCATATTTTGAGATAGCAACTCATGTTTGTTTTACTCTTCTTGAATTTCTCTTTCCTTTACCCCTAATCCAGCAGAGAGTACCTCTTGTGCTTTTACCTAATGTACTGAAAATAGCAATCTTTGCACCTTTCATTTTAAAAACCAAGAACCAGAGAGGGGAGGAGATTTTAGATATAGACAAAAAATGTTTTAGATAGAAATGGGGAACAAGAAAATTCCCTACTGTATTAAGAAAGGGAAAGAAGAGAGAAAGCAGAGAGTCACTGCTTCAGGATAGTGTGATGGGGGTAGTGAGGGTGGTGGGTGTGTCAGTGAGACCTCAGAGAGGCAATGACCACTTAGGGTATGTAGGTGGTGGGAAAAGTGACAGCCTTGGAAAGAGTTCCATACACTCAAGAGTGACATGGACATTGTAGAGAGCAAACTAGAGAGTCATAGTACATGTCTCAGTGACAAATGAGCAACCAGTGACCCGGGACCTGATTGGAGACCTCCCTGACTCACCTCAACTACTTGTTAGCAATCAAAGTTTAGAGCCACAGTCCAACCATGGCAGAGGGTTGTGAACACAAAGTCAGCCTCAGCTCTGCAAGTGAAATCTAGAAAATAAAATTCCATCATATTATATTTTTGAGTAAAAAAAGAAAAAATGGTTGTTTTGCACATCTGAGTATATAGACTCACACTGCTTTTAAAATAGTCATAATTACATTTTTATTATTGATCACTTATAAGTGTATCACCACCCCCTGAACCCTGTATTAAGTACTTTATAAACATTCCCCTCATTTACTTTTTACAAGTCTATAAAATAGATGCTTTTATTAACCCCATTTCATGAAGGAGGAATCTAAGGCTTAGTAACTTCCTTAGGTTATACTGCTGCCATATATGCTTATGGTGGCAACGTTTGCCACTTGCCATGGCCAGGTGATTTTCTTTCTTGGCTAAGTCTTACAATATGCACAATACCATCTTTACTTTACCATCATAGTTTTCCTGATCATATCTGCAAAATACATGTGAAGCTGTTTATCATGTGAACCTAGGGGTATACAGTTAGATAGAGGTTAAGTGTCCTGAAAACAAATCTAAGTGGAATGCTAGAAGGGCAGAAGCATAATTAAACTCTAGAGCAGTCCATCTATGATTTAATTAAAGCAAAAGAAGGATTTTAATTCACTTCACACTTAATTTTCAGCCTAATTGTTGAAAGAAAGGAACCAAGATTTCATAAATATAATGATATGACCAGGATAGATCAGATCATCTTCAGCAAGTCATTTCTCTCTCTCTCTGTCTCTCTCTCTCTCTCCCATCTTTATGAAAGGAGTACACTTCCATGTCTATTGATCCACTGATGTTAGGCTTGGTTATATGTCTTTCTTTAGCTAATGGGATATAACCAGGCATCCTGCAAGCTTGTGCAGTTGTTTTTTACTGTCTTGGACTTCAGTGATTCTCCATGAAAAGAAGTTATCCCTCCCATATCCCAGGGTAGCCACTACCCCTGGACCTGGGCCCAGAATGAACAAAAGCAGAATGAACCAATCTCTACCCTAAACCAAGCCTGGATTAAACATTCACCCTAAAAGTAACACCACCCAACATGACCTATAGATATATGAGCAAGAAATGAATGCTTATTATTGTATGTTATTAAGATTTCGTGGACAGCAAAAGCTATCTGACGCAATGACCAATATTAAAGATTGTCCAGATAATCGTCTCTTCATTTTTAGTTTATCTCTCAGGAATCAAAATTTGGTGAAGTGAATCATGTGAGTGATGTCCTCCAATGTGCTGGTATAGCTATGTATTTCTGGAGTGTGATGTACTTTATGAACTAGAAGTAGGAAGAGAAAAGTTTGACTTATAACCCCAAAACTACATGGAAATCTGTATCTTCCTAAGTGAAATTTAGAGAAAGAGAGCAAAGATATCTTCACTGAGCAATAATTGTGAGCATTAATTTCATCCAGTGTGTGGACATTCAGAATAGGAAGAATTTGGAGAGAAGTATTAGTGCAAACATTTGGGGGAAAATGTTTAAGATACTCTTTAGGCTTTGATTTCTTCATCTAGAAATGCAAATAATTATAATGTCTACTTCACAGAAAGGTTCTTTATTCATTTTACAAATATTTATTAAGCATTAATACTTATTGATTCACTAGTCACTATGATACATGTGGAAGGTACAATAGGGGAAATAAAAAAGAAAGAAATTGTTTGTGTCATGGAGTATATTGCCTGGTGAGCTATACAATATTCATAAAACCAAATATTCACAATAATTAAATAAATGTATGATTAAAAGCTTCAGAGTGTTGTAAAATATCAAAAGACATAGTGTACATAATGCACTTAGTGTAGTGCTAAATTATTAATATTTTTTACATATTAATGTTCAACAAATGGTGGTGGTAGTCGGAGCAATGTGGCAGTTCTGATTGTCAGAGTGAAATTCTTGCATAGGTCCAAGTTCTTATGAGACTTGGGATTTTTTGTCTCTCTCTCTCTTAATTTTGCTATTTCTCTTGTTCTCTCACTGACTTTGCTTTAGGAATACCACTGACCAGGTTTTTAACTGCTGGTAGGTTAATGATGAACTACACGGTCTTAGCTATCTGGGTGTGTCTTTCCTAAGACCTCACCAAGAGCTCTTACACCGAACACAGTGATGGCCTTCATGCAAGAAGGCATCTATGTAAAAACTTCAAGCCTGACTTTTCATTTTGAGCTTAAGAATCAGTAAGGAAGGGGATTACTCTAGGAATGGTTGTCTACCATGTCTCTGACATTTCCTTGCCATTGGTGTTTATTGGAATCTGGTGGGCTCATAGCAGATGCCTCAGTAATCTCATGGAATATAGATTATACTCAATTATCATGGGTCTGATAAATTAATATATTATAATAGAGGAGCATTGAAAAGGAGCAGCAGAATGCCTACATTTCAAGGAACTGTTTCTATTCCTACTTTTTATACATAGGTCACTGTCTTTGGTTAAGTCACTTAGTGTTGCTGGGGTTTTATTTTTCTCATCTATAAAATAATGAGGTTTAAGTCTAGATGAACAGTTAGGTCCCTTCTCTCTGCAACCCCCCATGATTGTATGACTCTATTTCAATAACCTCTAAACTGGCCATATATGTACCAGAGATACATATTTTAGAAAATATTTAGGATAGGAAGAAGCCCAAAGATTCACACAACATGTCTTCCTAACGTATTTTTGCCATGAAAGCCTTGATTTACATGATGACATTGATCTTGAAATTTCCCAAGGGGAAGAACTTTGAGTTAACCTGCTATTTTAAGTTTAAGACTACATATACATCCATTATAGAAAGTATATTTCTGTGGCAGCTGAACTTCTAAGTCTAAAAATCAATGAGGCAAAGCTGCTTTTATTGAGTTATTCCAATAATACCTATTTGCTTTTAAAAGAGCCTTTGTCTAATGATAGAATTGTATAGCTGAGAAGAGTAATAGGCTTCATCAGATTTAAACCATTATTTCACAAATGGGAGCATTCTTATATCCTTTTATTCTGTGCCAGCTTGGATTTGGTTTAACTTGAGATTGTCTTACTATATTACTGTCACTATTATTATAGGGTGAAGGGAATGAGCATTTATTGACCACATACTATGTTAAATACTGTGATGGACAATTGCAGGTCATCACATTTTTACTTCACAATTTCAAAACAAAGTAGATATCAATACCACCATTTATAGATAAGGGAATTGAGATTCAAAGTTCATGTAAGTTGAACAAGCAAACCTACTTTGTTGGTAGCAGAGCCAGGGTCTGAAGCCATCCATGTTTATTTTATCTATTTATTTGATCTCCAAAACCCATGCTCTTTATATATATATTTTTTATATTCCTTCTGGAGAGAAGAGCTTTTAGCTTTGATCAAATTTTCTTTTTTTTTTTTTTTTTAAAGATTTTATTTATTTTTTTGACAGAGAGAGACACAGTCAGAGAGGGAACACAAGCAGGGGGAGTGGGAGAGGGAGGAGCAGTCTTCCCGCAGAGCAAGGAGCCCGATGCGGGACTCGATCCCAGGACCCCAGGATCATGACCTGAGCCGAAGGCAGACGCTTAACCGACTGAGCCACTCAGGCGCCCCTGATCAAATTTTCAATGGGGTTCATAACCTGCACAATATTCAAGACCCTTGAATGCTCATTCATATTATTATAATTGTTAATATGATTATTAACAATCTACCTTATTGCAAAAATAATTTGAAAGAAATTTACTACATGCATCAGTTAGGCTGGGCTGGATGGTGCCTCCCATATCCCAGTAACTTAAAATAGCAAAGGTTCATTTCACACTCAGTCTCCATGACCATGTGAGGAAGGTGATGGCTTCTGGGTGGGCTGTATCCAATGAGCCAGAGTGATTGAGTCTGATATCTGGGCTATCACAGGTCAGGAAGACAGAAAGAATGGAGAATCACTTAACTGGCTCCCACATGAACCTATAATCTCTATTCATGTTTGGTTAGAACGCATTAGCAACATGGCCACACCTAACTGTGGGGGGCATGGGGCCATAATGTTTCTGGATGCCCAAACTAGAACAGTAATGTGTATCCCACTAGAATTCCTACATCTAAATAAAATAAAATATAAAGAAGGAAAGGAAAAAAGTATAAAGGGAAATTGTAGAAGAGAGGAATGTGTATAACAAGCTTCTCTACAATTAATAACATTGACAAGAATATTTGACTGAGTTTCCTTGCAACTAAAAAAGCACAAGGGATATGTAATCATTTTAAAATTTACATTGTCTTTAGAGGTTGACAAACTTTTTCTGTAAAAGCCCAGGGAGTAGTTTTTTCAGCTTTATGGGCCATTCTTCTCTGTCATAACTACTCGCCTCCACTGTTGTAGAGTTAAAGCAGCCATTGATGAGAGATAAATGAATTGAAATGACAGTGTTTCCATTTGGCTTGAGGGCTAGAGTTTGTGGGTTTCTCTACAATATGATATGATCAGCATGCATTGGTTGGCTAACAATATCAAAGCTTTTTCTAGGTTAATGCCAAAGACAAATTTCTCCATTGGCTATGCAAAATGGAACTTTAGTGATGAACTGAGCATCTTCAATAAAATTCCCATAACCAATGTATTATTGCATGCTAAAAAGCCTTTCTAAATGCAAGCTATGGCATATCATAATTCTATGAGGTGAAAAAAGTGCTTAAATTCAAATGCTTCAGGTAGACTTGCTTAATCTAGGAAAAATATCTGGAATAAATAGAAGAAGGATATGGTACATCAATATTATTTCTTGAAATATAGCATTTGATTAAAAACCAAAAGTGGGCAGCTGATATTGAGCAAGAGTGGAATACAAATATTCCAGATGTAACAATAACACAAATTTAATGAAAAATTAAAATTTCCTGGAAAGAGTGAGCTGACCTGCTTTAAAGAAAATTGAAGGTCCTTTCCTGAGCTGCATGAGACTGAAGGGACTCAAATACTCCATTAGAAGAAATGTTGATCTAGAAGCTAGGTGTTCCTTCTCCCAGGTTAGGCCCTCTTTCTACTCAGCATGAGCTTCCCCAAAACTGCTTGGGATTGCATGTGAGGGAGTTTCAAAACCGGGCCTCTGGAAACAGGCATACCTGCTGCGCTTAGTTTTGTATTTATTGTATCTCCCTCACTTACTTGCCCTGTGACCTTGGACAAGTTATTGCAATTTTACAAATCCCAGTTTCCTTATTGGCTGAAATTAGGATAATGATACAACCTCCCACATAGAATTGTTCTTAGTATTCAAAATGATGAGGCATGTAAAATGCTTAGCACAATTTCTGGCATATAGTAACTGCTCAACAAAGAATAGCTGCTGTATTTTCCTCTTACCATTATCATCATAGTCATCCTTGTAAAATAGCATGTGTTTGAATGCGATCCATTTGCAGGCTTTCTGCACCTCACTTATGCAGATTGACGCTCCCTCACATAACACACACTCTTCACTGCCTGGATTTGGAGCAAACACATTTTTTGAGATAGTTGAGGATCTACCTTTAAGTCACTTTCTCTCTGGACAGAGACAGCAGAGCCACCCAAAGCATTTGCTTCAGCACTTCTCATGGATAAATGAGCAACATGAATGTGAGTGTTAACTTTTAAGTTTCTCAACTCAGCATCTATTACCAGCTTTGATTTCTTTCAGAGAAAACACGGGTTTGCACCCACATGCTCATAAGAGGACCTGTACATACACACACACACACACACACAGCACTGAGGAAAGGTCTCAAATCCTTAAGTCCACTCAGCTGCACAGTGGGACAACCCTACTACCTTCACTTTAAACATCTGTAGAGCAGTTAATGGGTGCTGTCAATTTTTGCTGCCACCCAGGAGGTTAGACAGAGTTTCCATTTATTGTGCCTTATTCTTGGCTGTGTGTGTGTGTGTGTGTGTGTGTAAATGTTAAATGAAGACTCTGCTGGAAAGGAAACAAAAGTGCTCCTGTATTTCACATAGAAATTGAAGGTCAGATTTTTCTTTTCTCTAACAGTGGTTTAATCACTTTCCCAATGAAAAATGTAATTGGACACACAAAGCAGACTTTAAAAGTTGTCTTTGCCAGGGCGCCTGGGTGGCTCAGTCGGTTAAGCGACTGCCTTCGGCTCAGGTCATGGTCCTGGAGTCCCGGGATCGAGTCCCGCATCAGGCTCCCTGCTCGGCGGGGAGTCTGCTTCTCCCTCTGACCCTCCTCCCTCTCATGCTCTCTGTCTCTCATTCTCTCTGTCTCAAATAATAAATAAAATCTTAAAAAAAAAAAAATTGTCTTTGCCAAACACCATTTGGTAGGTACAAGATGAAGACAGGTTTTCTTTTTCCCCTCCCCTCCCTCCCTCCCGCTCTCCCTCCCTCCCTCCCTTCCTTCCTTCTTCCCTCCTTTCTTTCATTTTAGGAAAATAGGACAAAGATTTAGTCTGGTTCTCCTCAGTGTTTCCAAGTCCTCTGTAATATTACCTCTGCCTGCTTTTTAAAATTATTATCCATCTCTCCTCACGAAGTTGCCTCTCTTTCCACACTGAGCTACTTTTTATTCCTTTGTTTGCTGCTGATACCCCGTCTTCAGATACAACTCCTCCCTTTGATACTGTTACCACCTGAATAGATCCTGCACATTTAAAAAACAGGGAGAGGGGTGTCTGGGTGGCTCAGCTGGTTAAGCGTCTGCCTTTGGCTCAGGTCATGATCCCGGGATCCTGGGATGAGTCCCACATCGGGCTCCCTGCTCAGCGGGGAGTCTGCTTTTCCCTCTCCCTCTGCCTGCCACTCCCCCTGCTTGTGCTCGCTCTCTCTCTCATAAATAAATAAATAAATAAATAAATAAATAAATAAATAAATAAATAATCTAAAAAAAAAGTGGGAGAGAACTGCACAAATAGTCAAATAGTCACTCAGCAACTACAAGCTGGATATATAGAAATAGGATAAATGAGTTATTTTCTCTTCTCCAGAATATATATTTGAAGGAAAGGATCACATTCTTTCACTATAAACTCCATACTTTTTCTTAGAAAGTACTTAATAATTGTTGGGGAATTTAAAATAACTGCCCTAAAGAGTTCAGCCGTGAAAGAGACTTCTGAAAGTGGGGCCTCCGATTTGTGCCTAAACTTTAGGGAGTGCCATTCTGGCACCTTCTCTAAGAAGTGAGAGAGGAGGAGTCACTTGGGCCGAGAATATTCACCCAAGTCACACGCCAAGCTGCCCGCTCACCAGCTCAGTGGGCTCTTTCCTAAGTTCTGCCCCCTCAGCTTGGGGTTCACTGCTGATGTGCATACCCTGGGCTTTAGGGGTGGCCATGGGACTGCAGTTTGCAGGAGGCATGGATGGGGCGTGGATGTGCAGGTGGTGGTGTCCACATGCATGCACATGAGGCCCTTCCTGCCGCAAGCTGGTACCACAGATAAGAAGAAAAGGACCATGAAGCTCCAGGAGTCCATCATTTTGTTAATTGGCATGTTGTGGCAAAAGTATATTTGTCTAGAGACAATATGGTTAATTTAGATTTGACGTAGACCTATGTGCCTCTCCTTTTGTATTCTTGCCCCCCAGCACATGGTAGGCCTGGGAGGGATCAAATGCCCTACTCCCCAAGGGGCCTCTCTTGATCTTCTCAGCCACCTCAGAACTCCCATTTCTCTGGCTATAGGCCTAGCCCACTCCATGTGCCTCCTTTAGTTGTGAAAAGGGGATATTTATGGACAGATATTTCCATACCAGACTATAAAGTTTTGAAAGCAAGTTGGACATGCCAGATTCATCTTTGTGTCTTCACTGCACCCATGACAGTGTGTCTTAAAATTATAGATAATGAATATATGTTGAATTAACAGAAAAATAATTGTCTCAAACAATGTGTCAATTTTGCCCTTTTCTAGAATGTACCAGGCACATGATAATTGCTCTCATCAAAGCCATTTGGTTACAACAAACAATATTCAAGTTAACACAATAAAGAATTCAAGGAGACACCCAAGATCTCAAGGGGATGGAATAGGACTGGGACTCATAGGCACTAAAGTTGAGGGTTTGGGAATGTGAGTGGTTTTCTGTAGGGCTAGATGACTGCTCTACTTGCTGATATTCATGCTCCACAGAGACTGGTTTCTCCTGCTCACCAGCTGTCTCCTCCATGTATTGTAACACAATCCTCGGTCCTTTGGTTTACTTCTATCAGTCAGCATTCAACCAGAGAAATAGAGCCTCTAAGAGATACGTATCACGAGATGTGTTGCATGCAACTGGCTGATGTGGTTGTGGGCGCTGTGTAGGCAAGTCCGAAATCCCTAAAGCAGGCCATCAGGGAGGGCAGGCTGAGGCTGCAGTCCACAGTAGGTATTTCTTCTCCTTAGGGGAGCCTCAGTTCACCTCTGAAGGCCTTTCAACTGATTGAATCAGGCCCGCCCAGATCATCCAGGATAATCTCCCTTATTTAAAGTCTACTGATTTTGGACTTAAATCACATTTACTAAATACCTTTATAGCACCAACTAGATCAGTTTGATTGAGTAATTTGGCCTGTAGTTTAGCCATGTTGACACACAAAGAAGACCATTACACTGCCTCTGGCCCTTAACTAACCAGACCCTTTGCTTAGCTTCCCACATGTAGACAGTTCCATTCTTATAGCTAAAGTAATCAAAAGAAAGGATTATATTATTTTCTAGAAATTAATGGTGTCATCCATGGTGACATGAAAGAGATCAAGAAAAAAGAGTATTTGATCTGTTCCTTCCAGATGCTATCATGGAAGTGATCTTTAGCAGAAGCAGTATGCATGGACTAGCAAGAAGCCTGTCCTCTAGAATGTCCGTCTGCCTTTCCTTGGCTTTTTCCTTAATACCATGGGAGTCAGGGGGCAGACCATGAGAGGCAAGGCATATTCACAGTTTCTGGCTTTTACAGTGAACATATTTACCCAAAATGGAGTTCTATATTGATGAAATAAATTTGAACCATACCCCAAAAATACATTCATGAGAAGTATTAAATATAAAAGCAAACCAATAAAACATAGCATGGTCATAAAACTCCTAAATTGTTTCATATGTAATAATAATAATACAATATGTGAGTGAATCTTTGGCTATATTTTTCCCCATGTGTCACTAACACAGCTTACATTTGTCCGTTTTTGTTTTTTTTTTTATTCAGAATTATATTTGTTTGCAGGGTAAATACCAACTTGGCTTCATAATTTTGCAAGTATGTAACTTTATTGGACATGATAAAATTTTACTCACTTACCAATGGCAGCTCTTTCCCTCAGTATATCCAATTAAGTTTTCATCCTAAAGCAAAGTCTTACAGATCACAGTGGAAACAAACAGTTGTCATGGGCTGTGGCTGAACTGAATGCTAATCATGGCTGGCTTCCTTCTCCATGAAGTGTTGTCTTACAGTGACATTCAGAATGGTATAAATGAGCCATAAATTGCATTTTCATTCTCTAGGCTCCATTTTGCAAATTCTATAAATGAGTCATGCATCTATTTGGTTTGCTTTTGATGCCACAGACTGCTGTGTGCTGTGGTTTTAGATACTCAACATCTCTTGTTGGTAAGTCTCCTTGTCCTAAGTGTAAGACAGAAAGGACAGAGGTGCAGAGGAGAAATTCTAAAAACATTCAAAGAGGATCCATGAGAGAGAATATTTAAGGAGTGCGTTCAGTGTCATTCATTCACAGACTCATTTGTAAGGATCCCCTATTTTATAAAAGACACTGCGTTAGGTACTCTGAGTCCTATATATAAAAGACAGCTCAAGTTCTAAAAACTCACTATCCAGTCTTAGGAGAAGGCACATGCAGAGAGTATCACAATATTATTTAAAGCAGGAATAGTCAGAGAAAAAGCATGCAATGTGTTATAGATATCCAGTGGAGGACCAGATTGCATCCAGTGGAGAGGAAACATGACATCATGGAGGAGTTTTGAAGGACACTGAAGATGGGCTTGCCAAAGCAGTACAGAGCTGGGGAACAGCATGGGCAATGGCAAAATGTGGGAAAGCAGGTGCATTTGGGTACAAGAAGTCAGCCTGTGTGGATGCAGAGGAGGGCACAGCCAAGACAACATAGCAGGGTCCAGACTGTGACAGACCCTGGGTGCTAGGATAATGTGTGTCTTTATTTCCAAGGAATGCAGCAGATAATCTGTGAAAAAGGATGATAAAGACTTTACAGCAGAAACACATCCAGTCAGAGACTTTCCTTCTAACACATCATTTCCCATCCTTAGAATATGTTCCATGGACCTCTGCCAGTTCTGTTTGCTACTGGTTCATACTGAGATAGGTGCAGAAAATGAAATATTTAAGATTTTTAAAAAAAACAATTTGCTATGAAGTACATGATTTTGTATTTTCTAATACATAATGGATTGGAAAAAGGATTGATTCTCCACCAGAGATAATCTGAGAGAGATCCCAGTGCTTCCCCTGCAGGGTGCTTAGCCTACAGACATACTTACTTTACAGTTGCAGTCAGAATTTTGTGTCTGTTTTTCTCTTGTTCCTAATATCCCTCATCTACTGGACATTTTCCTTAATTGCATTTTGAGCTTGACATTTTGATATTGCATCTTAATCATGACCTGTTAAAAGGGAAACTATCCGAGCACAGAAATTCACCCCATGTAATCTAGAGTAGGGGTTGACAAACTATGGCCCATAGACTAAATCTGGCTATTTTGTAAGTGAAATTTTATTTGAACACAGCCATGCCTATTTGTTTCCATTTTATTTATAGATGCTTCTGTGCTTTGACAGCAGAGATGAGTAGATGCTACAAAAACTGTATAGCCTTCTAATCCTAAAATATTTAAGAACTGGCCCTTTACAGTAAAAGTTTCTATGGAAAGTGATTGAGTCTTGGAATGGAAATTATTCACCAGGTACCCCAAATTCTTATTTTCCTGAAAGGTTATCCGGGAAGAAGTTTGGGACTAGGCTGTGTGCAGGAAGGCACTGAGAAAGAAGAAGGCTCCCAAACCACAGATTTGCACACATACCTAGGACGGATGTGAAAGGAAGCTCAGGGGACAGGCTGCATTAAGTAATCTCTTCTACTTATTTTTCAGTAAAACACAGATAAGAATGTCAGCTAGTGAAATTCGATGGGACAGATGTCACCCCTGTTACTGATTTTAAAAGATCATGTCAGGTATATATCCTAAAGATGATTAACACCCACATAAATACACAGGCGAAGTTGAAGTTATTTCAGTTAAGAATTTCCTTGGAAATGTGTTTTAGTTTTTGCTTAGGTTTCTAAAAGCATCAGGACAATCAGTAGAAGATTTGAGCCTGAAAGTAGTAGGTTCTTGTATTTGTGTATCTGGAATTATATAGGAAGGGAAACATGTTAAGTAAAACTATGTTTTTTTTCTTCTCTCTATTTTTATTGCCACGTATTTGTGTAGTGGTTATCAGCGTGGAGCACATCCACTGCAATATAAGGTGGACCATGGCACACATTTCCATACTTAGCTATATTCTGAGAAGAAAAATCACTCCAGAACTAAGAATAAAAGGAGGAGAGCTAACTCTCTGCTTAAATCCTTTGTAAAACAAGAAAGGGCATGTTGTTAATCTGCAAAATCAACTGAAGTGGTAGGTAGTATTACCCCCATGTTACAAATAAAGACTCTGAGATTAGAGAAGTTACATAATTTTGCCAATGTCACGTAGGTAGGAAGTGAGGGAAACTGTATTTAAATCTGATATATGTTCTTCCCACTCTCCTAGATAAAGTTTGATAAAAATAAGTACCATGTCAGAATACAAATTCAGGTGGAAGAAAAGGAAAATGAGCAAGATTGGGGTCCATAGAGGTTAAAAACTCCTCGGCTCAATATAGACAAGATCAGGTGGGAAAAGAATGGAAGGAAGCTGATTATATACATGTGAGGAAAAGACTGAGTAAAGAGTGATGTTGGGTAGAGACAAGGGTTAGAGGAATATTGAATATGTTTTGAATAATAAAACAGGTTCCAAATTTTCAAGTCTCTGCATACATATATATTTGTGAATACATATTATGAACAATGAAACAGAACATCTGCAGCCCACACCTAGAAGAATGCAAGGGGGTTGGAATTAGTCCTGTGGCTCACTAGGATCTGCTGGCAGTCAGAAACAAATTCATGTATAAATGTTCTGTGGCTCATAAATCCAGCCACAGGTGAACAATGTTTGCAAATCACTAATAAGTTGGAAATGTATACTTATGCGTCAGAACCTAGACTATTCAAAGTCATTGCAAGGGTGTATTTTATTTAAGAAACTTTTAAGAAAATGAATCTTTTTCTCTATTCAACTGTCTTAGGAAAAGGATTCTCTCTCCTTCTCCCCCCATCCAGCCTCCAATCTTTTTTTCACACAAGTCTTAGTCAAACCTTGATACCCACTTCTGTGTGTGAGTAAAACAGCAGAAATTTGTATGATTCTACAGCTCATGATTTTTAGAGAAGTTTTTGACTTAGAATACCATTAAAAGATGGATTTTGTTTCCTTATTTGTTTCTATATTATATTAACAACTGTGATCCTAAGGCCAGTTTCAAGATTAAAAGAAACAGACTGCCAAGCTCAGAGGTGAGTCATCAGGGAACCAGTCTGCCCTTGACCACCTTCCTAGGTACTAATGGAATTCAGACACTAGCAGTGTCCCAACGGAATTTGAAACTGTAAGAATTATGGAGCCATGGGGGCCTACAAATCACTTTGCTGGCATTCTAGTCCACCCATAGAGTCCTCAGACCCTACAACACAAACATGATTAAAACCAATGTATTTTTTTTCTGAATGAAATCCCCCACTATTCATGTTCCTCTGTTCCAGAGAAAGAATCTCCCATCCACTCAGTTTTTGAAGCTAGACACCTGGATTTCATTCTTGCCTCCCCCCCCCCCACCTGTTTCTCCCCATCAACACCTAGTTGTTTGTCTATATGTTTTAACCAATTCCTAATGATTCTACCTTAGCACAGCTATGTCTGTCTATTTCCAATGCCCTGGCCTTGTGTGGGTGACCAGTTTCCCAGGGATTGCTGCAATTGCCTCAAATTGGTCTCCTTAATTCCATTTTAGTCTCTCTCCAATCCATTCTTCATCCAGCAACCAGAGTACATTTCCCTGCAATATTAGACTATGGCATTTATTTAAAAGTCATTGTTGACAATTTTTTTTTAAGCAAGTCCTGACTCAGGAACTTGGCCCAGAATGCTCAGCCATCTGACCATCTCTCCTGCTTTCTCTCTCATCATGTGCATTTCTTTTTCTCTATTACATGAGCAACGTGTCATGGTTCACCAGAAGCACAACCTCATTTACTTCTAAGCCTTTACTTCTATTCCTTCGGCCTAGAACACAACTCTACTCTTCTCCAAAGACTAACATGGATGTATCTTTGAGGATCCAGCTCAAAATTTAATTAATTGGGAAAGTTTTTTCTGAATGAAATCCCCACCCAGCCCCTGCCACACACAGATGCATATGCCTCATACTTTTGCCTTGCTTAGGCGTATCTCTGCATTTCTCCCTCAGCAATTGGCATTTGTATTTGTTTCCTCTTACTATAACAAATCACTGCACACGCACTGCTCAAAACAGCAGACATTTATTATCCTACATTTCTGGAGGGTAAGATTCTAACATGGCTCTCATTGGACTAAAATCAAGATGTCAACAGGATTGTATTCCTTCTTGAGGCTCTAGGGGAGAATCCATTTCCTTGCCCTTTCCAGCTTCTAGAGACTGCCTTCATTCCTTGGCTCCTCCTCCATCTTCAGAGCCAGTGAGAAGGTCAAATCCTTCTCACATCTTCTTACTCTTGTCTCTTCCTCTTCTGCTTCTCTCTTCCATATTTAGAAATCCTTTGATTACATGTAGGCCCATCTGGACAATCTAATCCCTATGGTGAGGTCAGCTGAAAAGCAACCTTAATTCTACCTACCATCTAAATTCTCCTTTACCATGGAAGATAAATATTCACAGGTTCTGAGGATTAGGAAGTGAACTTTTAATGGTGGAGGGGAGATTATTCTTCCTACCACAAGAATTTTGTTTACTTATCTGTGAACACTGTCCCCTACACAGATCATATAAGTGTAAGTTTTGGGAAGAAAGGAATGGTATTTGTCTTCTTATCAATGCTTCAGTGCCTAGCAAAATGTCTGGTATGTAGTAGGTCAATACCTATCTTGAGAGATGAATTAATGACTGAATCAGAGGGTTTATTGACCATTTTAATTTTGTGCCAATTATCTTGATGAAAGACATCACTTTGTAAAAAAGAAAGAAGTGTCTATGAGCCCCTTTAAATTTCACCAACGATGGTGTGCTCCTGATTGTTGAAGTATTAAAGTGTTCAGCTCTAGAGGAAGCAGGGCAAAGATCTCAGTGGTAAGATAACTGTGACTTCTCTACAGCATCTTCTCCAATTTGATAAAAAGGAATAGTTTTCTTTTCCTTTGTTAATATAGAAATGTTGATGATTATGGCACAGCATTATTCTGTGAAGTTGAGAGGGGACACAATCTGACCAGGCCCCCTTGTCGGTGTTGGATCTTTACCCGAGCTATGACATCTTAAGATTTCTTTCTAATACCTATTAATGAAAGTTTGAGATTCTTATATGGTGTGATGAAATAAAACAGTGACCTATATTTCACAAATAGCTGATTTTTGTCTACTATCCTATATTTCATGGATCGTCAACTTTGGCACTACTAATATTTTGAACTAAATAATTTTTTTTAAAGATTTTATTTGTTTATTTGACAGAGAGAGAGACAGCAAGAGAGGGAACACAAGCAGGGGGAGTGGGAGAGGGAGAAGCAGGCTTCCTGTGGAGCAGGGAGCCCGATGCGGGGCTCGATCCCAGGACCCTAGGATCATGACCTGAGCCAAAGGCAGAGGCTTAACCAACTGGACCACCCAGGCGCCCCTGAACTAAATAATTTTTTATTAGAGGGGAACTGTTCTGTGCATCATAGAATGTTCAGCAACATCCTTGGCTTTTACCCACTAGATGCCAATAACATCCTCCTCAGTTGTGACAGCCAGTAATATCTCCAGATATTATCAAGTGTTCCCAGGAGGTGGGAGACAAAATCAACACCAGTAGAGAAACACTGATTTAACGGGTTAGATCATATTTAAGACAGTTATATCATTTTCCCCTTGAAGCCTCTTCCATATTATATTGGGAAGTTGAAACTTTGTGTGTGTGTTTAAATTGTGATATGGGGTGACAGAATTCCTGAGCCCCTGCTCGAGGGTGCTTTGCTTGACCACAATAAGCATCCAAACTGGAGAATTCTGCCTCTTGTTCTTTTTTTTTTTTTACTCTTTTTTAAGAATAAAAATTCCTTTATTTCTTATTAACATTTCTCAGCTCTTAGAACCATTATTTGCCTGTGCTTACTACATCATGGAAGCTATTATGACAGATTTATAGATGGAGCTCTTCTCCTCTTCTCTTCCCTTTTTATACCTTTCAGTGTGCTAGTGAGGGAATTTTGATAGCCTCTCATATGAACACATTTATGTGTGTGCATCATGTAAAATAACAACTGCTTTCAAAAACTGACCCAGAAGAGCCGGTCCTGTCCTGGATGGCTCCTCCTTATCCACATGCCACGCTCCCTATACTTATAGGAGAAACAGGTGATTGATTCTGGACCATGTTATTTGCTTATGCTGATTATCTAATGAGCAACACAACTGCCCGGTAATTGGTATTATTGGCTTTTCTGGAGTGCTGCATGGAGTGTAACCATCAGAGAGTGTCTCTCTGTTTCCAGTGCAAATTGCTTTTTAATTTTTTGGTTGCCTGATAAGCCAGTGAGAGAGAAATGTTTTAAGCACATAATCCTAGAGCCCACTGTTACAAGTGATTTTATTTTCTTATCTGCTAGCATCCATTTCCAAGCAGTTTGTCCCCTTTAATCAATAATTTATAATTCCACAGCAAAGAAAAATCAGGATGATTTTTGTTTGTTCGTTTGTTTGGATCTACTTTCATTTCTTTGCAAGATAAGCTTGCTGGCTTGGTCTTCAATGTACATAATGTCTGGGAACTGCAAAGGAACTTTGACCTCATCTTACCCCCAATATTTTTCTTTTTTTTTTTTAAAGATTTTATTTATTTATTTGACATAGAGATAGTACAAGTAGGCAGAGAGGCAGGCAGAGGGAGAGGGAGAAGCAGACTCCCTGCTGAGCAAGGAGCCCGATGTGGGGCTCGATCCCAGGACCCTGGGATCATGACCTGAGCTGAAGGCAGCCGCTTAACCGACTGAGCCACCCAGGCACCCCACCCCCAATATTTTTCTAATGTTCAACTTAGAGATTTATTTCTTTGGCAAATGTTTTGGAAAATTAATCAAGTCTGGATGGTCTGTCTTGACTTAATATCAATTTTGTTATTTATATAATCAATAGAGTACAAAAAGAGCATAGATCAATTATTGTAGGAACAGAAGAGAGTTCTGGAGAGTACTGAAGATCATCTTTCCCTACTTAGCAGTTTGTCCCCAGTGAGTTCCAAGTATTATGTTACCTCTCATTAGGCTAAATTGAGTATGTGTGAGAACATAGATCTGTAGCTCTCATAGGTACAATTGAGTAGCAACCATATACTTTTAATGGATGAGTATTACTTACATAAGAGAATTATATCTGACTACCCCTACTAGAAAATAGAAAAATTCTCCCTAAAAGTAGGTAATATGTCTGTTTTTTTCTCATTATATTATATTCAATGTGTAGAGTTCTTAGCAAGTTTGTAATAAATGAGTGAGTTAATGAATGAATAAATGAGTGATAAGAGAAAGAGATACAATAGTTATTCCTCTTTACTCTCTTTAAATTGCCATTAAATTTTGTAAGTCCCCTGCCAGGATGGTTGTCCATCAAAGTCCCATTTCAGATATACAGTGCACCCACAAGACTTAATTGGTTTTCACAGTAGTTTCAGTACTCCAGGGATCTGTGCTGTGTTTGACATCTGGGCCTATAGGCGTAAAAGGCTGTTTGGAAAGTGGGAAGTGTATAGGCTTTTGTGTCCTTTGATATTAGTCTGTATCCTACATCTACTTCTCACTAGCTTCAGGACCTTAGACTTCCTGAGCCTCCATTGCTTCCTGTAAATACAGAGAACTAGCACAAACTGTGGCTCCCTTTTTCCAAACAACCTCAGAGAAACAACAGATCAGGGAAGAAGGTTTGGATCTAAGGGTTTTTGTGCAAAATCCCTGGGGATACCAACCACTTGTATGAACTGATGTGTGGCAAGTGGCAACCTTGCGGGATTAGAGGTGGAATACCAAGAGCAGAGAGGTTGTGGAGAGTATTGAAGGTCTTTTTTGCCCCCTCACCACTTGAGGATTTCTGGCTGCCCTGATGCCCCAGAGAGTCAATGGTCAGTAGCAATTGCTTGGGCTACTTGGTGTCCATGATGCTAAAGCCCAGCTCAAACCTATGGGAATATATGTGGATGTTTTGTCCCCTCCAACACTCCTCCCCCTTCCACATCCCCAGCCATGGTATATTATAGTCTAAAGGGAATATTTCCTCCTTCAGCTAGCTTGATGTTCAAAGGGTTTAAAGAGGATTCCCTGATCATATTATTTGTCTAGTGGAAAGGCAGCAAAGGAGGTGGCAGACAGAAGCTCTGAGGCACATCTCCTCTCACCTCCTTAAATGCACAAGAACACAGACTACTAGGGCCTTGGCTTCGGCTACTCCTTTATACCCAATATATCCAGATTTTTCACCAAAATAACCAGATGCTTGGGAAGTACAACCAGTAAAGGAAAACATTAGAGCAATATTTATTACATAAATTTGAAAAAAAGAAACCAATGATTTAAATTAATTAAAAAAGTATATATAGGGACATAAGGGAGAATGTTCATAAATTAAGCAAAACAATAGACAAATAAAAAATGTAGTAGTGATCGTCACAGCCAAGAGACCTCTAAAGAGACTTGATGATTACATATAATGTGGTATTCTGGATGGGATCCTGGAACAGAAAAAGGAAATCAGGTAAAAACTAAGGGAATCTGAATAAAGTATTGACTTCATTTAATAATAATGTGTTGATACTGGCTCATTACTTTTGACTAACATACCATATTATTATTATTATTATTTTTTATTTGACAGAGAGAGACAGCTAAAGCAGGAACACAAGCAGGGGGAGTGGGAGAGGGAGAAGCAGGCTTCCCGCCAAGCAGGGAGCCCGATGCAGGGCTTGATCCCAGGACTCCGGGATCATGACCTGAGCCCAAGGCAGATGCTTAATGACTGAGCCACCCAGACACCCCTTAACATACCATATTATTGTAAGATGTTAGCGATAGGGGAAACCGGACATGAAGTATATGAAAACTCTATATCCTATCTTTGCAACAATTCTATAAATCTAAATCTATTCTAAACTAAGATATTTATTAAAAAAAAGTAAGAACTTACGGTTTTAAGTTCAACATGCAAGAAACACAGAACCATCCATCTAACAGTAAGTAAAAAGCTAAACATACTGAAAAGTCAACAACTCTTCTTAGATCCTTCAGAAAAATGAGATTACATGGCAAACCACTGGCTCTAAAATTGGAGAGACAAAGAGAAAAATACAGATAATCACAATTTACCAGAGCAGAAACTCAAGAGAAGACATCTGTGTGAGAACCAGTGGCAGGATAGGAAAACATCAACTGTAAGTAACACATTTCTTGAGGCTCAGTGTGGACAAGTCTGGGAATTAAAAACTCCAGAGCATCCCAGTTATAGAAGGGCCTCCACACTTTTGCAAATTTTATCTCCAGGAACTTGATTAGATTATTACAGCAAATATTGGAGAAAAATCCTCTTGTGCTTTTTGCAGGGAGAGGGGAAGGTAACCATTTAGAGAAATGCACGAGATCATTCTGTGGTTTGTCTGGGGTTTTTTTTGTTTTGTTTTGTGTTGTTTTTTAAAGTTTAGTCTCAGAAGAAATGATTTTATCATAGTCTAAACTATTGGAGTTTTATCAGAGCCTAACTGATCTGGGGAAAGGGAAATACCCAACTTCGGCTCCATTACAGCTATCTTGGCCCATTGATGGGAGAGAGGGGCTGAAAAGTTCTTGTCAAGTTCACAGCCCAAGGGCAGACTCATTAAAAACTAAGACCTAATCATAGGACTATAGAATACATCCCTTCCCCTTTTCCTTACCACCAGTCACTAAGGGCCTATTTACAGCAGTTCTTTAACCCCGTATATAATATCAAGCTATCATGAAAATATTACAAAGCATACAAAAGCCAAAATCACAGTTTGAAGAGACAAAACGTGTAAGAACCAGACTCAGATATGACAAGGAAGTTGGAATTTTCAGACCATTCATCTAAAACAGCTATGATTAATATGCTGAGGGCTCTAATGGGTAGATAATGGGCTCTAATAGGCAGCATGTAAGTAAATCTGGGCAATGTAAGCAGAGAGATCAAAATTCTAAGAAGAAAAAATGCTGGAGATAAAAAAACACTGTAACAGATATGAAAAATACCTGTAATAGTCTCATTAAACTAGAAGTGGCTCAGAAAAGAATCTCTAAGCTTGAGGATAAGTCAATAGAAACTTCCAGAACAAAACAGCAAAGATAAAAAAGGAACAGAATATCCAAAAAATGTGGGATATATATGTAATAGGAATACTAGAGGAGAAGAAAGATAAATGAACAGAAGAAATATTTGAAATAATAATTACTGAGAATTTTCCCAAATTAATGTCAAACTATAGGTCCAGGAAGTTCAGAGAAACCAAGCAGGATAAGTACCCCCCCCCCAAACTACACCCAGGCATATCATATTCAAACTACAGTGAATAAAAGATAAATATCCTGAAAGAAGCCAGAAGAAAATAACACCTAACCTATAGACAAAGGAAAGAATTATTTCTGACTTCTCTGGAACTTATGTAAGCAGGGAGAGTGGAATGAAATATTTAAAATGTTGAGAAAAAAAATCCAACAACCTAGAACTCTGTCTCCTGTGAGATTATCCTTACAAAATAAAGGCTAAATAAAGACTTTCTCAGACAAACAAAAATTGAGGGACTTTTTTGCCAGTAGACATTCCCTGCAAGAAATGTTAAAAGAAGTTCTTCAGAGAGAAGGAAAGTGATATAGGTCAGAAACTCAAATATGCATAAGAAAGAGCATTAGAGAGGGCGCCTGGGTGGCTCAGTTGTTAAGCGTCTGCCTTCGGCTCAGGTCATGATCCCAGAGTCCTGGGATCAAGTCCCACATCGGGCTTCCCGCTCTGCAGGAAGCCTGCTTCTCCCTCTCCCACTCCCCCTGCTTGTGTTCCTGCTCTCGCTATGTCTCTCTCTGTTAAATAAATAAAATCTTTAAAAAAAAAAAAAAAGAAAGAAAGAAAGAGCATTAGAGAATGCGTAAGTAAAAGTAAAATAAAAATCTTTCATTTTTTCTTATTCTTAACCTAACAGAATAGTTTGTTCAAAATAATAGCAATGGCATGTTTGATTATATATACACACATATATATACATGTATACCTGCATATACATGCATGTATGTGTGTGTATATGCTTAAGTATGCTTATTTATTAGCAATAATAGAAGGAAAAGAAGGAAGAAATTAGGATTATTTTATTATTATGAGATATTTGCACTACTTGTGAAGTAGTATGTTATTTGAAATTGGACTTGGATTAATTATAAATATATATTGCAAAATTTAGGACAACCACGAAATAAGAAGTATAATTGACATACTAAGAAAGGGGAGAAAATGCAATCATATAAAATGCTCAGTTAAGACCAAAAAAGGCAGAAGAAGAGTGGAAAACAAAAATAGGAACAAAGAACAAAGGCACAAATAGAAATCATTAATAAATATGGTATATATTCAACTCTATCAATAATCATTTTAAATGTCAGTGGTCTAATCGTACCATTAAAACACAGAAATTATCCGAGTGAATCAAAAACAAGACCCAAGTGTATGTTGTCTACAAGAAACCCCCTTTAAATATAAAAATACATAAGATTAAATGTGAAGGGATGAAGAAAGATATATCATGCTAACTAACACTAATCAAAGGGAAGTGGGAGTAGCTGTATTAATCTTAGTGCAGAACAATGAAAGTTATCAGGAATAAAGAGGGACATTACATAACAATGGAGTCAGTTCTCCAAGAAGCTATAACAATTATTAATGTGTATATTCCTAACAACAGAATGCCATAAAAAGTGAGGCCTAACTGATTGAACTGCAAGGAGAGATACATGAATCCACCATTATAATTGGAGAATTCAATGCTCCTCTCTAAGAAATGGCAGAAAACAGTAAGGACATAGTTGAACCTTACCATAAATCACTTGTTTATAATGGACATCCATAAACTACTTCATCCAACAAGAGCAGGATACACATTCTTCTCAAGCTCACACAGAACATTTGTCAATATAGATTATATTCTAGGTCCTAAGACACACCTTAATGACAACAAAAAAAGTCTACAACAAATTACTAGCAAATAAAACCCAGAAATTAATAAAAAGAATTATATGCCACAATCAAGTGAGATTTATCCCAAGTGTGAAAAGCTGGTTCAATATTTGAAAATCAATTAATGGGGGTGCCTGGGTGGTTCAGTCAGTTAAGCGTCTGCCTTTGGCTCATATTGTGATCCCGGGGTCCTGGGATCGAGCCCCACGTCAAGCTCTCTGCTCAGTGGGGAGTCTGCTTCTCTCTCTCCCACTCCCCCTGCTTGTGTTCCCTCTCTCGCTGTCTCTCCCTCTGTCAAATAAGTAAATAAAATCTTTAAAAAAAAGAAAAGAAAATCAATTAATGTAATCCATCACATCAACAGACTAAAGAAGAAAATCACATGATCATTTCAACAGATACGGAACAAAAAATATTTGACAAAAACCCACACCCATTCATAATAAAAATTCCCAGTAAACTAGGAAGAGAGGGGAACTTCCTCAACCTGATAAAGAACATCTACAAAAGCTCTACAGCTAACGTCATGCTTAAATGGTGAAAACCTCAAAGCTTTCCTGCAAAGATCAGAAACAAGGCAAGGTTGCAGAATACAGGTTTAATATAAAAAAAAAGTCAGTCATTTTTCTATATATCTGCAATGAATGGTTGAAATTTACAGTTTAAAACACACTACCATTTACAAGATAGTCTTTTCAACAAATGGTGCTGGAATGACTGAATATCCACAAAAAAATGAATCTAGGCAGAGACATTACACTGTTCACAAAAAATTAGCTCAAATTGGATCATATACCTAAATGTAGAATGCAAAGCTATAAAATTCTTAGAAGATAACAGGAGAAAACCTAGATGGCCTTGGGTATCATGATGACTCTTTAGATATAACATCAAAGAAACAATCTGAGAGATATAATTGACAAGCTGAACTTCATTAAAATTAAATGCTTCTGCTGTGCAGAAGTCAAGACAATGGAAAGACAAGCCACAGACTGGGAGAAAATATTTGCAGAGGAAACGTCTGAAAAAGGACTATTATTCAAAATATGCAAAGAACTCTTAAAACTCAACAAGAAGAAAACTAGCAACCTTGTTAAAAAATGGGCAGAAGACCTGAACAGAGATCTCATCAAAGAAGATGTACAGATGGCAAATAAGTATATGAAAAGATGCTCAACATCATGTCATTAGGGAACTGCAAATTAGAACAATAATGAGATACAACTGTACAACTAGTAGGATGGCCAAAATCTAAAACAGTGGAAACAGCAAATGCTGATTAGGATGTGGAATAAGAGCTCTCATTAATTGCTACTGGGAATGCAAAGCAGGACAGCCACGTTTGGAAGAATAAAGATACCAAAATAATTAAAATTTTACTGAATAAAGATGGTAGTGTATTAAAACAAATGTAACCAAGTTATATTTAACCCAAAATGAAGTTTTATTTGTTTTATTCATTAGAAAATAAGCACATGTTTATAATCTAACACTAGGAAAAGCTTTTTATAAACATAATAGCACCAAAGAGCAAAACTATGGCAAAATACCTTATTTATTTGATTACACCAAAAATTAAGAATTATGTTAGGGAAATGTGAAGAAAGTTAAAAGATCATAGATTGGGAAAAAGGATGAAATAAAACTTAAAAACATTTATATCTAGAATATATTAAGAACTATGTAAAAAACGCAGGAAACCCTACTATGTAGACAAATGCACAGTAATATAGTATCTATTGATACCAATTAATGTACATAGATAGAATAGGTAAAGTTTTAATTTATTTAGCAGAAGTAGCATGGGCTTTGGTATCAGACATGGTTTATATCTTGACTCTGCATGGACCAAATGCCTTAACCTACCTATGCTTCAATTTTCTCACGAGTAATGTGGGTACAATAAAATCCACCATTGCATGATTTTGTTTATTTGTTCTGGTGAGGATTAGAGAGCCTCATCTAAAATATGGAGCCCGGTACATGCCATTTATGAAGAGCTCAATAAAAAAAGAGCTCAATATCCGCTATTATTACATTAAAGAAGTTTGATATGTTAAATCTTTTATCCAGAGAGTCTGTAAAATTGTCTTTGCATGTTTTAAAGCCTCTACCTATGATAGTGAGATCCTCTGATTTATCTGATGTTGAATCATTTAACAGAAGGCATGTATTGGAGTCATAAATTTTGGAATTATAAATGTTCCAAGGAGAAAAAAAAGCTGTAGTTATTTTCACTTTATACACAAGGCAATTGAGATGCAAAATGTTCTTCACAAAATTTCAACTCCGTAAATTAGAGGGAAGTCTCAAACTCTGATGTGTTTGCTCTCTAGTGTTGTGTTCTTTCCGTAATATTTATTGTCATTATTTCAGTTTTGTTTAGATTCTATGCAAGGCTTTGCAGGTGCATCAGACAGAATTAGACAAAGTCTTCTCCCATAAACAGCATGTTAACAGTCTAGAAGGATTAAAAAGGCAAGTATACAAAGAATTCTAAAATAATAAAGACTTTGGTAAATGCCATAGGAAAGAGGTACAAAAGTTGCATAGAGACTCAAGTGTTTGCTAAAGGCTTAGTGGGAGAGTAAATATATCAAATGGCTTTAGAATAGGGGCTACTCACAGTGTTCATAGAGAACGAGAGGAAGAAAGTGTTTTGGGTAGAGAAAATGTGAGCGAGGGCACAGAGGTTGAAAAGAATGAAATATGATTAGAGTATGATAAATAGTCCAGTTGAGCTTAAGAAACATGTATTAGACACTAATAAATATTTTATTAAGGAAGGAAAAGAGGGAAGGGAGGAGGGAGTCATAAGAAAGGAGGAAAGTATGGTGCAAAGGAGGGAGGGAAGCAATGAACAAATGAAAGTGATATCATCAAAGGTCTTAAATATCAGGCTGGAAGTTTAATATTAATTCAAAAGACAGATGGATTTAATTAATGCTGTTTTCTTTTCAAGACTTTATGCTGGCTTTTTTCTAGCAAACTCAGTTCAGAATTGGTGGTCATGGGTATATAGAGCATTGGCTTTCATCACATGAATTTATGATTCTTGCTGTTCCTTCCTCAGGATGATAATCCGAAAAAGCAAAAGCAAAGGCAGTGTGTGAGAGAGTAAATACATTATAAGTCCAGCCAGAACACAAGCAAAATAAGTAAGGTTTCTGAAACACAGTCATGACCAAAAAGAATGGATGAATTATTACTCTGGCATTTCCTTTGTTATTTATGTCTAGAAATCAATCAACAGCTGAAGGAACTGAGTAATTTATAAGTCAGGTGCTGTCAAATATTTGTTGGTCTCAACTGGTATAACCTGTCCATGAATTCCTATGAAGCTTGATGACAAAAGAAAACAATCTTATTACAAGCCTGACATTCATAATCTGGTGCATATTATTCTAACATGATATAAAAATATGAATTAAAAAATACAATAGCTGCTGAAAAAAGAAGTGCCCACTGACTATAAAATCTTTCCTCCATCCTCACCACACCTTGTTTAATAAGAATAGATGTAGGTGATGGAACATTTATTATGGAAACAAGTTAACCAAAAAAGACCTGTCAATTTGATGGAGGAGGTTATTTGTTCAACAAAATATCCAAGCACACGAGGAAATCTGGAAATCCAATAGGGAAAGCAGGGGCACCCCTGTTTTCACTTTTTCCCACCTGCCTTCTCAACTAGAAATAAATGTCTGAAGATCACTGGTTAAAAGTGGAGACATAGTTTTATGAACATATTTTGCTTCATCAGAGGAAGAAGCACTAAGGGCTGGTTGGTCATCTCATGAGAGCAGAATTTAAAGAAGAATCTTTTTCAAAATAGCCAGACAGTTTCTCTCCCTCTCCCTGTCTGTCTCCCTCATCTCAGAAGCAATTGTGTGGCTCCCCAGACCCATTTTAGCCAATGGGCCTATGCTCATGTGGTTGGTCTCTCAGGGCCAGAGCTACATTAACCAAACTAACAGAAATCTGATGAATAACTCGGGGTGCCAAGGAATTAGTTTAATAATGAAGAAATATAATTAACAGGCAAAGCAGATGTTTCATATTAGCCAGTTAGTGTACCATATTCCTGCAGACTACATGGTCAGAAAAGTTCTCATTGGAAGGCATTTCGGTAAGGAATAATCAGATAAAGATGAGTTAATTAGACAATGTGAATGGCTCATGGTACCCAATGATTAGATGAAATTATTTCCATTCCTCAGGTTGACCTGAAATGGTCACACTCAGGATCCTCTGCCTTAAATAGTATCAGATTGGATTGCTTTTTTTTTCTTCCCAGCATAGGCTGTTTACAATGACATTCAAGCCACCTCCAAATCTCAGTAGTTTAAAACAATGCAGTTTTATTTCTCACTGGTATCTCATGTCCATGTTGGTCATCATGGTTCTCATCAGGAACCGAGGCTGATGAGAGCCTCCACCATCAAGAGCCTTCCCAGTCATTGTGTCAGTAAGGTAAATTGTGCACTAAGTATTTTTTTTAAGATTTTTATTTATTTATTTGAGAGAGAGAGGATAGGGAAAGCACAAGCGGGGGTGTGTGTTGGGCGGGGAGCAGAGGGAGAGAGAGAAGCAGACACCCCCCCTGAGCAGGGAGCCCTGGGATCATGACCTAAGCTGAAGGCAGATGCTTAACCCACTGAGCCACCCAGTACACTAACTCTTAACTGCTTAACTCTCAAAAATGAAACACAAAGCTTTCTTCAGATTTTGTTGGCTAAAGAAAGCTAACCGGTCACGCCTGACTTCAAAGCACAGGATATGCCAAACATATTCCATACCTTAAAAAACTGGGAACTGGAATATTATAAGTAGCCCTAATGTCTCCCAAAACACATGAACAAATTCATACTCTTTGACTTCAGCTTTTCTAGATATATTACTCCATCTGCATATTAAATTTTATGGGTTGTCTATAACGTGGTTTTATATCTGATAATATGCATTCAGATTCTCTTAGATTTTGTTACTTTAACTGATACGTTTGGTCTCTAAACCCAGCAATATATTCATTGTTTAGTGCAGGTTACTTGGATAGAGAACTGAACTCAATCATTATTTGTTGACTTTTTCAAGTTCCCATTCTTTGAGGGTCTTGCTGCTCTTATTCCCAAGTGCAGACACCAAGAGTTAGCCCCTGAACTATATTGGATTAGAAACTAGGTGGGTCCAGGTGTCATTGTTCCAGGAACTGAAATCCAGTAAGATTATGTGATAACTATTTATTTGTCAGTTTTGCAAAGTTCTGGCTAATTTTTCAGAAAAAAAATTATTACCTAGCCATAGATTATAATTTCAATTTAATAAGAGGCCATATGCTGTGATAGGTAAGGTCAAGGACTTTATAGCCAGGCAGATCAGCTGGGATACTTTGGGTGTCAGCCTCTCTAGACTTCTTCCTCAGATACAAAATGCAACAATGATAATCACCTTGAAGTTTTGTCATTAGATAATGTTGCATTTGAGGGCGCCTGGGTGGCTCAGATGGTTGAGCGTCTGCCTTCGGCTCAGGTCATGATCCCAGGGTCCTGGGATCGAGTCCCGCATCGGGCTCTCTGCTCCTTGGGAGCCTGCTTCTCCCTCTGCCTCTCTCTCTCTCTGTCTCTCATGAATAAATAAATAAAAATCTTTAAAAAAAAAAAGATAATGTTGCATTTGAAATGTGATCAGCACAGAGGCTGGTAATAAACACTACCTCAGTTTCAAAAACTGTTTGCTGTAGCAATGTTCTGAATATTGTGCCGAGGACAGAATTTGAAATAGACTATTCTTCTAGATATGTGTTTATTCACCTCTGCTTAGTACAGTACCCAGCACTGTGCCTGGCAGAGTAAATATTGAACAGATGTTTGTCTGGAAAGCAGACAAGTTATTCTGAATGGGAAGCCTGCACTCACCCACTTTGCCACTAGATGGTGAGTTGAGGTAAAGCAAAATACTTGCTCAGATTATTATTATTTTTTTCTATGTTCAAACTGGGAGGAAATTATCCACAAAGCAAAGTACAGGTGTTTATTGTTGTTTGTTGGTTTTTATGCGAGATGAGCAAATTAGGCAAATGTGCAGTATCAATAAGAGGGTTTCTGTAGTAAGTTCTCACCTAACAATCAACGTGAGCCCTGATAGTTGGAACATAAGATCCATGTTTGTTAATGTAATTGATTGCAAATTATAAGGTTTGATTCACTGCTGGTGCTGATTGAACAATCTCAGTTCTCTCTCTTTTTGTTTGTTTGTTTGGGGGGTTTGTTTGTATTTGTGTATGTGTGTTTGTTGTTTTTTTGCTTGTCAGTAAATTGTTAATCAACTAAAATGAAACAAAAGCAAATAAACAACTCCTAGAACTTCTTTTCTTCATCATCACCACACAGCCACAAATATTGGCTTCTTTGGTTAGGGGAAAGTAGGGATATTTTTTGGTCTGAGGTCTCTCAGAAATTGGAGTTTTACCTGTACTTTCTTGATATGTTAAAGCTCTTCATTTCTGCCTCTTGGGTAAGAAATTTATAGAAGAAGACAATCTTTGAATTGCTTTTTTAAATTTAGGATCTATCTTCTTTCTTCTCTTTTTTCTGTCCTTTCTCCTTTCTTTTCTTCCTTCTTTTTTTCCATCCTTCTCGCCCTTTCTTCCTTGTTTATTCCTTGATCAAGTATTTTTTCCATGTCTTATATGCATCAGGAAGTGCTCTAAGCACTAGAAATATAGCAGTAATATTCTGCCCTCAGGGGATGGGAAGATAATTATAAACTGAACATAGCAAGTGATAAGAGCTGTGAAGAGACACCACGCAAGTGGCAAGCAGGATGTCTTGACTTTAGATCTGTTGGTCTGAGAGGTTGACATCTTAGAAGAAATCTGAGTGAAGCCTAGAGGAAGCCCTTGGAGTTTCTGAGAAAGAACGTTGTAAGCAGAGGCAACAAGAAGCACTGTGACTCAAAGCAAGAACTGTTTATAGGCAGAATCCCAGTTTGATGGATTATAGTGATTGAGGTAAAAAAATGACATCAGAGGAGTGACCAAGAGCCAGAAGCCAGCTTGGGTAACATGTTCTGGACCAGACAAAATTCTGGATTTTATTACGAATGTAAAGTAAAGCTATAGAGGGTTTTGAGCAGATGGGTGATATGATCTGGTTTACTCTTTAAAAAAACCACCTTAGTTGCTCTATAGAAAAGAGACATTAAGGAGAGCAAGAAAGAAAGCAGTGAGACAAATCAAGACATGAACGCTTCCATCCAGGCAAGGAATAATGATGACATGGACTGGAGTGCTGGCCATGGAGGGAGTGAGGAGGCATTGGATCACAAGATCTGTTTTTCTAGTTAAATAAAGATACTTCATAGGATCTGAAACAGGGAAGCATGGTCCTAGAGTGATTTCATGATGTGATATCCCTTGACAGATTGAGCTGTATAAGAACTCCACTGATCAATGGTTGATCCAAAAGGAACTCCTTGACTTTTCTTCTGCATTTCTGTCTGCCTATTGAGAATATATGTTAAGCAGTGTTTTGAGTTTTGAAGATCTGACAGTTTAATCTGGATTTCCTCAATCATCTCGGGAGATGGCATTCTCTAGCATAAAATGTAGTTTCATCTCCAAATGGGAAAGGGTAGTAACCTCCAATACATTTCATACATCGATTATTAGGACATCCACTATGCAGAACCAGAGGCTTGACATATATAGCATTGTCTAGAAGCTTTGAAATTAGGGACCAATAGTAGCCACTGGTCTAGTTAATGTGAATCTTCCCATTGCTGATTTTCCAGAGATAAAACCCTACAGTATTGAGGGAGGTAGAAATTAAATCTTATTATAAATTATGTGCTCTCTGAGGCTGTATTCTGCTATGATTCCACCCAGGCTGCCAATAAATAAATAGTTACAAAACAGACTCTGTTAGAGACCCAGAGTTCTCTTGCCTACATCCACTCTCTGTTTGCTCCTTTCCATTTTACTTTTCTCTTGAGTTCTTTAAAAGGGAACAATCCCTGTTGAGTTCTTTTTATCACCATCCATTTCTTTTTAGAAGTTAACAATTCATGCAAAATAGGCTGTAATTTTTTTCCTAAGTATTTAGCAGGACAACTTATCTTGATTTCAAAAAAGCTGTCTAGAGTCTTTTTCCCTTTCCTACCAGTATAGACCGATTTAATTAGTAACTATAACGTAAAAATGCCAAATTTTCCTTGCCTCTAGATTGGTGTGCCAGTGGGACACCTTGGGATTACCTCTGAAGTCCTAAGATTGAATGGTCACTAGATTTATACACGAGGGGTTTAAATTCCAGGTATTTTTCTAGAGACTTTCCCTCTATTCCTCTTTGACATTGCCATCCACTGATTTCCCTCTCATTCCTGCTCTTTCTCACTTAACGTAAGACAATGATAGCTGCCCCAGCCATCCTCCCTACTCTAACTCATCATCATCCTGGGTGATTTTGCTATCTACATGTTGAATACTTCTAGCACCCTAACCTCTTATGTTTTTAAACTTTCAATACTTCATGTATTGAAATGCTACATATGAGACATCATTGAGTATGCTAAGAATCCATGTGCTAGAATTCCTAAAATGGAGATATCCAATGCAGACATTGTGTACATTTTACAAAAAGAAACATGGAAGATTCTGATGTGTTGGCTAGATCCTAAAACCCAATATACATCTCCAATGAGAATGACAGTTTGGGTTCAGCTCAGGGTTGCTTTGATTTCAATTCACTGCTGAAATGAGAAATATTACAAAGGAAATCCATGAATTAAGGATAGGAATAGATGTGGTCATTCCCCAATGCTTTCCTGGTTCCTCACAGAGATGCACCTGAAAATCAGTGGTCAAGGCAGCCTGCCAGAAAAGGGAAAAATGCTTCTTCAGGAGGTCAGAGCTTTGGATTCACTGTCTTTTGCACCATTTGGTTAGCTTAGAGGTTACATTGATACTCAAGAGTCCACAGTAAAACCATAAAATGTGTTCCTCATGATCCACAGTTACATACATCTGCATAGGCCTGTTTATAGACTTCTACACTGGGCCATAGGCTTCCAAATTTTTGAAGGCATTAGGTAACAGTCTATGATAAATTATAAAAATGCTCATATGATACATGTCTTTCTCTGTTTGACTTATTTCACTCAACATAATACCCTCCAGTTCCATCCACATCGTTGCAAATGGCAAGATCTCATTCACAAACTGAGGGTTGCTGGAGTGGGGGGCGGGGTGGGAGGGATGGGGTGACTGGGTGATAGACACTGGGGAGGGTATGTGCTCTGGTAAGCGCTGTGAATTGTGCAAGACTGTTGAATCTCAGATCTGTACCTCTGAAACAAATAATGCAATATATGTTAAGAAAAAAAGAAGAAGAAGAAGAAGGTAGCGGGAGGGGAAGAATGAAGCGGGGGAAATCGGAGGGGTAGACGAACCATGAGAGATGATGGACTCTGAAAAACAAACTGAGGGTTCTAGAGGGGAGGGGGGTGGGAGGATGGGTTAGCCTGGTGGTGGGTATTGAGGAGGGCACATTCTGCATGGAGCACTGGGTGTTATGCACAAACAATGAATCATGGAACACTTCATCTAAAACTAATGATGTAATGTATGGGGATTAATATAAGAATAAAAAAAAAGAAAGAAAAAAAATGCTCATAAACCGTCAGTGTTTTGGATGCATTGTGAAAATTGTCTCCATCAAAGCCTGCTTTCATTTGCTTACCACTGAAACCATAATACTTAGCAATGCATTGGTAATAGGTAGTACTTACCAATATATTTTTTAAAATTTTTAATAAAATAAGAGAAAATTAGGTGAAAATAGAATTCATTTCCATTTCTGAAAAAAATTTGCTAATTTGGTCATATAAAGTTTTATTTTTTCACAAAGGCATTTAGAACAAACCTTCCAGATATCCATGGGGTCAGGATGGATGAATATGTATCATTTAGTATTAGGTGGATCTGTAATCTGACATTTTCCAAAGTATATTTATAAAGCGTGCTGTAAAAACATGCTTCAAAAAATGAAAAAGTGGATATGAAGATGTTTTTATTTCCTCAACAATTGTTTCAATTTTCAATAGTTTTTTATTGCTTAGTGGTTTTTTTTTTTTTCATTTTTTCTATCCTCCTTCCCTCTCTAGAATATAAGCTCTATGAGGTCAGAGGTCATATCAGATTTGTTTACTGTTTATTCCTAGTTCCTAAAGCTCCATGTAGTTTATAGATGGTAGTCAACAAATAGTTGTTTAAATGGATGAGTAAATTCTGGTTTAGACCAAATATGAGAGAAGGAAATTTTCAAATAATTTAATATGCTAATGTGGTTTAGGAATCTAGAAAAGTGGGTATAATAGGTAGAATCTGTCTGAGTGTCCATTGTCTGATGTGATCCACTTATAAATAGGAAGAAGAGATGAAAAAGATTTGTATTTTTGTAATATCCAGAGGCTCTAGTGAATGAAATTAATTATTAAAACCATAAAGAAGAATGAAAATTGAAAGGAGTTGGTGGAGTTTTGCCAAAGGAAAAACAGTGAATGGCTGCCATGATGTTCCAAGCCTCATGAAAAGGCAGAAACAAGATGGATCCATACATTCAGCAACTATTCATCAAATCCCTGTTATTGCCCACATTTCTCTAGGATCTGGAACCACCCAGATAAAATCCAGACTTTCTACTCTCAAGAAATTTATATTTCAATAAGGGAAACAAATGGGTAAAGTTTATGCAAATGAGAAAACTGCTCTTTAAATAAAGGTTTCTATAAAAATACATGCAGTTAAAAAAATCTACAAAATCCCCCAAAACCTCATTCACATATGTATCAACAGCTAAGGCCAAACAAAAAAATGTACATGGAAAGTTAGAGACTTTATAAACTTTTTAAAGGAAATACAGGGTCATGAATACATATAGGAAGAACAAGTTATACTCCTGGTCTAATTATACCATTTTAGACAAATTACTTCATCTTCTGCATCTGTAAAATTAGGCATTAGACTAAATGATTTACTAAAATTTCTTAGATTTCCTACCATCTTTATTATAATCTTTATTTTTCTAAACCTATGTGGAAAACCCAACTAATAAACTAAGGTCAATTTATGCTTAATTACTTTTTTTTTCCCCCAGAGGTTTTTACCCTAATAAACAAGAAACATCTAATCTTTAAGTTGGTTGATTTGTGTGTTTGGGAAGTTTGACAATTTAATTCAGTTACTGAATGCTTTATTACATATAAGATTGACAAATAGAATAAAAATATAACCACCTGCCATCTCTGAGATCTTCTTTCTTAACATCTCCTACTGATATAGGTGGAAATGACCCTAATTTCAAAAATGAGAAAGGGAATAAAGAGGCAGAGCTTCAGTACCTACTGTCAGTATCCTATGAAAATCCCATAAACTATATCAATTTTACAGGAGAAAAATTTAAGACAGGTTGAAAAGTTCCATGCATCTCCCCATAAAAGAACGATAGCTGCTATAATTGAATATGGACAAGGCAGATGGACAAAGCAACCAACTTTCTGATGAAATATTTAATGGAATGATTACTTAATAGGAAGAATTGCTGATCTGAAGATACAAACTCCACTGAGGAACAGCAGCATGTGCTCTGGGCTGAAGCAAAAGGGACTTAGAAGATTTTCTCTCCTACAAATTAAGAGGGAAAATGTAATACCTAATTTAGGAGAACAAAATTTTAACTCTATTCTCTTTTTCTATCTAGGATTCTTGTTTTTTTTCTTCTTTCCTGTTTTTTGTTCAAGGGAATCATTTAAATTACAACAAAGAAAGTGGAAATCCTTCATGTATTCAATAGTAAGGATAATTTTAAGTATGCCTTTAACTCTTTTTAAATGCTAAATGATATTCAATGTTGATTCTAGGGGAAACTAGTAAGTTTCAGTCCATTCCCCTCCTGCATAACTCCTTTACTATTTATTTTTCTTCCTTTATAAAAGTTCTTTGGACTTTTCTCCCCAGCGTATAGAACTATTCTGTTGCTTCATGCTCTGAGTCATCCTATCCTTATCCTCCATCAGTTTGTCTATGTGGGATCCGTTCTCTCCAACAGAAGCCCCCTGCTCAAAGGCATGTCACCTCCCCACCCTGCACTCATCACTAGACCTGGAGTTTTCAGTCATTATCACCTGTAGACGTCTAGCATGGGCTGCTTTAAGATTGATGGTCTTCCGAATGAGTAGGATGTTGTGGATAATGGGTGTTTTTGCGTTGGAGCAGTCTGCCTTTGAGATGGAGCATGCTCATTCATCCCTTGCTATTTTCACTGTACATTCCTTATGCTGCCATACATGTCTTCCATGTGTTTGGGTCTCTTGGCTGCAATGTTATATGGTTAGAAGGGTAGACTCCATCCAACAACATAATAATGATATGAAAATTAGTATGGCTGAAAAGATAATAGGGTCAAAAGAGTAGAATCAATCAGATACAATGTGTTAGGGTGGAATTCACTCAGAATTAGGTAAATGTTGTGTTTATGCTCTCTTCTTAAGAATTAGGGAACTGCAGTTACAGGTTCTTCAAACTAGGCAATATTAGTGTCTTCTATTTTACATTTTCTTTATAGTTATCTGTGTGTGTGGGTGTGTGGGGGTATGAGCACTTAAGATCTACTCTTTTAGCAGATTTCCATTGATGAGAATGGAAATTGGTACAGCCATTATGAAAAACAGTATGGAAATTCCTCAAAAAATTAAAAATAGAACTACCATAAGATCCAACAATCTCACTTCTGGGTAAACACCCAAAGGAAATGAAATCAGTATCTTGAAGAGATATCTGCACTCCCACATTCACTGCAGCCTTATTCACAGTAGCCAAAATATGGAAATAACCTAAGTGTCCATTGACAAATGAATGGATAAAGAAATTGTGATATTTATTTATCTATCAATATAGATATATATCATGATATTACACTTTCTTTAATAATAAATAAGTCTATCTAGTAGTACTGTGCATAAGATATGACTCTTCTACTTATATACAACAGAAACTTAGTCCAAACTGGTGTGCAAAAAAAGAACTTTAAGGGGTAGCTGGGTGTCTTAGTTAAGTGTCGGACTCTAGATTTCTGCTCAGGTCATGATCTCAGGATCATGGGATCAAGCCCTGTGTCAGGCTCCACACTCAGTGCAGAGTCTGCTTGGGATTCTTGCTCTCCTTCTGCCCCTCCCCCCACCCACACCCCTGCTCGTGCTTGCTCTCTCTCTCTGAAAAAAGAAAAGAAAAGAAAAGAAAAAGAACTTTAAGAAATTTCTGAAACCATGACTCGGTTCAGGGGCTTGAGCTTGATTCTGATTTCCTGCCTTGTTTTTGTTTTTAGGTATATTCTTCCAAAATGTTAGTCAAGACACTTAACCAAGAGCTCAAGTTTATGCCCTAGCTTTTAGCAAATGTCTTAATATTGACAGCAATTTCACCCCTTTTGGATCCCATGCTGGGGCGTGCAATTCACATGGATGATGATATCCTTAGCACAACTTGGAAGTATATACTGTAGTGTTCTGTTCCCGCACCTCTTTCAGGTCCTTAGTCAAATATCAAGAGTTCAGGAAAAGCCTCCTGAACACCGTAAACTTACGACACCACCCTTACCCACCTTCCTTGATGATCTGTTCTCCATAGCACATGTCACTATGTGATACAGTACATATGTTACATGTCCTACTTGTCTGTCCATGTTCTGCCACCTACCACTGGAATGTAAATTCCATGAGGAGATTTTTTTCCTGTTTTGTTTTTTGTTGTAACCAAGTACCTAGAATAGTGCCTGACACTAATATGTTCCAAATGAATGAATTAATAAATGGATTGATACTTCTGAAGAGATCATTTGGGGCTATCAGGAAATGAAGGAGGAATGAATGGTAGGCTACAACAGTAATTGTATGCTCCAGATCTTTATTCATTTTGTCTTAGAATTTAATTGAGTGGAACCCATATAATTCTAAGTACTTCTCAAGCAAATTCTTACTGCTGAACATTACATATCCTTTAGATCTCGTGTGTAAAGTGTCACAAGATGTCAGTCTCTTAATAAGGAAAAAAATATACATATTTCTGCATTCGGGACAAAGTTGGCAGAGGTAAGCCGATTCATCTCATCCTTTAAGATAATGCCTGTCTCCATGCAATACAATGTGAGTGCTCACCATACCATCTTAGAAGAGGACCAACATTTGAAAATCATTTATTCATTTTTTTTTGTAGTATAAGGGGGTTGTGTGTGTGTACATGTGTGCATGCCTTTGGAATCCATTTTAATTATGTCCTTATCTGTGTGCCAGGTAGCTCTCTGACTTCTTCCATTATTTCAGACCACATTGGTCTTTGTTTTCCTCAAGATAAGAAACATGAACTGGGGGCATGAACTGTAGATCCTGGCACTGGGGACATCAGATCACAAACCTGATTGCCTTCACCTGGCAAGAAGTAGTCCTATTTTCATTCTCTCGTGCTTCCTCTCAACCCAAAGCTGATTCTGTTTCTGTACCAATGTGGCCCACTTCACACTGGTCTGAAGAATAGCTCCTCAGATGCAGCCTTAGTTGGTTCTCACTGTGGTATTTTACATACAAAGGATTTTATTCCAGCATCTACGGACTCTTGACTTGAGGAGAGGTACATGTTGACAACTTGTTTTCCAGTAAAACTCAGAATTAATTTGAAAAAGAATTACACTTATAATTATTTTTAAGCTATCTCCAAAGACCCAAAGTATTAATCAGTGAATAAATCACCTAACCAAATTTATACATCTAAATGAGCCAGCCTGTTACCTTGTACTTATCTTTGGATATAAGACTCTGTTTTTCTGTTCCTCTTAGCCACATTCTCTCTTTTCACCAATGTCTTAGAGGAAGGGAGGGGGAGAAGAAGAATGTAAAAATAATAAGAGGAAACAATTATTGAGAACTTGTTAAACACCTGGTATTTTTTAAATGCTTTAAACAAATTAACTCCTTTAGTCTTCATGAAGACCCTCTGCAGCAAATGCCATTATTGTTTCTACTTCACAGATTAAAAAATGGAACAACAATAATGGTTTAAATAACTTGCCACCAAAGGTTACACAGTTAGTAAGAGGAAAGGCTTATTTAATAAATATTTACTTAAACTCTGTCTGGGAGCCAAATCTAATCCTCAAAATCATATTCCCATTTATATTCATTCATTTATCCCTTTAACATTTATTTAGATTCTACTATGTATTATATACTCTGCTGGGTACCTGGAATCCAACATGAATAAAACATTTCGATCCCAGCTAAAATGACATTTGCTTATGGACACTATCATCTAAGCTGAAATATTTTAGATGTTCAAAATGCCCAGCTGTTTCTCCTTATATTTGGTTCATTTGTGAAAAACAATCAGCATTTCATGATCTTTCTAAGTGCCTGTGGAAGATAATCCTTCCGTGTACTAAAAGTCTCCTTTCCCCCAAACTTCTTTGTATAGCAGCATATATGTATGTGGTTAGAAATCAGTGATATAGGATATATACATATGTATATGTGTGTGGTACGTATATGATAGTATATATATATGTGATTAGAAACCAATCAAGTATAAAAATATATATATAATATAATCTTTATTTCTCTGTCAGACTTTTCTCCTGGTCTCCCTTTCACCAAAGATACTTGCTAAACTTTAGTTCTGTTACTGAAAAAAAATTGCACATATATATCGTATTATATCCTACTTGTTCTAATGACTTCTTGTACCTCTGTCTTTTCTTACATTTAACCGTGGCCTTGTTCAAATAAGTCGATCCAAGCAAGCCAGATGGAATGGGGATGTTAATTTATTTCAGAGAGGATGTGTCAGTCACTCTCAAAAATATGTGTTGTCTATTTTGCAAATGATTCACAACAACCTCCCCATTTAATACAATTATAGGGTTCTTAGACTGTATCTGTGTACACAGAAAACATCTGAATTTTGTTTGTTTGTTTTGATGTCTAGAAATTATGATTTTGATTAAATGAAAAATAACATCTACATGTGGATTCAACCTCGTAACTGATCTCATGAAGCGTGAGTTCTTACTATGTGTATCATGTTCCTCCCCAAGATTTAGCTGTGTGTTAAGCACAAAACAGAAAACAAATACTTTTCCCATTTCCTCTTCTTTTTTCTTGGCTTTAAGAAGTATGTCCAGTATTTATCCAAGATGGAAAATTGCTAGTTGTGACTTTTGTTGTTTTAACCAGTAATATATTCCTTATATGAAGAGTGGGGCTCCATTGCCTACTCTTTTAGATAGTATTGGATAGTTATAATCTCTTGATTAGATAATGTTGTAACATTAACATGATATAAATAAGTAATTTATTTTATAAATTATTTTAAAACATTATATAAGTGTTATAATATTAAGTTATAATTTCTTTGTTAGATGTAACGATCCTGAAATCGCTGTCCTGATCAACTTCTCTCTGACCTTCTTTGGATAGCTCTGGATTCCAAATGCTGCTTTCTCTTTCATTTTCTAATGTATACAATAGAAGCTCTGCTGCTACTGCTAAATTACTACAGACAGAAGACTGACAAGATTTAGGACTTGAGATGGGGGTCACAATTGTCTTTCCACTTTTCAGGAGCCAGATGGCCTTACAAAAGAGTTATAGGGTGGTCTTCATCCCTTAGATCAGGGTCTAGAACAAAACAGGAGGATCAGAACTCTATTTTAACACCAAATACTAGCACAGTGCATAGCACATAATAGATGCTTAGTTCATGCCCAATGAATGACTCACTGGCAGTATGACTGCTCATATTTATGATGGCATGACTGACTAACTAAATAAATAAGTGAAGGAAGTAAATAGTTCAGTGACTGCTTGCATTTCCTTTTTTTTCCTCCCCTCCAATAAGAGAACGGGAGGGGCATGGGCAAGAGAATTTGCTGCACAAAAGAAATAGTGTTGGGTAGACACTTATCACTTGCAGATATGTCATAGTGAAGCTTTATGTGGCCATTAGGTCAATAGATCTTTTCAAAGAATTGTCTTCTGGGATCATCCTGAGCACAGGGCTCCTTTTATATATAGATATTGGTATTTGTTGGATTTTATGGTAGAGTAAGGACTGTGAGTTCATAAAATCCTACATCCATAGGAAAACTACTTTTCCTAATCTCCCTCACAATTATATGGGAACTTTTCACTGAATTGTTGTTGATTGGAATGTGGATAAAACTGGTTAAAGTTTGGTCCCATAAAAACAAACAAATAAAATCCTTCATTATAGCTTCTCTCTTGTCCTTTACTTTCTGACCAGTGGTAGACTAGCAAAAACATCGTGGAAGGAACGCTGGTCCCAAAAGGACCCTGTGAGGAAGAAACAGCATCCCTTCCATTGTCCAATATTGCACAATAATGTAAACAGGGTATAAGTTTTCACTGTTAAGCCACTGATACTTTGAGGTTGTTTGTTAGAGCAGGTAGCTTATTCTGACTCATGAGAATCAAAGATGAGTCTAAAAATCATCCCTACTCATAAATATGCCTTCCATCTCCTCCTATACATATTGTTCTTAGGACCTGAGGTAACAGTTTTAGTGTCGTTTCTTGAAGACTGTGTAGCAAGTTGATTGGCACATTATCAGTGACTGGTTTATATTATTAGAATACTGGATAACTGGGGCAGTTTGCACAAGGTTCATGGCCTCTGAGTCAGTTAAAAGGAAGTGTAGTTAGTGTATATATGTAAAAACAGAGAAACACTCAAGACAAGTTTTGATATTTATAATTTCATTCCTTTGTTCATTCAAGGAATACTCTATAACCTTGCAGTGTACTCCTCACAGATTTGCTAAGCAAGATTACTCAGAACTGTTGTGGCTCAGTGGCTGTTGCCTACCTTTCATTCTCCAACCAAGAGTCTGTGTTGTGCCTAATCTGTTAATGCTCAAACTCTGTATGTTGGGTAGGAGGTAACATAACTTTTTTGTTGCTGTCCAGAGAGTCTCATGATCAAGAGATAAGATGTATAAACCTCAGTAGATCATGATACCTGGACTTTAAACTCGATGCCATGATTATGTACAAATTGTAAAATATCCTCCTTGGGGAGGGTCTATCAGTTTTCTGTTGCTGTATGACACCCCCAAAATTTTGCAGCTTAGATAATAATAAACATTTATTATCTCACACAGTTTGCATAGGTTATGGATTTGAGAGTGGCTGAGCTGAGTGGTTCTGGCTTGCAGTCTTCATTAAGGTTGCAGTCAAGAAGTGAGCTAGACCTGCAGTCATCTGAAGACTTGACTAAAGCTGTAGAATCCACTTCTAAGATGGCTCAAACACAGGGCTGACAAACTGATCTTGGCTTTGTCAGGAGGTCTCCATTCTCATCACATGCCCTTCTCTGAAGGGCTTCTTAAGTGTTTTCATGATGTAACTGCTGGCGTCCTCTAAAACAAGTTCTCCAAGAGGAAAAATCTGCAGTGTCTCTCATGACCCAGCCTCAGACCCATACAGCATCAAATTGGCAACTTCTTAATTGTTGATACAGCTCAGCCTTGTTTATCTATGGTGGAGGGTACTATACAAGAGAATAAATAGCAAAAAATGGGGATCATTGAGAACCATTCTGAAGGCTGGATAAGGAGGGTTTGGGAATACTTTGTGTTTAGGAGGGAAATGTGTATTTGTGGCTAAAAGGAGAGACTGGTAGATTGTATCATTTTTTCCTTAAAATCACTCTTTTTCTGGACCCGTATTTACCAGCTTTGCTATAAACAAACCCCAAACATCATATTTCTTTCTTACATTACTTCTCTGGCTGTGGGTCAGGCTACTTTCTCCACTTTATTATGTTCTGCTCTGCTCTATGTATTTTCTCACACTTCATATGCCAACAAAGTCACATGCCCAGGCCTGATAATAGGGTATGGAAAGATCTTCTGGCTACAAAGCATGGAAAGGGAAGGAATACAGTCTTCCTTATCTCCTGTAGTAAGCAGAATATTGTCTCCCCAAAGGTGCCCCTGCCCTAATTCCTAGAACATGTGAGTAAATTATGTTACATGAAAAAGGAGAATTAAGGTTGCAGATAGAATTGATGTTGCTAATCAATTGACTTGAAAATAGGGAGATGAACCTGGATTTTCCAAGTGAGCTCATTGAAATCAAAGGGTCCTTAAAAGTAGAAAAGGCAAGCCAAAAGGAGATTCAGGGAGATAGCAGAATGAGAAAGACTAGGCCCAAGTTTACTGGCTTTGAAGGGGATGGAGAGATACAATGAGCCAAAGAACGTAGGTGGTATCTTGAAACTGAAAAAAGCAAGAATATTGATTCTTCTCTAAAATCCCAAGAGGAATACAGCCTTTACAACACCTTGATTTTAGCTCAGTAAGAGCCATTTCCAACTCCTGTCTTCCAGAACTGTTAAAATATTTTAAAAAATAAATAAACACTGTCAAATTAAAAAAAAATCTGGACTTAGTAAGAAGAGACTTTATTCAAAAGGATGATGGCAGGGGAGGTGAAAGGAGCTACAGCAGAGAGAAGGCTATTGTGATAGGGAGAACATTCTGAATATAAACTCTGCAAGCCTCTCAAGGGTTAGGCAAAAAAGGTTTTTTTTTATAGTGAGGAATAAACAAGGCTTGAAGGAAGTGGATGTGGGAAAGTGTGATGAAGAGTGTGACCTGGGAGGATAGTAGATCATAGAATATATTACCTTGAGTTCTTCACCTTCACTCTTTCCCAGAATCATAGGGCTCAGGCAAAATTTAACATTTTCAAGAATAAATTTGTATTGTTTAAGCCATTAAGTTCACAGTAAAATTTTTGTGGCAGCAATAGGAAAGTAATGTACTACCCTTTGCCATGTGACTTGCAGTGCTTTTTTTTTTTGTATCATAGCCACAGCTGACATACAAATACCAACGTTTAACAGAAGTAGGAAATAAATCTCTATTGTTATAAACCATGCTGATTTCTTTTTTTATTGTAGACTTATGTTGAGGGCTGACAAAGTATTATCTCACACAATATCTCCAACCACTGTGCCACATGCTCACACACAGATACTTGTATGTCATATAGAATATTGCCCTGAACGTAGTAAGTGCTGAATGTTAGCAATTATTAATTTTGTGAAATATTCTTACTTTCGTTGTTATTAGAAATTCAAGTGGTGATACCAGGTCATTGGTTAGATTCTAATGTCGTAGTTGAAGGGTGGAAAAAAATCTGAGTTCACAGCATATACTATCTCCATGATATCACCTGAAGAGTTAAAGTAAATAAAGATAATTTCTGAGGCAAAAGAAGAGGATCAAAGAGTGTGAAGATAAGGGCCAGTTAAATAAAAGGAGAAGCAAGAGCAAATAATGATCCAGAAGCCAAAAAAAAAAAAAAAATCAAGGAGAGAATGATCAATTGTTTCAAATGCTGCTGATGGCAAGTAAGACAAGAACTAAAAATGGACCATTGAATTTAGTGAAGTAGAGATCTTTAGTGATCTTGGCAAGAGAAGTTTCACTGGAGTGTTAACATCATAGTCCAACTAGAGTGGTTACAAGAGAGAATGATGAAAGAAGAACCAGAGAAGTAAATATAAAAATTCTTGTAATGATCTTTACTGTAAGAAGGAGGAGAGAAGTGAGGGAGTAGTGGCAGAGGTATGTGGAGTCAAAGAAGTCTTCTGTGTTTGTTTTATTGTTTTATTTCCTATGGAAGATACAGAGAGCATATTTATATTCAGACAGAAACGATCTGGTAAAGTGGGAGATTTTGATAATGGAGGGAAAAAGAGTGGAGAATTGCTGGAAAAATATTCTTAAATGGGTCAAAGGGATATCCTCCACTGTGACAAGAGGGAAAGGGCAGTACCAGAATGTAGATGCAAATGTAGTAAAGAATTTGATTGTGGGAGCACATGGCCATTTTCTTCTAATTGTGTTTATTTTCTCAGTCGAGAATGAAGACAGAGGAGGGAGTGCAGTTGTGCAGCAAGTCAAAGGCAGGGAATGGTCACTCAGGAAGGTGGACTAAAGAGGGAAATGGGGAAATGCAGTGGGATTGCTGAGCAGCCCTAAGGACCGACTTGGTGTTGGTGGCCATTAATTTCAAATGAGACCAGTCAGCCTTGTTGTTTTCCTTTACTCACGTCCATCTGGGTAAATGTGTGGACAGGGTAAGTAGAGGATTGGATATAACCAGGGTTATATCGGTAAGTGGTCAAATGAAAAAAAGGGAAAGCAAGTACACACTAGTCAATGGGTACAATGGAGCATGGTATCTAAACTGTGCATGAAGGAAGTGAGGACTTATAGGAGAGACAGCTGAAACTTGTGAGCAATGGAGTCAGCCTTCAAAAAAGTATAAAGACATGTTGAATTTATGACACTAGAAAGAATATTAGAAAGAGGTGAGTGGGTGCTCAAAGTGGAATGCCTAAAAATGAGATTATGGAGAAAGCCAGTCATTGGCAATAACAAGGGAATGAGCATCTGAGGCAGGGGGTGTGCATGAATGTTGGAAAAAGAGTCAGGGCATGAGAGGCTAGGACTTTGAAAGAATCATCCATTTGGACATTAAGATCTTCAAGAATTATGATAGCAGTATTATTGGAGAGAGTGATACTTGGCAGAGAGGAAGTTATAACAAAATGAACAAGAACGAACTAAACAAAGATAAAATATCTCATCTCGTGGACTTCCCAGTCTTGTCCTCAGCTGATTCTTCCTGAGGAGAAACAGACAGTTGGGTCTCAGCTATGATGGGAAAAGTCTTTCTCCAAAAGAATTTCTATTGATGGCTCTTCATATGACCTAGGTAACTATTGGGCATCTTTATCTCTTTGTTCTCTGCATTATTCATTTCTTCTAGTTAATTAAAAACTGTAAGTATTCTTTACTTTCATTTATATAGAGATTTTATTTTGGACATCAAAACCAAAAGCAAGTCAGAGTTTTATTAGCTATCCTATTAAAATCTTAGGTTGGGAGTACCTGGGTGGCTCAATCTTTAAGCGTCTGCCTTTGGCTCAGGTCATGATCCCGGGGTCCTGGGTTGAGCCCAGGACTGGGCTCCTTGCTCTACAGGAAGCCTGCTTCTCCCTCTCCCACTTCCCCTGCTTGTGTTCCCTCTCTCGCTGTGTCTCTGTCTGTCAAATAAATAAATAAAATCTTAAAAAACAAAACAAAACAAAAAAACTTAGGTGAGAGGGGAGGAAAGAAGGGGTGCAAAGGACTGAAAAGTTTGTGCCCCCTCTCTCCTCAAATTCTTATGTTGAAATCCCAACCCTCAATGTGATGGGTGTTAGGAGGTGGAGCCTTCAGGAGGTAATTAGGTCATGAGGGTGGAGCTCTCATAAATGGGATCAGTGTCCTTAGAAAGGGACCCTCCCGATAGGGAGGCTCTCTCCTTCTTCCATGTGAGGATATGGTGACAAGCTGGCAGTCCAGAACCCAGAAGAGGGCTCTTACCAGAACCCGACCATGCTGGTACCCTAATCTTGGGCTTCGAGGCTCCAGAACTCTGAGAAATAAATTTCTGTTGTTTGTAAGCCACACAGTCTATGGTACTTTGGTACAGTGGCCCGAACAAAGGAAGACTTGGCCGCGGTGTCAAAGTCCCACATGAAGTAAGTCGGTAGTCTCCAATCCTTTGTGGGTCACAGAATGCTACAAGCAACGAATGCAGATAACCCATTTACGTGAGGGATTTTAAAAATGTAGGCTTCCCCTGAGTCTTTCATTTAGCTAAAATGTGCTCGTGGTGCAAGAAGTAGCTATAGGAAAGACTTCTACTGGGTGGTGTGCGCTTAAGGCATAGCTCTGGGTGATGTGAGTGAAGTCGAAGCACACACTGGAAGAAAAAAAAGTAACGTCCAGATAAAATACTTAAGGAAATAAACAAGAAACATCTGTCAAAATAAAACACAGCAAAAAAGGGATGCCCAGGGCATATAGGCTCCGTCCAGTTGAGGGAAACAAAAACAAACAAAACAAGCCGCCTTAACCTCAAGTAGGCATTTCCCTGGACAATTCACTATAAGTCTCTGCAAAGGACAACACCTTCCTCCTCACCTGTCCCCCAAAACACACACACACTCTTAATTCAGCCCAATTAGCAGCAGACAGAGCCCAGGGAGAAAAAAGGCAGTGGGATTATATGATTTGATCTCCCGTCAGCCCCTGTGTGCTGGTAAATGTGGAAAATAAAGATACGTGTGCAGATCACAGAATCAGTAGCTTTTGAAGAACAGAGGCTTCCAGATTACTAAATGAAATGGAGTCACTCCTGTCCTCTACTGGGAGAGATACCCCTCTGATGTTAATTTCTAACATTATTCAAGGGGTTGGATACATCATACCAAGAGCGATAGTGAACTAAATCACACATTAACTTGCTTGATGAGAAAAGCAAAAGTTACTTTCCCCTGGGGAGCTTAATTGTCTTTTGCTACAAAAGCACAGACATTAAGTGGAGTGAAGAAGAAAGTTAAAACACACTACACCTTCTCAATAATAAAATTAAAAGTCATAAAAAGAAATTACATGCAAACTCACCAAAACTAATGTTCTGCCCAGCATAGCTGAGTTTAGCTATGTTGGATAGAAAACTAACGTTTTAATAGTATGGAAATCCATATCAAGGTTTTGGTTGGGATGGGGTCTGGGATACACTGGAGAAAGGGGGACAGGGACCATGAGAAAGCAGAGTCACAAGGAAGGGCTTATGAGAATCACTACTTAGTGAAGAAATAGAAAACCATCATTTATTTTTCTGTCTTTCTTTATCCAAGCCACATAGACGGGCGTATGTGTGTGTACACATAGACATTTAGTATATATTGTGCATGTGAATATATGTATGCTCGCATGCATACACATGAATATTCACATATGCACACGTGTATATTTCTTCCGGTTATGTGAATGTTTTGTGGTGCTTGTTGTAACCAAGTGTAAAGAAAATCTCATCATACTCCCGATGAAGCTTACCATTTGCCAAAGTGAGACTTCTGACTCTGGGGCAGATGGATATGGTCACTAGTATAGAAAAGCGGTGCTATTGACACGCAACAACTAGGGCATAGACTTAGAATTGCTAAACTGAAAGATTTTGCACGCTTTTACAAGCTGACATACGTAGCTTAACAGTTAAAGTTAGGGTCAACTCCTAAATAAACCAAGTCCACATAATAACAATAGCTAATATTTTTTTTTAGACCTTACAATATGCCATGTATTATGCTAAATACTTCAATTTGATTTTTTTATTTGATTCTCCCAAAAAGTCACTGGAGGAACTATTATTATCTCAGTTTTATAGACGAGAAAACTCAGAGAGCTTACGCAATTCCCTGCGATGACACACCAGATATACAGAGTGGCAGAGGTGTATGCAAATGTGCCATCTTGTTCCAGAGCCAATTATTAACCACTACACGACACTCCAGATGACCCTGGGCCAAGTGCTTATTGAGATTAACCTCCATTAAAAACCTCAGGTACATTCTCTAATTTATTAAGATCAGGATACATAGTTCATAAACCTACTATTCAGACAGAAAAAAGAAGGTTCAATATATATATATATAGAGAGAGAGAGAGAACCTATATATATAAAAGCATACAGCATTCATGACAATGCAATGACATTGCCCAGGGAAAAAAATGGAAAAGCCTCATCAGCATTCACAAATTTCCTAAATATAATATAAAAATATATTCCTTGTCATACTTAATGACTATCTGCTGCCACTTGGAGTGATTGGAGCTTCATTTGCAGACTTTTTTGTTTGTTTGTTTAAAACTGCTCTCTGTCTGCCTTTTTTTCTTTTATCAAACCCAACAGAATCCACAAACAGCATTAGATCCCAATTCCCAATGTCGAAGCATGATTGAGTAGCAGGAGCAAAGTAGGAAAGGCCAAGATTGCACCGCCCTGAAATAGCAGGCAGACACACACTGGAAAACCGGCATGTTCCCATAAGACATAGATTTTGGAAAGCCTGGCCACTGCTCCACGAAATAAAGCACTCTTTGAAACCATATGTATGAATGTCGATGTCCTTTAAGACACTACTTATGAATACATTATAAAATATGGGAAAATCTTGACTGCAATGACTTTCTCTAACACTGCATTAGAAAGCCTGGTTTTGTAACCTCTCCATCTTAAGACTGTGTCTTAACTCTTCCTAAATCCAGTACCCAGGCCACATCTGCAATGGGCATTATTTCTTTCATAGCTACACAATTCACATCACTTTTGTCCTGCACTATATATACATATATTCAGATATATGTATGTGTATGTATGTCCATGTGTGGATATATGTATATATGTGCCTATCTATCTTTGAATATCAATGCTTTAGAATAATGGACATGCACAGACTCTTTGCCATTTTCCCTTTAACACATTTAGATTGCTTGCTTGGTAGCCCTGTGATCACACTTGAATTTGTAATTGTGACTTTATATATTTCTCAAGTAATTTCAATTATAATATTTTGTATCCTTTACTAGGTAAGTTCAGGATAGGCATTCTCTCTTTTATTTCCTTCAGAGCACAGGTACATCAACTCTAGAATTTGAGAGCATATTTTGTGTGCTTATACATTTTTAGAGAATTGATCAGATCCTCAAAGGAGTCTATTACCTAAGGAAATTTTAAAAGTCCAGTAAAAATCTCCAAGTTCACATCCCTTATTTTATAACCTCCATTAATTAATAGCTAGGAGAGAAGTTAAGTGTTTTGGCCAAGATCTATACTATAGTATATACTATGTTAGTGCTAGACTGGACAAGATGAGGTCACGTGACTGACAGGCAAAATGCCATTTTCACCACATCAATCTATGTTTAGATTCTTTTTTTTTCAAAGATTTTATTTTATTTATTTGACAGAGAGAGAGAGACAGTGAGATATAGAACACAAGCAGGGGGAGTGGGAGAGGAAGAAGCAGACTCCCTGAGCAGGGAGTCTGATGTGGGGCTCGATCCCAGGACCCTGGGATCATGACCTGAGCCGAAGGCAGACGCTTAATGATGGAGCCACCCAGGCACCCCTATGTTTAGATTCTTAATATTTGCTTCAATCCTGTGTATCCTATGGTTTTTGGGAAACATGAGATAAAAGAATGATTGGAAAACGTATTCTCCAATTTAAAAAAAGATGCAAATCTGAATTATTTCTTCCAGAACTCTATCAGAATACTGAGATTGCATGATTCTGTTCTGGATGCATTGATCTAGGATCATAGCATAAATCTTCAGTGATGATGATGACAAACATCCCAAGGAAATGATTCTAGTTTTTAGGAAGAGTGATGCAAGGTTGTACTTACTGCTCGTGTTTTGCTTGGGAATGCTTTTCTTCCTCCAAGTTACAGTGGTCAGTCCCATCCTAACTTTTCCATAAATAAAAATACAATTCAGGAAAATGAGAGGGTAGGAAAAAGAATGAGGACCGCTGTCCATTTTAGAGACCATCTGGTGCAATCCCAGATGCCATCAAATCTGTTGACTTAGAATTTTTACTTCAAGTGTAGTTTTTTTCCCCTATAAATCTTTTCCTAAGTTCCACTTCATTCACCTTAGATTGCATGTACATTGGATTGTTCCATGTATTTTCAGGAAGTAGTTCTTTTTCAGCACTTTTAAATCCCAAGATGAAATAAACTCCACTTCAATAAGCTTCAATCTTTAAGGCACCAGATAGTTTCCTGAGTGCAGAGACTTCTTTTCTAAGCTTGTCCTCCCACTTAAGAAAGTAGATTTGGTTTCACAAGCCCCACCCATCTATTGTGTTTCCTTGAAAAGCACCAAGAATAAAAAGAAGTAGATGATCTCTTGAGAAAACTGTGAGTTTGTAATCTATTTCCTGCTGAAAATTACTTCAAAAGTAAATTTGAGTCGATTTTGAAAAGCAAAGAAAAATCCCTCCGTTCCTTCTCAGTCAATAGTACTTGTGACTTACTATCTCTTATCTTATGCTTTTCTTATTTTTCTTTCTTCTTCCACACTCAGCCAACCTTGGGGATCAAACTTCAATCAGTCAAAAGCTACCAGGGAAAGATACTTGACAATTCCAAAAGAAAAAAAAAAAAATAGAGAATAAGAATATTGAGAGGATAGAAGTAAGACCAGATAAAGCACAGTTTGAAAGAACATAAAGGTGATATTTTGCATATTAGCAAAGAAAAGTCTCAAATGTATTTCATTAAAAAAAAGTAAGTGGGGCAATTTTAAAGCACTCAAGAGTTTTATTGAGTATCTACTATGATCACCGCTCTGTAATTATATCGAGGAAAAACACAAGGGAATATAAACTAGGCTAAATCCAACCATTAAGTCACTTACCATTTATAGGTAAGAAATAAAACATGGATTTTTGAAAGGTAAACTGACAACAAAATAGTAAGTGATTGCTATAGAAAAGAAGAATTCCAGAAACATCCCTGCTTGAAGAGTGTGCAGTATTTTTAGTATTTGTAATCAATTTTTTTCACTTATGTAACCTTAAAGTTATGGGAGATTTTCACATGTATTATCACCTATTATACCTAGATTAACATATTAAAGTAGATAAGTCTCATTTTGTAGATGGGTAAAATGGGGCTCAGATGCTTTAAGTCACTTGCCCAATGTCATATGTTCAGAGGATGTTAGAGCCATGACTTGAACTCTTATCTTGTGACTCATGGTCCTAAACTGATACAGGATGATCAAAGTAAGTAAAATGCTGGAACTTAAAAGAGGAATTCTATATTAATCACTTAATTTGCCATTTATGTACAGAATGATCAAAATATTTCAGCCACTTTGCTAGGCATTGAGGATATATATGTAACTAAAACGTAGCCCCTACCTTCTCAGTGAAGGCTAGGTAAAGACAAGTAACAATGCCTATTAAACATGACACATGAAATAATTGAAGGAATAATATCAAATAGCATTTGCTGAAACCCTTCAAAGTCTTGGATTGTTGTACTGGAACTCCCTCAAAGCAGGCCCATGTGTAATACAGTCATAAAAAGTGGTTCAGGAACATCAAGGTTTGAGAGTTAGGAAGAAATAAGTATCTTGCTCTTAAAAGGGTCACCATTTGGGAAGAGAGAAACTTACCATTTGAGAGAAAAGGAGACAATGCTACAGTCTGGTTAGGAGCCCAGTCTTCAAGAGGGAAAATCTGCTTTTAAATCCCTGTGAGCAAATCTCTGTATATTAATAATAAACTGTTGGAAGGAAAAATTAAGAAAACAATCCCATTTGCAATAGCATCAAAAAGAATAAAATACTGGGGCACCTAGGTGGCTCAGTCGGATGAGCATCTGACTCTTGATTTCGACTTGGGTCATGATCTCAGGGTCATGAGATCAAGCCCTGTGTCAGGCTCTGTGCTGAGCATGGAGCCTGCTTGGGATTCTCTCTCTCCCTCTCCCTCTGCACCACCCCCTCTAAAAAAAAAAAAAAAAGAAAATATTTAGGAATAAATCTAACCAAGGAGATGAAAGATCTGTACACTGAAAAAAAGAAATTGAAGAAAGCACAAATGAATGGAAAGTTATTTCATGTTCATGGATTAGAAGAAACAATATTGTTAAAATGTCCATACTACTCATAGTGATCTACAGACTCAATTTAATTCCCATAAACATTCCAGTGGTATTTATCACAGAACTGAGAAAAACCATGAGTAAGGAACCACAAAAGACCTTGAATAACCAAAGCAATCTAGAGAAGGAAGAGTAAAGCTGTAGGCATCACACTTCCTGATTTCAGACTATCTTACAAGGCTATAATCAAAACGTTATGGAATTGATTAAAAAACCCCACAGGACTCATAGATCAAATGGAAAAGAATAGAGAGCCCAGAAATAAACCCATGCATGTAGTCAATTTATTTCTACAAAGTCGCCAAGAATAAACAATGCAGGGGTGCTTGGTTGGCACAGTCGGTTAGGTTTTGGCAGGGGTTGTGATCTTGGAGTCATAGGATGGAACCCCGTGTCAGGCTCCATGCTCAGCTTGGATTCTGCTTGGGATTCTCTCTCCCTCTCCTTCTGCCCCCACTCTGCTCTCTCTCTCTCTCTAAAATAAATAAATAAATCTTAAAAAAAGAATGCAGAAAAGATAGTCTCTTTAATAAAAGATGTTGGAATGACTGGGTGCTCACATGGGAAAGAATGAAACTGGACCCCTATCTTTACATCTACACAGAAATCAACTCAAAATGGATTATGGACTTACACATAAGACCTGAAACCACAAAAGTCCTAGAAGAAAGCATAGGGCGTAAGCCCCTTGACATTGGTCTTGGCAATGATTTTTTTTGGATTTGATACAGAAAATGAAAGCAACAAAAGCAAAAATAAACAAGTGATGCTACATCAAACTAAAAATCTGCACAGCAAAGAAAGCCATCAACAAAATGAAAAGGCAACCTACAGAATGGGAGAAAATATTTTTAAACCATATATTCAATAAGGAGTTAATATCCAAAATATACAAGGAACTCAGAGACACAGGTAAGCTGCACAAACAGTTGGCCCAGATCCCTAACACATCCCCATTATTGCACTGTTGCTGCTCCCTCAGCTCAAACCCATGGTCACATGGGGTTCTCTTTTGATCACGTGAAACGAGGAAGAAAAGTGCTGAGCTTGGTTCATGTATGGATAGTGCTGATGTATTGTCTGAGCCTAAAATGGATGGCAGCTGCATTATAGTTCCACTTAGGAGTGGTACTTAGAGACAGTAGAGATGGGAAATCCTCCTAAAGGCAGAGCTTCCTGCAGGGTACCTTCTTATCTGCTTTATATAGAAAAAGAAGTGGCCAAAAGTAAGAATAAATATGAATTCATGAGCCTTGTCAAATGCCTTGGCTGATGATGGCTGATTGATCAGTTGTCTGAAAGGAATAATAACGGGGACAAGAAAGTCTGGGGAAAAGCATGTAAATAGGCTATAGAAGTGAGTATCAAATGTGAAGATCTTTATTTCACATATAAACGTCCACTAGCAAGCTTCTATCATAGAATAAGCTTTAAATGACTAAGAAGTTAGGAAGTCAGAGTGATTCAGCAAGTTGACTGCAGTCAGTCTCTATCATTGTCCATCCCAGTGCTGGTACAATGTGCACATTAATGAGGTAAGCATAAAGCTGGGGATGAAAATCATCCATAGCCCCAACAGCATGGGCTTCCAGTGGTCAAAGCTAATGGAGCCACCTCTGCCACTGAATGTCCCACCTGTCAAATAGAAATGAACACTGAGCTCTTGATATGCATCATACTTTAACTCTATGCACACCATTTAGGGGGCAGTGGTTATCTTTATTGAAATAGATACATACCTGGATAGGAGCTTATCTTTCCTACTTGCAGAGCCTGAACCAGCACCACTACCCAAGGGCTTACAGCCATGAGCTAGGGATTAGTTAGCCAAGCCTTGTTGGCTGTGCATCTTTGGCAAAGAGAAAGAATGCAGTATCAGATAAATTCTAACAGTCTAAAAGTATCAGGGGCTTAAGTTGGAGTCCCTTCTTTATGAATGTGTATGTTTCCATTACAACCAATGCATTTTAGATAAATGAACAGATACCCTGTTCAAATTATTTTTGCTCTTGAAAAACTATAGAAGGAAAAGATTAAAGTATCCTCATAGATGAAAGATAGAGAATATCAAATATTGTTTTTGCCCCACTCTCTTAGAGTAGGTAAAATTTGAGAGGAATGATACAATCCATTGAATAAAAACCCCATTGGGGCACTAAGAGATAGTCACCATAATCACTTTCTGAGTCATGCTATGGGGCATGGCACTTGTACTATATATGGTTTGGACTTAAAACATGGTCTTGGGTATCATGGATGTGTTAGTTCATCAGTAATAAATAATGGTAATAGCTAAAACATATAAACATCTGTTATGTACCTGACACTATTATGTTTCCTTTACATGTATTAACTCATTTGAGCTTTACCTATAATCATTGAACTATTATTAAGTAAACTTCATAGTATGGGGAACTGAGACACGGGGAGGTTACAAAGTTTATTCAACTAGAAAGATAGACATCTAGGGCACTTGTTAGCAGTAGTCAAAAACCTCCAGAGTCCTTGCACTAACTTTAGCTACACAGAGAGATCATTGTGTCTTCTTCAGGAGTTGGATGGGAAAAGAGAGCAATGTCTCTTGTATAACCCAGCTAACATCAGCTTGTGTAAAGTTCTACACCTGCTATAAATGCTGAGAGTCACAAGTTAAAATCTATGATGTCAGAATATTGTTTAGTGTCCTGTCTCAAGCCAAGCCTTCAGAAAGGAACTTCATATCCGCTTGGTCTAACTCCATTCATTCCCTTCTCCATCTTGTGTCTGTACTTTTACCATATGATTCTTCCTCAAAGTCTGCTTCTCCTCCTTCCTCACACTCCTCAAACTCATACTTTCTCTCTCAATAGCTTTGGGATACATGCATGATAGAGCTTATAAACCTTCGCCAGACATTCAGGATGCTTATGTCTTTACCAAATATCGGAAATCAAATTCATTTGCTGAGTCCCCTGACTTGGTCTTCACACTTTTACCTAAGCAAAGTCAATAAGGCAAGGATTACTTTGATTTTGATTTTGTTTTCTTTATAAGCTTACACAAATTATACCCACCTTTCAAGATACAAGCTAAAATAAGGCTTTCTATATAAAGTCTTCCCTCATCATTAAAGCAAAATGTGACCTCTACCTCTTCAAAAAGACTGGATAATTTATTTGGCAATTTTAATGTTTATCTTAATTGGTTGTATATATATGTGTGTGTGTGTGTATATACATATATATATATACAGCAATTATGTATTCAGCAATTATGTCTTAAGTTTCTTTTGAGCTATACTCCTACATTTGACATTTTGTGTTTTTGTTTGTGTTAAATGTCCAGTTTCTCCATAGTATTTTGTTATATTTGATGTTTTAATAATGCATGGACTTCATTATTCCTTTTATATTTCTCCATTACAAAAGCCTAACAGCATATTTGGTCACTCGATTTAAAATGGAATACATGAATAATGTTTATTAGCAGGTTGACTACTAAGTAAAATATGCAGCCCTTTCTGAAGGTGAGGCACTGATTCTTATTTGGTAAACTAAGCCTCACTTAGTATTTCCTGAGAGAAACTGAGTCACTTCCTTGCGTTTCTTTCAAGAAGGGGAAATCATTTCTACAGAGAAGAAATAATCATTTTCTACACAATAAGGTTATTGAACTACTTTGGCTGAATAAATAGCTCTGTTTCTCCATGGCACATCCGGAAGAATTCTCATACTTGTCAAGGATTGGCAGGGGTATTCTCTTCCTGATAAAACAACAGAAAAGGTATATCTGGAATTTTAAGTAGTTTCCAGTGGGGAAGTTTCCAACATGTTGATTTTCCCCAGACTCCTGCAGGGTAAGCTCATCTACCTTCTTCATTGTTTGCGGGTGATGAACTATATAAAATAATTTATTTAATTCCTTTTCTCTTTTCTCATTCTACTCTGCCCTTTCACAATTTTGTCAACTTCAGAACCATCCTGTTGCAAATGAAACTAAAACATTGAAGTCTCTGCTGAGCCACAGTCTTGCATTTATGACTCCTCAAGGGACATGTGTAACAAGATGCCTTGTCAACACTTTAACACAGAACTCTTTACTCTCATTCCAAATCAGTGTGTCCCTTTTCCATTCATCTATCCCTTCCTCCATGCACTCTATCATTGACTCTTACACTACCTTACTCTAGTCTTACAGATTACTGTTTCTTACCTGGAGCATTGGAATCGTCCTCTAAGCACCCCCCTTCTTCAGTTTTTTCTTCACTGCTCTATGAAATCCCTGAGCTCTTTTTCCAGATTATCACTCATTATAGAACATCTCTCCTCATTTCATCACCACAAAAATGTGAACCTCCTAACTTTTGTCTTTTGCATCCCTTTGTCACCTGTTTCCAGAACAGTGCCTGACACATGGCAAGCACATAATAAATACCTGTTCAAGAAATTGATGCATCCCATGCTAAAATACCATCAGTGGCTCCCTACTACTTAAAAAGTTTAAGTTGTCATTCAAATTTTTGATGATGTTTATAATTACATGCTGGCAATAGATGGAAACTATGACTATAGCAAAGTGAGGATTGGAGAATACCATAAATAAGTTATCACCAAAAACTGAACAAAACAAACAATCTGAGACTGAGACACACGGAAAATATTGGTATTTGTATCTTTTCATTAGGTTCCATAGTCTAATTCCACACTATTGCACTATGGAGTTCCTTGAATTTTATTAATAAGAACATTAAATAAACCATGGTCTAAGTGATTTGTTCAACTCTTTACAAGTGTACAATCCCATGATTTAAGTTTTCTTGGACACATTTTGCTGATAAGGAAATAAACTTCAATCACCTAACTTCGATCACTGTCATCACCTGACTAGTACAAGACAGAGCCAGGATTCCAAACATTTTTAATTGATCATTTGTTATTATATGTTTCCTCATTTTCTTTGTAGAGAAGAAAATTAATATGTTAGTTGTAAAGAATTAACATTTCATAGGATTCTCTTGATAAGAACAATCTATTTGCAAATAGGCACCTTTCTCTCTTTGGGAATAAAGATTTCCATCTACCTCAGAAGATCTGAGGGACCCTGGGGGACCTGGAACAATGTCTCATCTGCAGGTTGAATTGAAGCCTGGTGTCAGGCGCTGTGCCTGCGAACTCCAGGACAAACAAAACACAGTCCTCTGTCCCTTGAGTCCTAGAAATGATGAAGTGTTTGATGGAGTTCAGTAATACCCAGAAATACTTCCATTTTCACATAATTGCTGCACCTACCCAGGGACCCTTTCTGAAACCAAACTGGAGCTACCAAGTTAGCAAGGATCTTCCACATACCCTGGCATTTCATCTCCTCAACACCTTTCACCTCGTCCCTCTCCTTTAATAGACTGCTCATGAAAACTGCTGGGACTTGAGGGGCCTGGAGAAGCCGCTTCCCCCTTGACCGCACTGCTCCTTTGTGCACTGCTTGATCCTTGGAAATTGCCAACCCTGGAGAGAAGCAGTTTTGACTTCCCTTCTGGCCTGGACAAAACACAAAGGGAACTGAAGGCAAGAAATATTTTAATGTATTTTCCCCTTTCTTTCTCCATGATAGCTATCTAATCCACAGACTGAGGGCTAATGCACGTAGAGGGGGAGAGAAATCATCTCTGTGTATATGCTCCTCTGACATTTTGGTAAGAGCACAGAGATGCGAAGGTGGCACATTCCCCTAAGCTACCTTTTTCAAAGACACATCTTTGCAGTGCTTCTCACAAAGCTCAGTGCCCCCTCTTTTCAGTAGGCAGGGAAGTTAACAAAAGCTTGTAAGAATAATCAGACCCACAGAAACATATTTGTCAGGCGTGGCTATCATGTCATGTATATTCTTACATTTTACTTTAAAATAATTCTGTCCATTTCCATTTATCTTTTTTAAAGATTTCATTGATTGATTTGAGAGTGAGAGAAAGAGCATGAGCAGGGGGGAGGGGAGAAAAGGCAGAGGGAGAGGCAGAAGCAGACTCCCTGCTGAGCAGAAAGACCAATGTGGGGCTCCATCCCAGGACCCTGGATCATGATCTGAGCTGAAGCATGAGCCGAAGGTAGACGCTTAACTGACTGAGCCACCCAAGCACCCCTGTCCATTTCCATTTAAAGAAAATACCATTCTTTAAGTTCCTATTGGAGGATATTTATCTTGGTTTATTTGCTTGTTTATAGAATTAGAATTTGCTTTAGACTTGAAAATAAATCTAAAGATTTTTAATATTATCCCTTTGTAATTAATATTAATAACATTACTAATATATTTAGCAGAAACCTTTCTTTGAATGGACGCTTATTCAGACTTCAACATGGCAAAATAAATTATCAGGACTGCTTTAGAGGAAACGTGGTCAGAGGGTCTGGTTCCTTCCCCATCTCCCTGGTGCTTGGAGGCCCCTGAAGGTGTTCTGCAAAGCCCAACCTGAGTACTGATGGATTTATCCGAACTGATCTGGAGCAAAGCATGGAGGAACAAAGTAGTTCATAAGGCCATGCCACGAGTTGGTGGCAGACCTAATTCTAAACTATAAATTCTTGATTCTCATTACTGTCTCTGAGGTTGGGTTAATTCTTTTGATCTAGGAGAAAGAAAATAATTACTTAAAATGAAGCATGTTGAAGAGAAAACAAAATGAATAGTGGCTACACACAGTTATCTTGTGACCGAAAAAGGCTTTTCATTTATGAATAGGAATGTATTAAACCATAGTGGAAAAGTCTTGCCAACCACAGGCATTTGTCTTGCTTCAGTAAATTTGTTTCTGACTTAAATGTTGTCCCTGTCCCAGTGAACACCTCATACCCATCCTGAGAGTCCCCTGAAATGCCCTGGGATGCCCAAGGTGACACCTGCTTAGCCTGCTCTGCTTTGCGTCCACCCCAACCAGGGCTTCTCCCACTCGTGACAACACGCGGGGAACAACCAGAGAGCCCCGGGCACGCACGTAGCTGGGGAAGCTTGCCTGGCCATGGGAGGCGGGCAGCTCTGTCCCTTGAGAGAGAAACCAGACTTCCTCGCTATCATCCGGGATGTGCTCCTCGGGGCTCAGTCGAGCAGAAATGCTTTTCTGTGTTGGAGAATAGAAGCAGGACGACAGTTTCAGTTTGTTTAGGAAAATGGTTTTTCAACATCCTTTTTGTCTCCCTGCCATTGTCTCTGAAGTCACACTTCTACTCGGAATCAGTCCTCTTCTCCCTTTAAAAAAAAAACTAAAATCCGTCCTTCTTTCTTTTCTTGCCCCCTTGTCTCTTCCTCCTTATTTCCTTGTTCTCCTTCCAGTCTTTAGTTTCCTCTTCATCCTTTCTTCCGTTCTGCTCATCTTCCTTTTTTCCTCCCCCTAGCCTGCTTTTCCTCTCCCTAGCCTGCTTTTCCTCTCTTCTTTTTCCTTTCTTTTCTTCTTTCCTTCCTCCCCTCCCCTTCCCTTCTTTCTTTTCTCTATTCCCCCCTTTTGCTCTTTTTCTTTCCTTTTCCCCCCATTTCTTTATTTTTACTCTGTCATTCTTCCATTTCTTTCTTCCCTGACTGTTCTTCCTCTTTCCTCTTTTCTGTTCTTCTTCTTGTACTTCTGTTTTTTCTCCCTCGTTCCTTCTTGTTTTCTCTCCCTCCCTCCTTCTCTTCTCTTTTTTCACTTCCCACATTGCCGTCTCTACTCCTTCTACCTTCACATGTTCCCCCTTATCATCCTGTCTTAGTTTGGATCCTCCAAAAGGACACCCTGAGAAAGAAATTTAAGCACAAGTCATCCACCTGGGAGGTGGTCCTAGGAGCACTGTGCTGAGGGGCAGTGACAGTGGGCAGCCAGGAAAGCCAACGAAATGCGCCCCGATGAGCGTGTTTCCAGAGTGCCCGAGTGAGGCTGTGCCCTCTGCGGAACCGTGTGAAACCCCCTCTGGGGGGTCTTGATCCACAAATTTGAATTTCTCATTGAGAGTCTCTCTGGGGCTTTAACTCTCTGGTCCTTCTGATCTGCCCGGTTTGGAGGACAAATACTCCCATGGTTAAAAAAACGCCCTCAGCCTGAGAGATGCAGAGACACCATCGGCGTGATGGGACTGTCTGCACTGACCCCCTGCATATGCCAAGCCGATGGCCGTGGGTACTGTCAGCATTTGATAGACCTCCTTCCTCCCATCTCTGTATGTTCTTTCTTTCCTTCCCTCCCTCGTCAAACAACTGTTGAGCATCCACGATATACCAGGTACGATGCTAGACACTGGGAGGGTAAATATGCATGGCCTCTCGGCATTCTTACAGATTACAGTCTAATCTATTCTGATGGAGGAAAGTAATTGTGAATCACATAGCCATAAAAGATCAGTGCTTCTTAAACTTTGCCACTTGCATTCCCCTTATTCAGAGTGGAAGATAGGGAGGAGTTATTGGTTATCTGAGGGAACATACTTGAAAATTCTTTTGATGTTTCCTTTTTATGCTTTATTTTTAAATCTGTACAGACTTAATGCAGTATATATCTAAAGACACCAGATTAATTTATATCAACCTTTCTAATGATACGAATACAGACTACATTTCATTTTGAAATGTTGACACAGGTAAAACCCCAGGCAATGAAACTGGTGGCTATTTTACTAGTATACACAATGGTTAAAAGCTCAAGCTTTAAAGAAGATAGGGAAATCAGGAACAAGTATAAGCTTTTTTTCTTGCCAGTTGGATGGCCTGGGACAGCTTTATTAAACTTTCTGTGACCTGACGTATCCTTGCCACCATTTACCTAACTCACAGAGATGTTGTCGGCATTTAATCTGAGAGTGGAACATTTGGCACAGATTCAACACAGTGAACACCCTAAACATGAAACTGACTGTGATTATTATAACGATATCACTTTATGGTTGTATTAACCATTGTTCCTATGATTTTTATTAATGTAATTAATTTAGGCTGTGGCCATGGCAGGGAGCAGCAACTTGGGCATGCTAGCGGGCCACATGAGAGAGTGAGGGCTCAGCTTTCCTAGACCTCGTGTTCATACACGAGGAGATATCCTAACATTGCCTCCAACCCAGTGTCTAATGGGCCTGGACATCCATTGCCTTAGGGTCCAACAGTGCTGAAACCCAACAAAGCTGGTGCTGAGCTGACAGCAGGATGAATTGCCTCCAGCACAGCAGGCGCTAATGGAGAGCACTGGTAGGCTGAGAGGAGGGGCGGGCAGGATGAGGATGTATTAATGATGAGCCTCCTGCAAGAAGGGGAGAGATCAGGGAGAGATGAGCTGAACTGCTGATTGTGCACAGGGAGGCCAGCTGTGAGAGGTTAATGGAACATTAGGAAAAGAGAGAAATGCAAAGACGGCAGGCTGCTACCTGGGATGGTGGCTTTGAGTCATCAGATTCCAAACCACCACACAACAGACAGCCACCGCTGGAGGTGGCGTTATGACCTCAGCCCTGCAGGGTTTGCTGAGAGGGCAGTTAACACAGGCGTGAGGGGACCAGACTCCAAGAGACAATGTGCCAATTCATCAGGTGCCATGATGCTTCCTCTCTTTCCCTTTCCTGAGTAACAGGCACTCCACAGGATGGAAGGCAGTCTAGAGGACTTGCATTAAAGGAAGGGTTTTCAGGTGTTCTGTTCAGTCTCATCACATCTCCCCTCCCAAGACCTAAAATCGTCAACATTGATCCAGAAGGAAAATGAGGAAGATTCTCTGGTCCCTGAAATCGGTTTATCATAGGCTTTTCAGTAATTTAAAGAAGCAATTCTCAAACTTTTGCTTGCCCCTCTGCACCCGACTTAGAGAGATGCCTCTACCCCAAGCATGGCAACCTTCATCAGATAGAGTCAATGGAACTTTGCTGCTTGTTGATTTGTCAGCATCCACTTCTTCCTCCCCATGAGACCATAAGTGCCTTTTTTTCTTCTTTTTTTTCTTTTTTTATTCTTATGTTAATCCCCATACATTACATCATTAGTTTTAGATGAAGTGTTCCATGATTCATTGTTTGTGCACAACACCCAGTGCTCCATGCAGAATGTGCCCTCCTCAATACCCACCACCAGGTTAACCCATCCTCCCACCCCCCTCCCCTCTAGAACCCTGTTTGTTTTTCAGAGTCCATCGTCTCTTATGGTTCGTCTACCCCTCCGATTTCCCCCGCTTCATTCTTCCCCTCCCGCTACCTTCTTCTTCTTCTTCTTTTTTTTTTTTCTTAACATATACTGCATTATTTGTTTCAGAGGTACAGATCTGAGATTCAACAGTCTTGCACAATTCACAGCGCTTACCAGAGCACATACCCTCCCCAGTGTCTATCACCCAGTCACCCCATCCCTCCCACCCCACCCCCCACTCCAACAACACTCAGTTTGTTTCCTGCAATTAAGAATTCCTCATATCAGTGAGATCATCATAAGTGCCTTTTGAAGAAGTATTTCATTGCTACTGGATCTAGTTCAGAAAGACCATAAACGGTTATGGCCGTCACTTGGGTGAGGACCAGTGTGTGATCCAAGGTAGGCTATTTCAGGTGACTGCTTTCTGGAAATTAAAACTGAATTAGAGAGGCACGAATACTCATAATGTTTGAGATTTCATTGTGTCCCAGTGGAGACCAGACTATACCTACGAATAAACCACTGTTGTACGTTTTGCTTCATTGTCTTTTTAGCTGCCTCAGTTCCTACCAGTTTTAAAGCCTAGTTCTCCAGTCTCTCAGGAAATTGTGGGTTGCCAGTATTCTTCCAAGGATATTTTGGCCTGCAACCAAAGAAACCTAGGATAACGAGTAATTCTCAAGACACTAGATACAATTCCACATGCCTTTCTACTCTAAAAAAAAAGTATCTAAATTCGAGTGAGTGAGAAACAATATCAGGATACAGCTTTGACTCTACTGTTATTCTTTTTGAGAAGTAAGACTTTCCTAAGCTTCATTACTTGATTATCAGGACAAAAGTAGATTTTTATAAAACAGCTCACAATTAATTACAATAAATCTGTGGTAGACTGATTTCAAAGTAGGTTTCAATAATTCCACCCTTGTATAAACATGACTTTGCAATTTGGCTTTGGCACACTTCTCGTCAAGAGAAAGGATTTATTTCTCCAAACTTTGAATCTCTGCTTAGTCATGTGACATGTTGGCCAATGAAGTATTAGCAAATGTTCCATAAACAGAGGTTTGAAAGATCTTTGTGTATTGGGGCTTAACGTCTTTTGTTTGTAGTGGGAAACTTCAGACCAAGATGGCAATGAGCCTGACATAGCCAGCTGGAAATTAAGAGAACAGAGATGCCATAGACAGCTTGACAAAGACCAGGCACATGGGTGTGGTCATTGTAGATTGACAGGTTGAAACTGAGTCAGCAAATAAATACAGCCTCATAAATAACCCTAGGTGAAACCAGCCAAAAAACCACCTGGCTGAACACAGCCCAAACTGCTAACCCAGAGACTCCTAAGCGAATATAATAGCTGTTGTTTCATTTTTCGCTTCTGGGGTGGTTTTCCTTTTTCTTTTCTTTCTTTTTTTTTTTTTTTTAAGATTTTTATTTATTTATTTGACAGAGAGAGACACAGTGAGAGAGGGAACACAAACAGTGGGAGTGGGAGAGGGAGAAGCAGGCTTCCCATGGAGCAGGGAGCCTGATGCGGGGCTCGATCCCAGGATGCTGGGATCATGACCTGAGCCAAAGGCAGACGCTTGATGACTGAGCCATCCAGGTGCCCCATGGGGTGGTTTTTCATGTAGCAATAAATAATTGATACAGAAATTAGTACCAAAACTTTCATTGGCTTTGAGACTGGTTGGCAAGAGGCTGGGGGTGGAAAATTTTGCACTGTATTAACAAAGGGTGGAAAATTTTCAAATTGCTGTTGGAAAATGCAAAGCTAGCAATCCATCATCTGTGCCTGGGAACCAATTGGTTAAACTGTTGCCTATGGTAATCTTGGATCTGCCTGTGGATGACAGTTTGCAAATATGGATCCCATCAATTCCACCCATCTCTTATACCCATGGTCCTCTTTACATCAAAAATGGGAGTCTAACTCCTTTCCCTTAGAATTGTCTAGCTCTGTGTGTTAAGCTCCAGGAAGAGAGAAACAAGCTAAAGAAAGTACTATTCAATTTACAAGCAGAGATTAGAGAGAATGTTAGGAGTCAGGACTTGTTGGGTTGGAAAATTAAACTGTTGACAAATCTATTCTCCCTAAGTAGAAAAAGGTTCTAAGAGTAAGACGTCATCTGAAGACTAAAGACCAAAGCAGTGCTGTGACTATGAAATCTTTTCGGGATGAACACACTTGATTCAGGTAAATATTACCATTCCCAGTTTGGAGATGATAAAAGCCAGATTCTGAAAAACAAAATCTGTGGTTTTCAAACTTTGTTCCTCAGAGCTTTTCTTTCCTGGGCCCAGTGGGATACAGAGTGGTGAGTTAGGCAGGATAAAAAGGAAGAACAAATGGGCTGATATCTGGGTCCTTCCCCCTGCTCTGAGGAGAAAATTCTACCATTGTCTATCATAAATATTTGATTTTCCATGTAAGATTTTGATTGAAAAGTGCTTTTCAAAGGCAACAAGAATCATGGAAAACCTTAAGTCAGGAATAGAATGAGGATTTGAACCTTGGTCTCTTAGATTCCAAAGGACATACCCTTTGTTTCATGTCTTACTGCTTAAAGTCCTGGGGGTGAGTGGCAGGTCTTGAAAATACAGTTTTCTCTATAGGTTGTGTGAGGTTTATACACTGTGTTTCTATTTCTAAAGCCAGAAACTGAGACATATTTTCTAACATTTGATGTAATAATAGTACAGAACATTCAAAATCTGTAGTGTCCTGAAGAAATTAAGGTGTATAGTTGCCATATTATCTGACTCCTTAGGAAATACTAATAAAAGATCATATGATCTAAGCAGAACTGTTCAGGAGAGATTTCAGAACACCTTAAATCAGTTCATTGATTGATTAATTAATAAGCTAATTAATCTGTTAAAATTAAGCACCTCTGCTACCAACTGGAGAAAGGGAGTAAAACAAACAACCAAACCTGGTCTTTGGCTTTCAGGAACTCACAGTTTAGAAGGGGAAGCAGAGCAAGTTCATACCCATTCAAAAGGACGTCTGAAAAGAAAAGCCTTGAACAGAAAAAAGGGCAAAGCCCATGCTTCTCTGAATCACAGTATCTCTCAACTAACTGGGGTTCCTAATTGTAGAAATTATAAGGTAAGTAATGTTATATAAATTCCATTTTTCTTATGACAAAAAAGAGAGGTCTCTTTTCTCAACTCTAGAGGAAGGAAATTATACATTTATGAATCGATGAGGTCTCAAAAGATTATTATTGCTATTACTATTTTCAAATATGAGAGAGACCATGGACACTTCTTCTTCCCCAAGTATCCTAACTCATGATTCAGTCATTGTTTTCATTTGGTAAAATATATAACCTAATGTGAAGGTGCCAGAGCCATATCATATGAGACCAAATATGTGAAACACCCAGAGGGAATTCCTGAACATAGGTGTTCAATGAATGTTAGCTTCTCTTTCTTTTGTCCTTTCAGCCTTTCAGGTCACTTCTAGCCTTAAAAGTCATAGCAAATGAGTATTTCAAAATGAGTACCTTTCTTGTTAGCACAGTTTGATAGTTTTCCAGAAAAATGGCCACAGAGGGCATTCTGTCTGTTGCTGTGGTTGTGAATGTATCCAGGGCACCTGGGGTTGGCTGGTGGCAAGACAAGAGTGTAGGATACTGGACAAGTTGTTGGAATGTTACCCACAGAAGTACGCCACCGCATTCACAATCATAGGGGTGAGCATCATTGTTTCAAAGAGGAGCAGCTGATGAATTTCATCATTTGTAAAAGAATGTGGCTGTCATGACCATCATATAGATGGTCTGGAGTGGGGAGTGGAATAGGCAGCCATCTTTACAGGTATATAAATCTCTATAGAGAAGTAGATGATAAATATGCAACTGCTCAATTTTGTTTCTTGGAACTGGTTTCTTCTTAGTCATGCTGAGGAAATTGATTATATTTATGTGATTTCTTGTAGGAAACACTTTAATGGAATGCATTCCATCAGACATCAGTTACCGATGATGACAGATTGGCAAACATTGATGGATAGTTATTATATGCACTGTTCCATGAACTCTCTCTCTCCATACTCATTTAATTTATATAATTACATACTCATAATCCCTGTTTTATGATTAGAAAACCAGATTTTAGAAAGATAAATAATTTGATTAAGATCACACAGTGAGAAAGGGCTTTAAATCCAGGATGCCTGGCAATATTGTTTATTGATGTGGTCTTTAGGCAAGTCATTTTTAATTTATATTTATCATCCTCAAAGGAAAACAAAAAAAAAATCTCTTTTATCCTTTCTCATTTATGTTGATAACATCTGTGGCAAAAGTTCTCATTTATCTTGAAATCATCATCTGTGAGAGGAAGCAGTTACAGTATATGACATTATAATGTGGTTTGGGAAACTCATTCTATGAAAGAAAGCACAAAAGGTGAATTTGCACTACAATCTGCTAGTCTGTTAAATAAATATAAAATGGGGCTTAAAATATGAGCCTAAAGTCAAATACCTTATGTTGCAAACAAACTTGTAGCATCAGTGAAAACGCCCAGCTGTTCTCCCTTTTTCACTCCTGACATGACCCGTCTGTTCCTTCTAGCCAGGGGTTGTACATCTTGCTGTCTGAGGGAGTGTTTCTTCAAGACCCTGAGGTATCATAAACCAAAGTCTGGCCAGTGATTAAAGAGCTATTTTGACCTTTAGAAAATATTTTTATGTTTTTTCTCTCCATTCTCTTACCCCTCATCTCCCACCCCCGACTCCATATTCAGCTATTTCCTTTAACCCTGGTCGAGTGGACAAAATATATTTAACAACAGCTAAAACCATATTTAGGGTTTACTTCTGTTTTAGGTACTTTCTATATGTTAACTCATTTAATTCTCACAAAAACTTATGAGGTACGTTATATTGCCGTATCTTTTTACAGATGACAAAACTGATATAAAAAAAAGGTTAAGCTTACAGCAATGAGAAGACAATGAACAGGGATTTGAGCGCAGGTGGAGAGGCTCCAGCTTCCATATTCCAAAACACTCTGCAATACTGCTCCATGGAACAGCAAATCTCTCATCTAGATAGGAAAAGTTACCTATTGAGTCAAAATTTCAAAATTTGTAAAAAGATGAGCATTGTTCTAATGATATGGCCATGGATTCACATGAATTTTTTCTATATGCAAAAAAAAAATGATTTGGGAAGATATCTTGTGCTTGTTTTTTGGTGCAGAGAAAGAGTTTTATTTGAATCTAAATTTTATTGTACTGATACCATTTCCTTCCTTGTGAAACGTGATTCTCCGATCAGTTAGTTAGCCGCCCTGTGCCAAGTTCAGCAACCCCAACATTCAAATTCCTCTGTACATCTTGACTTCAAATATTCTGTCCAGTTATACCAAAACTGCACTCATGTTGGCCATTCCAGTGTCTAGTTCATAAAGCAGGTTGCAACATTCATACTCCCCATAATTTTGAATCTTTATTACAGTGGTTCAGTTTTTCTTTTAGAAGAAGAAACCATTATTTAAGCCAGAACTTACATGTATGACATGCATTTCATTTGTAATAAATTACTTTATTGCAGGCAAAAATTAAAATTATGGTTACTACATCATCAGGAAATGTATTCTATCCAGTCAGCCTTGGGCAGCAAGTCTGTGTCACATTCTGGAGTTATGATGGATACTCAGTAATATTTGTTTATTAATTGACTAATTAAGTTATAATGAGATAGCATCTGATTGTGCAGGACAATAATATATACATCCATTGCCTGTCTCACAAATGGTGAGACAAAGCATATTCCCACCTTATCACTCAGAGATAGGGCTCAAGTAATCAAGTGTGTTCAGGTTCTTATACACCTGAGAATTAACTATATAGGTAACATATGGCATTGGATTCATGGGGTTATTGAGTTGCCTCTCATCAAACCCCCTGTGCCTGGGGAGGGAGGAAAAAAGCCAAGAATGAGGAACATAAGGGAGAGGGTAGAAACATTTTAGGAAAGAGTCCTCCCTCCCTATTTCCTCTGAGTATGGAACATTTTTCCTTCTTTCCTTCTACTTTGAAAATTTGAAAATAAGGCAAAAGTGGGAAGGAAAGAATGACCTAAAAATCTCTTCTTTTGCTTTTTAAACTTTCTAGCCATTTTTGCTTGGTTTGTTTTACTTTGTTTAGTCAGACTCATTTTTCTAGGACTGTTTTTGTCATTCCCTTTCTTTAGATTTCATAAATATTAAGTTCTTATATATAAGATAGAAAAAAATATACTGCCTTTCATTACCAGGAATTAATTTCAGTTTAGCTTTTCTGCCCTTTGTAGGATGAACAGGGATCTGATAAGATGGATAAAAGAAAAGGCTAATTTAGGGTGGAGATGGGGAAAGGGAGAGAGAATATTTGAAGCATAACAGGATGATGAGGGACAGCCCAGTCTTATTCCTCTAGAAAGACACTTGGCATTTTTCTGAACATGAAAATAAGTGACTACCTCATTTATTCCCTTTCAAATAACGAGTAAAATTAATTACACAGAATTTGAAAATTAAATAAATGGCAAAATCAAAAATTATTCTTTGTTTTGGATAGAATTTTGTGTTTACTCTTTGAGTCAACTAACAATATCTAAACAAGACATTTGTTTCCTTTTTTAAGATTTTATTTATTCATTTGAGAGAGACAGAGAGAGCGAGAGAGCATAAACCAAGAGGAGAGGCAGAGGGAGAGGGAGAAGCAGACTCCACACTGATCAGGGAGCCAGTCTCTGGGCTCCATCCCAGGACCCTGAGATCATGACCTGAAGGCAGGCACTTAACTGACTGAACCACCCAGGCACCCAGAAATTTGTTTCCTTTTTAATAGTTCAATTTTTTTAGTTCCTAGGTTTTTTTGTCCTGATCTTTTCATATTCAGATGTTTGAATCATTTCACAAGGAATAGTCAATTAAAGAGGACTTTACCAAAACCACAATAAACAGTTTAATCAATTTTATAATTGTCTCATTTTTCCATTATGTCTATTCACAAAGTAGATTGCCTACATACTGCCCATAATTTTGGTAGCTTTCTTTCATGAAAAAATGGGGGGGAACCACAGTCTGAATTATGTGATTTTGTATTTTTAAGCTATAATATATAATATAGGTCTGCTAGTATTGCAAAAGGGCATATGGGAAAAGTGAGGAGCAGTTACATTTTCCTGTGTCATGCAGTCAACAGACAGCTCAGCTCAGGAGTCAGACTGCCTGGGTCCCCATCTGGGCTTTAATATTTACTAGTGAAGAAAACATGAGCAAGTATCATCAATTCTCTGTGCCTGCCCTGGGTCACCTCTATATGTATTATAATAGCTTATTATATATTTACTATATTCATTTATTATAATAAAAATACCTATCTAATTAGGGTTGTTGTAAATTGAGGACCATGCTTCCTGGCATATGGAAGCACTCAAGAAAAGTTAGCTATTATTCTTTTGCATCTGGTTATAATTAATAGTGATTAGATTTTATAAACAGGGGTATGGATTATGTCAAAGACTAGATGCAACTCGTAATAGATGGCTTATTCAGATAGCGGTTTGGTTTTTGTTTTTTTGTTTTTGAATAATGATTCAAAAAAAGTCCATCTTGTTAAATATCAGTGAATGAAGCTGGCACTTTACTGGGTGACCTGAGGCAGCAACAAGAATTTATACTTGGTTGGGACCTTATGATGATTTTATGGCCCAGATGAAGAATGGAAGAATTCAGCACTAGTAGAGTCTGCTCTGGAATCACTGTTTTTTGATTGAGGATTTTTTTCACAGTGTTTTGCAATAAGCAAAGGGAGCCCTATGCCTTTTTGAATAGTTAGCATTCTCCTAGCTCTGGAAAAGAAAGTTTAAGCTGAATTAAAAAAGTTAAGGTGATTGGGTATGGATCTGAAAGCAAAACTTTCTGATTAAACAAAAAAGTTATTCATGCTGTTTTCATATTTTCAGGTCTAACTGGCCAACCCTCTGATCAACCCACCCACCGTCTTTGAAACCAGTTGTTCTCACTAGCATCTGCCTCAAATTAATAGCCTTCTTGTGCTATGGTGGGCAGCTGGGGGCCCCGGTGGCCTTAAGCATTGCACAACTCGACTATGGAGTCACCCACTGAATAATCTTCATGGCACTCAGTAAGCAGACTAGGTGGTTTCATTTACATTATATCTAATCCTCATCCCCAATTTTACTATATGCATTTTGTAGATGGAGAAATTTTTGCAATCTAAGATTAAATACACCACCATGTACAGCCAATTAGAATGGATGGTCTTCAGAGTTGCAAATAGCAATTTTCTTAGTTCCAAGGTCCATTCATGACAACAGCAGTGTCTCTGGGTATCAGAAGGAGAATGGAAGCATGTAATTAGAGAGAGAAAAAGTCACCTGGCCATTTGGCAATCATGGACCACCTATGCTCAGCCACAAGTTTTCATTTCACAGCACTTTACTACTTCATTTCCAACAGATCATGAACACAGCAATGTTTTCCAGCAATATTATGGCAAACAAGAGCATGTGTATTTTACTGATATCTATTGGGATTCAGAGTCCTGGTGGCTCCATAGACTAAAATGTCCTAAAGCCCGGTCTCCACAATCAATACTTTGTTGCAAGGATTGCCATGAGAAATTTTGAACTGCCTCGCAGTGCTTAGGATCTCAGTTTCAGGGTGTTCATTCTTTTTTGGCAGCCGTCCATATTTTAAAAATAAATAGTTATGTCACTAAAAGCCCAGGGTGTGCAATTGCAAACATGCACACATATGTGCATTTGTTGTTGTTGTTGTTGCAAATATATGTAAAGCCCGTCTTGGTGATGACGGATACATAAAGTAGTTGGTGCTCAAATATGATTTTTCATACTTCTCTGAATGTTGAAAATTGAGGTGTTTGGAATCCAAAAGCATAATGATTATAACTAGACCACGAGAATCTTTGGAATATTTATTTCTCTCTTTAGCAATTCATACAGCGTCTCTCAGCTTAGTCTGGCATTATATTGGCTACCACGCTTGGAGCTTACCCTCTCTATGTGAGGCTAGTGTATAATGTTATTGCACCTGTGGGCACAGGAGAGCAGCATGATGCCATAAATTCACAACAGCATCATTAGGAGAGACCAGTATTTTCAGCAGACTCTCTGATGTAGAGAAGATGCAGTCTTACTCTCTATCATGGCTCTGGTGTCACAATACCTGAAGTGGGAGGTGACATAACCTACGCATGGTTATGCTACTATAAAAAGTAGATTATTGGGGCACATGGGTGGCTTAGTCAGTTAAGTGTCTGACTATTAACTTTGGCTCAGGTCATAATCTCAGGGTCCTGGGATTGAACCCCCAGTCCTCGGGCTCCGTGCTCAGTGGGGAGTCTGCCTGTAGCACACTCTCTTTCTCTCTGTCCCAAATGAATAAATAAATCTTTTTAAAAAAAAAAAGATTATTTGCAGCTGAACCCAAGAAGGCTTTGGAGAATCATTAGGTGTGTTTCCTCTTTTGTAAGAGAAGATGTTACATTTCTAATATGTACATTAGATTCATTTTTCCATAAGAGCCATTAAGATTTTAGGGGTTGCTAGACCAGGTATGCATTTGCCTGATGACATACACTATTGTTAAGTTCTCTCTCCAGGTTAAGTAACAGAAAACCCAATCCAAATCAGCAGCAGTAAGTGGAATTTATTGGTTCACAAAACTGAAATAGTTTAGAAATAGGGCTGGCCCCTACTAAGGCTTGTAGCACAGCTTATTATCATCTTCGCCCAGTCGTGGCAGGGTCCATTTCATCTTCAGGCTCCAGAATGTTTTCCACACCTACCCATGTAGTGCCAAGGGAAGAGAGAGGAGAGCTCCAGCAGGCTTCTGCTCAAATGTTTAGACTCAGTCTCTTTCATTGGCCCAAAATGGATTGTTCATCTATTCCTGAACCAATTACTGTAACTGGAGGAAATAGAACCTAAGGATTAGCTTAAGTCAATCAGCCCCTTCCTGAAGTGAGCAGTGGGGTCAGTCCCCCCAAACTGTAAGGCTCACACAATGGTGGATAAGTAACTTACCAAAAAGAAATCAGAGTGCTGCTGGCCGAAAGAGGGGAAATAGAAGCTATGGAGGCAGGGATAAATGCCTATTACAGATGTAATCTCAGGTTTCCTATGAGAAGATGAAGTGTTCACCAGAAGTGAAGCATAGATAGCATCCCCTTGGAGCTACCTGCAGATCTTGAGACTGACGACTCAGCATCCGAAGGTCAAAGAATCCAAGGTCCAGATCTAAGGAGAAAGGATTTTGATGTTTTCTACCTGGCAGAACACCTGAGCAATATCAAAGGGCTTTGAAGATGGCAACTATCGTATTATTTTTATCATGAATCCATGACAAGTTTCTGTTTTTCTGGAAAAGGGTTCTTTTGAGCAGAGGGCAGTGAAGCTCTGATTATTTTACTTCCTGTTGTCTCCTGACCACCCATTTTGGCTTTCTTCAGAGACTGAGACTTGCAGGCAAACTAAGGAAATGGAAACGCTTCCCATGCATTATTCTAAATGAAGGATGAACCTAGAATCTGAGTATGGTGAGTATGCCATTGGTAAACTGAATATCATCAGAACAAATATTAGGACATTGGAGCAAGGTTGTAAGTAGAAAGACCCAGGCTTTGAGGTTAGACAGACTTGAATTCTGATGTTCGTTTCATGCATAAGTAAGGCATGACTTTGCTCAGGCTCAATTTCCCAATTTGTAAATGGGAATCATATTACATGCATCATGGAGGTGGAGCATTAAATGTGATCTCTATATAAATATATATGGATTGGGGCAATATCCATTGTATAAGAAATGAGCAGTACTTGGGCGCCTGGTGGCTCAGTTGGTTAAGCGACTGCCTTCGGCTCAGGTCATGATCCTGGAGTCCCAGGATCGAGTCCCGCATCAGGCTCCCTGCTCGGCAGGGAGTCTGCTTCTCCCTCTGACCCTCCTCCCTCTCGTGCTCTCTCTATCTTATTCTCTCTCTCAAATAAATAAATAAAATCTTTAAAAAAAAAAAAAAATGAGCAGTACTCATTTCTTAATCTTCCTTTGTCCTTCTCAGTTCCTAGGAAGTGTTTTGACAGTGTCCTCATTTACCACCTCTGACTTAATGAATAACAGTAAAAATCATGCCTACTATGTGTTGGATACAGTCAGTACAGTGGTTCAGAATACAAACGATGAAGCTAGATAGCCTGAGTTTAAATGTAAACTCTCTTCTTCACTCTTTTGGCGACATTGGGCGAGTTGCTTAACTTCTCTGGGCCTCAGTTTTTTCATCTATAAAATGGTGATAAAAAATCTGACATTTATTGAAAGCTGACTCTATGTCAGGCATTCCTGTAAACCTTACTATCTGTGAACTCAGCCATCTTCCTTATAACCACGTGAAGTGCTGGCATTACCATGACTGTTTTACAGATGAGGAAACTGAAGCACAGAAAGGTTAAGTAACTCACCCAAGTGATGGATCTGGGATAAGAATTCAGTCAGGGAGGGGCTCCTGCGTGGCTCAGTAGGTTAAGCATCTGACTCTTAATTTTATCTCAGGTGGTGATCTCAGGGGGTGAGATAGAGCTCCCCCCAGACTCCGTGGGAAGGCTCCATCAGGAGGCTCCATGGTGGGTGGGGCTCCGTCAAGAGGCTCCCGCTGTGCGTGAGGACTGCTTCAAATTCTCTCTTCCTCCCCCTCTGCCCCTCCCCAGTGCTCATACCTGCGAGCTCTCTAAGTAGAAAAAAAAAGGGCGCCTGGGTGGCTCAGTCGGTTAGGCGACTGCCTTCGGCTCAGGTCATGATCCTGGAGTCTCGGGATCGAGTCCCGCATCGGGCTCCCTGCTCGGCAGGGAGCCTGCTTCTCCCTCTGACCCTCCCCCCTCTCATGCTCTCTCTCTCAGTCTCTCTCTCTCAAATAAATAAATAAAATCTTTAAAAAAAATAATAATAAATAAATATGAAATTCTAGTTCATCTCTTCACAAAAATATGTATTAAATAACCTGAGTGTTTGAGATAACTAATCCACAACTAAAAATAAAAAATCACTTAAGGGATGCTGGATAAAATAACTATATAATACGCATAGTTGAAATAATTGATCAAAATAAGACACCCATATCTTTTTTTAAGTTTATTTTTTTAGTAATCTCTACACCCATCATGGGGCTTGAATCCACAACCAAGGGTTGCATGCTCTTCTGACTGAGCCCACAAGGTGCCCCAATACACCCAAATCTTTTAAAAATATATATTCCATTTCTTTCTTTCTTTTTTTTTTTTTTTTTTTTTGCGAGAGAGAGAAATAGGTCTGAAAGTATACTTTCTTTAAAGAGGAACAAATAGGGCGCCTGGGTGGCTCAGTTGGTTAAGCGACTGCCTTCGGCTCAGGTCATGATCCTGGAGTCCCGGGATCGAGTCCGGCATCAGGCTCCCTGCTCGGCGGGGAGTCTGCTTCTCCCGCTGACCCTCCTCCCTCTCATTCTCTCTGTCTCAAATAAATAAATAAAATCTTTAAAAAAAAAAATTCAGTCAGGGAGGCAGGGAGGCTCTGAAGTCACTATGTTAACCACTAATTCTATTATTCTATAGCTTCACTTGAAAACCCTTCTCATATGTTATCTCCTTGAATTCACCCAACAGGAAGACAACCTAAGACCTTTCTTCTATAGTACTTCTCATTTCAGAGAAGGGCTGAAATAAACAGGTCACCTGCACCAAGCTGCTCTGGGTTACACCTGGCTTTGAAATTTATATGCTTAAAATTTAAGGCACAGAGCCTCTATTTTAATGATAGCCAGAGACTAAGAATTTTGCACAAATACACAGTCCCCTGGTCTAATTGGAGCATTTGGTGTTCAGCAGAATTCTCTCCTCTCCCATGTAACTCCCCTAACATGCCTTGTTATCTCCATATGCATTTGGGGCTTTCATTACTGGATTCTCCCTTCATGCCCCACATCTCACTTTTCTCTGGCCCCTGGTCTCAGACAGCTATTTGCACAGCCTGATTGGAATGTTTGGCAAGGGTGGTTTATCACTGGCAACTCCCAAAGTTATCCTATGTCAAGACTTGCCTGACAACAAGAAGTTTTAAGTGGTTGCAAGGAGAAAATATACATAGTTGTTTTTTCTTTTTACCTTTTGTGGTGACCCACTTACATTTTTTATAATTTTTTCACTGCCTTTAAAATTAATATATATACATCATGGAATGTTGAAGCATACAGAAAACTTTGTGGAAGGTATTCAAGAGTATTTATGGACCTTAGCACCTAAAGATAGCTGGGGCTAACATTTAGTATTGGTTATTGTTTGTTCAGCCTCTTTGATAAATATGTATTCATGTGTGATGTATATAAAGTAGTGTATTCTACTATAAATTCTTCCTTCCCCATCCTGAAATGAGAAAGTATGGCTCTAAAGTCATATCCTTAACAATGAAGTCTATCATTCTGTATCTCTCAACTTCTAAATTCTTTCCATGTATTATCTCATGTAAACCACTCAAAAGTAAACAACATTAATCATTGCTTCTATTAGTACTTCTAAAAACCTCTCAGGTTTTTGTTTTGTTTTATTTTAAGACATTTTATTTTACATTTAGCTCCTTTATAATGTATAATGGATTCACAGTGTATGTGGTAAGAGAGGTGAATCTCAATTTTTGTTTTCTTTTGTTCTTCTGGTAGTTAATCAATTCTCCCCAAAGTTGTTACTGAAAAAGCTTTTTTTCTCATGAGATTAAAGTGTCAATTTTACCTTCACTAAGATTTTATGAGCTTTGTATGTTTTCTTTTGTCTACTTGTTTGTTCCTGAGAAATATCACAAGTTTAAATTACAGTAGAATATACATATATAGTTATTAAATACAAATATGTCTGTTAGTGACTTTAGAATTATTAGTTACCTCACATTAGTCTTTTTTAAAAAAAAATAGTAATTATTTCCTTTTATTATTTTACATGTTCTTTAAGACAACTTTGCCAGATATTTTTTAAATTACATGGTATTTTGATTTCAGTTGGTATCATTCTATAAGTTCATTAATAGGTAATGGAACATCAATTCTTTTTTTAAAGATTTTATTTATTTGTCAGAGAGTGAGAGAAAGCACAAGCTGCAGGCAGAGGGAGAAGCAGGCTCCCTGCTGAGCAAGGAGCCCAATGTGGGACTTGATCCCAGGACCCTGGGATCATGACTTGCGCTGAAGGCAGATGCTTAACTGACTGAGCCACTGAGGAGTCCCAAATGTCAATTAATTCTACAAGAGGTAACTAAAATATTAAGGCTGCTATAGAGAAAGTAGTTAAGTTTTTTCCCCTCATTTATTTAAATTGAAAGTTTTATCTTTCAATAAAATGTGTTTTAATATGTACACTGTTTGTTGTCTATGCTGTTGATGGTGAGAATCTCTGTCTAATTCCTGACTTTAAGGAAATAACACTTGGGTTCTTCTTCTTCATGTATGCTATTGGTTCCTTGAGTGAGAATGTCTGTTTTACTCTTTTTACTCTACTTTTCATTTATAAGCAATAGCTATTTAATTATGTCAAAGGATTTCATGTGTGCGAAATACATTTAATTCTAACATTTATTTTATGTAAATTTTGATATTAATTTCTGTGTTTGTTATATTGTAGATCCCTTATACTTGTTGAGACTTCTATGGGGAGGTTTTGCATATGGTCCATTTGTCAAAATTAAATTGGTTGTAGGGTAAATTGTCAATATACAGTAATAAGAGTAGTAATGATAGTAATAATTAAAATATATTGCACTCCTATGTATCTAACTGTGCTAAACTTTTTTTTTCTGCATTATATCACTTAATTCCACAATAACCCAGAAATCTATTTATTAGTTTCCATGTTGTACACATGAGGCTACCAAGTATTCCAGAGACAGACTAATCTGACCAAGGTGCTTCTACTGAAATTTATACTTATTAAATTGAAAGCTGGGATTTAAATGTATTTTTTCTCTACTTCTAAAGCTTAAATCTTTTAGCTAATATGTTGTTGATTCAAGCTTTCTGTCATTTTAATAATATTCCTTGATCCAATAGAAAAGTTTCCCAGGACCTTGCAATAACTTTCTGTATGTGAAACTCTTTTTTCTTTACTCATGTTGATACTATATTACTAGGTAAGTAATGATTTATGAGTTTATATCTTAATTTATTTCCATTTAATGCTTTTATTTCTTTCTGAAAGTTCACATTATATGAATTTAATATTTGCTTTTCTTTTTAAAATCTGTCAAAAATTTCACTTGTTAAACTTTGTCTCACTTTGTTTTAAACTTATAAATAACATTTATATGACTTATGTTTTACTAACTGAAGAATATTTGTGTTTAAAATTTTTTAAAAGTATTAAAAAAATTAATCTATGATTCTATCATAGGTGGTAAAGTTACACTTACATATTTTATATTTATGTAATTTTTTTCCAAGTTTGACCTCATAGCCTGGTTATTTTTGTCTCTTATAGTTTTATATCCTGCCTAGAAATTTTACTAGTAATTATATTTGCTTTTTAAAATCATACCTAATCATATATTACATTATATTTTTATATTAGAAGTAATAATTATGGCACATCCTTATTATATATGGGAGATTTAGTATGCTAGTATCCCTTCTTCCTACCATGTCCTGAAGCGTAGTCATATATTTCAGAATTAAACCCCAAATGAGGAAATTTTATTTTGTTTTTTTTTTCCCTTTGGCATGCTTTCTTGCAAAAAAAAAATTGGTTTTTGTATGTATCTAGAATTTGTGTTTACCTGATATAACATTATCACAGTCCTTTGGTGCCTCACTACTTAACTCAGAAGTTCTTACTTCATCTCTGATTGACTTAAGTAGCTCTTTGAATGAATGTTTCCTGAAGTGCAGATAAGCAGTAAGTTTCTGGGTTCTTGTACAATTGAGGATGTCTTTACAAAGGGACCTCCAGTCCGGATAGAATCTGCGTTGAAGCCTGTGTCTCTTAAAACCATGTGTTCTTCACCCCCACTGGAGTTATCAGTTGTCCTGTGGAGGAGAACTATGTTACCAGTTTGATTTGTTTTTTTGTTAATGAAATTGTCTCTCTTCTGTAATACTTAGAGAATGTTTTATTCAACATTTATCTGACAGGAGACGACTCACTGGGTCATCTGATCCAATTTAATAAGGTGAGTGTAGATGCTTTAACCTACTCAGAACTCATTAATTTCATATCACTTACCATAAAATCTACTAAATCTTACCATAAAACAAACTGTAAAGAAATATGTTAGAAAAAAAAAAATGTCAGGGCTGGAAAGCAAAGGAACAAAAATAAGGCACATACATCCAGTAAACAGCCATAACTAGATATGAAATAAAGATTAAAAAAAAAAAAGAACTGCATAAAAAAAGCAGGTTCACCTCTTAGGAAGTTAAGGGTGTGAATGTCCTAAAAGCACAAAGTAAGGGAAGAAAGTAGACTACTAGAGGAATTTGCACTACTTAAGAAAAAGATATAGCAAACCCAAATGTTGCTCAGTGTGTGGACCATTCAAAAGTTGAAAACCGACGGTGTCTGAGGAGCATAAGCAGAAATGTTGGTCCTCAGGAAGCCTCTCATTGTCAAAACATCAACAGCATCTTGGGAGCTCCCTAAGAACCATTTCTTAGACTTTAGCAATTACATAGCAAAAGGCAAAAGCTACTGACACAGGATAAAATGCCTACTCACGGGAGAACCTGTGGATGGTTTTACCAGGCAGAAGCCCCTTCAGTTCACCATGAAGGTGCCAGAGATATGAAAATTGAATTGAACCAAGAGATTTTTAATATTCTGGATGAAAATAAATAATAACTTAATAAGTGGCAGCCACTTTTGGAAATATTGAGGGTTCATAAAGTACAGTTATCTGTAAGGTCATTCTACATGAAGAGATACTATATACAGCCACATCGTCCCCCCAGACACATAGGAAATAAGCAGGAATAACCTACTGATGGAAGAGTGTTTCCAACTGAGAATAAACTCCCAGTGATGGTCTCCCGAGAGACCTACAATGATTGGCATTGTCCTATGAGAAAGGGTTTCCCTGTCTACCACCTCTCAGGCAAATAGACTTTGGCAACATTATATGCTGGATAGATTCCTGGATGAACTATTGCAGGTGTTGGGAATTGACTTTTTCTTTTCTTCTGGGAGTTGTAGCAGTATTTTGATGATCTTGTCTGTCCTGGGATCATTTTGGACCCATAAGAGAGTTGACATGGAATTAAACTTCTACAATATTGAAGGATTATGATGTTATAGGCTAAATTGTGTTTCCCCCCAAATTAGTATGTTGACATCCTAACCCCTAGTACCTCAGAATGTACGTACTTGAGATAAAGCCTTAAAGAGGTGATTAAATTAAAATAAGTCATTGGGGTAGACCCTAATCCAATATGAGTGGAATTCTTATAAGAAAAGGAAATTTGGACATAGAGAGAGACATCAGATATGTGCACAGACAGAGGGGCAACCATGAGAGAGCACAAGAAGGAAAAAGGCCTCAGAAGAAATCAGACCTGCCAACATCTTGATCTTGAACTTCCAGCCACCAGGATTGTGAGAAAATAAATTCTGTTGTTTAAATCACACAGTCCAGTATTTTGTTATGACAGCCCTAGTAAACTAGTAGATATACCTATTCCAATGGAAGACAATGACAGGACTGATGATGGCCAAACTTCAACTCTACCTGAGCATAAGGAAGCCATCTAGCTAAGAGAAAGCAGAATTTAAAAATTGGAATTTAATTTCATTGGACAGTTTAAAAATGTTAGATTATTTTTGTACTTTAATTTACAGAAACAAGAAATTTCCTTTGGACTTGAATTCACAACAGCAAAGAGACTTAATCTTGAATTTATTTATTCCCAGTACTTTGATTTGGGGAAGGAATTTAATTCCTACTTTGGGGCATCTCTATGTTCTTGGCATTTTATAGTAAGAGTATCTTCTTTTGCCATTTAATCTTACTGTATAATTTCCGAAAGCCTTTGAGATGAATGTGGCTGGACTTAATTTGGGATAGGAAGTTAATAAGATATACATTTTCATCATTGAATTTAGTGTCAAAATTGTGGGTGATTTAATTAATATATATGGAATGATCCATTCCATAGCTTTCTGGAAGCAAAACTGTACTCCACCAATAGTCCTAGAAGGATAGCCAAAGGGGGGGTGATCAGATAGATACACACACACACACACACACACACATTGGAAATATAACAGGATGGACTTCTTAAGAATACTTTCAAATGGTTGGAAGGACTACTTTAGTAAGCCACTTATTTGGTGCAGGGTGGGGGAAGGGGGTGTGGGCAATGGCAACATTCCAAGTTGTCTACTGAGAATGAAGACAGTTAAAACTTTCTTCTGAGACTAGATATGGTTAGCTGTAGGGTTTTTGATTGGTTAGTGAGTTTGCACCTTTGGAACCTAAGCTGAAATTCTCAGTATAATCAAAGAGAGTTTGAAAGCTATGAATAATGATCCTTCTTTGCCACCTTCTTTCCTTATTCTACACAGCATTTATCTTTCTCTGTAAATAAATACTAAAAATATTAATGGAATATAATTTTAAGGGGATCCCGGGCTACTAGCCTGCCTGGGTACCCATATAGACTGGACCTTTGCTGACACTGAGACTGCAACAGACCAAGAGATCTGGTAGAGATCTGGAGGTCTTTAGATATCAAAAGGCAATTTTCCCCTAAACATGTTATAATACCATAAAGCCTAAACATGACTCATGCAGACTATTTAATGCAAAGATAGGTAGCTAATGTTGACTGAGTTTGAATGCTGAGTGTAAGGATTTTTCCTTTTTATTAATTTCCAGGCAGGGGATCCAATGTAGCACAGAGTATGAGCCTCTGAGGGAAAATTACAGAGATGGAAAATGGGGTAGGTTATTTACATTCAAGAAACCCAAACCTGGGGCACCTGGGTGGCTCAGTCGTTAAGCGTCTGCCTTCGGCTCAGGTCATGATCCCAGGGTCCTGGGATCGAGTCCCGCATCAGGTTCCTTGCTCGGCAGGGAACCTGCTTCTCCCTCTCCCATTCCCCCTACTTGTGTTCCCTCTCTAGCTCTCTCTCTCTCTGTGTCAAATAAATAAAATCTTAAAAAAAGAAAGAAACCCAAACCTTCTCTGACATACTAGAAAAGCTAAAAGTGCTAATGTTTGGTGATTTCCAGTCTTATCTAAAAGGTAGGTCCTTGCCTGTATGGAAGCAGTTTGTCTAGCAGAAGACCTATCTTGCTCATGTGGGATTTATGATGTCCAGCTCCCTTTAGGCCATATCTGAGGATCTGCATTCAGGATTATTGTACCAGAAGCAAATCTACCTTATACAGCCAGGTCTGGGTTCAAATAACTGCTTGTTGAGGCCCTGCTTTGTTAGTCTTCATATCAATACTATGAGATGAGCTAATCCAATACCCCGTACTATAGATGAGAAACTTGTGTTTGAAGAAGCTAAAGAACATATCTAAATTCATACAATTAATAAAGGGCATAGCTTGCAAAAGGCAAAGGGGCTTGTTTGAGACAAGGGGCAAAACTTGTCTCAAGCTTAAATGTATCACTTAGAAGACACTGCTGAATCTTTTAGTAAAATAATTTAGAAAAGTCATGTTTGCATTAAGTATCAGCTAATCTGGAGGGATAGTCCCAAAAAGGATAAAAAAAAAATGTTTATTAAATGAATGAATCAGAAACTTCATCATGTTTTAAAAAGAGGGAGAAGCCAGAGAGGTAAAGGAGAGATACTCAAGTAGGGCTATAGTCTTATTCTGCACTTGGGAAAGAGTGGCATTGATTCATAATTTATCTTGAGAAAGTCTTACTCAGTTAAAGTTTGAGGGCACAACCTTAAACTGCTTGCTCCAGAGGTATTTATTTAGCATATCCATTAAGCTTCTCTCTAGCTTTTCCTAAGAAAAGCTCAAGGTGCATTCAAGGATCCTTTTTCTTTCTCTCAAAAAGTATGCCTCAAACATTATAATGAAGAGGAAAGATCAGGAGAATAGCACACTGAAGAACATAGGAAAAAGACAAAGGGGGGTTAGAAGAGGTCATTTTGATTGGCAATGATAAATTCCTCTGAGATCATATATAACCTAACTTATCTCTTTTATATACAATCTAATATTGTAGCCACACATTAATTGAGGATTTTAATTTCAGTTTGTACTGTAAGTATGCTATCTAATAATCCCCCCCTTTTCTTTTTCCTTTGCTCTTTCCTTTCTTCTCTTTCTCTTCCTTAATTCTCACTCTCCAGGCCCAACCAGTGTTATCTGTTGGAAGGATATGAGGTTGTCTTCATTACCTATTTGATCTTAATATCTTAAAGTTAATCTCTTAACTTGGTGCCTGGACCTACACACTAAGGGTTATATCTTTAAAACCGGTAATCCATTTTCTAGCATTTTAAATGTTCTTCAGTTATTTATTGTAGTGGTGAATCTCAGATCCTTTTGTGAGAGCAAATTTTAGCAAACAAAGACTAGTCACATGCCAGGCATCATCTCAAATTCTTGGACTGCTATGCACTGTGGGACAGAAGCAGCCAATAAGAGTGTTTGTCATTCCCAAAATCAGGACTCAGTTCCTTTCCTGAAAGACTGGTTTTGATATGTCTGGGATGGACGAATTCCATCTTGGCATCTCTAGGGATCTTGCTGTTCAAAGTTGATAAAACACATTTGCATTTTACAAATTTATACTCAACTTCTATAGCACGTTCAGAATGATACAATGAGAGCCTAATATTTCCTCCTATGACAGAATAAAAGGAGAGGTAGAGTGAGAACAAAAACAAGAGAGTGAGAGAAGAGGGAAGGATGGAAGGAAGGAAGGAAGGAAGGAAGGAAGGATGAGAGAGACTGAGACAGAGAGACAGAAAGACAGAGATGAGGGTGTACATTAGCAGAGGAGTGAATGACTCAATCAAATGATCTGGTCTTTTTTTTCAAAAGGCTTTTGAATTCACACCTCGCAATCTGTGTTCCCTGCTTTGTAAAAAAAATATTCTGAAACACTCTTTCTGCTTATGTATCATTAAAAACACTGAATGGTCATACTGGCTGATCTCAGTTGCATATATATAATTCCTTAGAAAGTTCTTTCTGCTTTATTTCTTGTCTGTTTCCTGCTTTAAAGAAAGAATGTAAAACACTCAGTGTTTCTCCCTCCTTTTCTCTTCTGTATCTTATAATGCTGGTTATATTACTGAGACAGTAATGGGTTACAAGCTATTAAGGTTTGAAAAATATCAAAATATAATCTTAAGAAGTAACCATAAATGATAGAAAATATCTTTCTGTAACATTGTTACTGCTCCAAGTGACACAAACTGGATACTTTGCATTTAGATGTTTTGTTGTCCTGATTCCATTTTTGTGCTATGTTCTTCTCAAATATAAACCAACAAATTGTTTTTGGAATAAGATGCATCACAGATAGGGAAAAGAGAAGTATAATGAAAGAGAGACAGATATAGATGAGGAAGAAAAGAAAAGAGGAGGAGAAAAGAAAGGCATGAAAAGCAAGGACTCAACTTTCCTATCTGGTCAGCGATTGTTGTTGCTGTCACCTATTTTCTACTTTACTAGAAAGCACATTTTCTACTTTTACTAAGGCTAAAGTTCATGAATAGTCTCCCTGGGCCTCAGTCGTCTCATTTTAAAAACTATGGGTCAGACTAGACCATCTCAAGTCCTGAAATATTATTCAAATGAGCTTTGTGCCAGGTTTCTGCCATAATGGATTTTGTGTAGCAAGTATTCTTGTAGGGAAAGAATTGATAGTACATCAAATGGTACGGTCGAGCTTGACCACAAGATAAATTAGGCCTCTGGTTCAATGTTCCTATGGCTGTTTGAGTGTTGTTGTTATGTGTAAGATGTGCTAAAAGGCTCTATTGAGTCCAGTTCATATACATTGCTATTGAAATGTCAATAGGCAAAATAGTATCAAGTTACTATTTATCATTTAGATTTAATTGTGTTGTTTCTATATAAACTTTGTTTTAAAAAAATAAATGCATTACTTTATTCTTCTGTCGATACCACCACTAAGTTGCTAAGCAATCTCTACACATGACAGTTAGTAAGTCCCCCAGGACATCACTCAAAAGCCATGAAGGATCATTGATGCCCTTGTCATGAGCAAGGCATCTCACAGATGTTCAGCTGGCCTCAGTAGCAGTACTTACTGATAGCTTAGAATTTTTGCCATTTTCCTCTTGAGAAATGTGAATCTAGTAGGAAATAGTTCCCATAACTCAGGGAAGCACACACATCAATTTAGCAACAGTTCTCTGTGACCCACAAAGAAATAATGATGGTGGATCTTAGCAGAGTGGGTGGCACATAATAGACACTTAGGGAATATATGTTGACAAGTGAATGAATGACCTTTTCACATCCGCCTTTCATTTTCTTGGAGTATACATAAACTTTTAAAAATAATAATAATAATGATATGTCCTGTCTTCTAAAGACTGAAAACCTGAAATCAGAACCTAGATCAATTCAATTAGGAATTAGTCTCAGGCTCTATTCAATATGATGTTGCCCAGTGTGGAAGTCACTGCTGGAGGAAACAGACGTCTTACTGTATCATTTGATAAGATTCTACTTTTTCAGAAGAAACTGCAGATTCATGAAAAAAGTTGAGCACTTTTGTTATTCTCCAGTGATGCCATCCATCACCATGGCTGGAATGGAACTGCTTTGCCAGAGCACATCATTAGCAGCCTCATCCAGCTCTCGGTATCTTATGCCTCCACAGTTCTCAGCTGCTGTGCCCACCTGGCACCAAAAATGCAACTCAAGGAAAGAAACAGCAGAAGGGAAATAAAACAAGAACAAGAAATTGGGATTGAAGCCAGATGAGGTGGAATGAGCATAGGGGATGGGAGAAATGGAATCTAAACTCTAATTTACCCATTGTCACAACCCATCTCTGAGAAAATGTTGTCTTCATCTCTTTCATCGTTTTCCTGCCTCTCCAAAGACTTCTGAGATGGAGGAAAATAGAGAAAAGGGAAGATGATGTGGGTGCTATAGAAATACCAATTAGGCCAACTGTTAACTTGAAACGAAATTGAATTAGCATGGATTATTGATAGGGAGCAAGATGGCGGAGGAGTAGGAGACCTGGATTTCGTCTCCTCTCAGGAATTCAGCTGGATAGGGATCAAACCATTCTGAACACCTACAAACTCAACAGGAGATCGAAGAAAAGAATAGCAACAAGTCTCTGAACAGAAAAGCGACCACTTTCTGGAAGGTAGGACGTGCGGAGAAGTGAATCCGAGGCGATATTCAGGATAGATGGCGGGGGAGGGGCCTCCGTCAGCCGCTTCTGGCAAGTGATAGAACCGTGGAGCACAAAATTGGAACTTTTAAAAGTCTGCTCCGCCGAGGGATGTCACTCCGGTGACTAAACGGGGGGTGGAACCCTCCAGGACAGTGTGGTCTCAGGACTCTCGGGGTCACAGAAAGACTGGGGGTGCCTGAGTGTGGCAGAGCTCCCAGGTATCGGAGCAGGGAAGCCGGCTGCAGAGGCAGAGCCCAGGCGCGGGCTCTCAGCTCGGGGTTGTCATAAACCGTGATCCGCGGCACAGTCGGGCCCCTGCTCCTCCAGCAGGGACCCAACAAGCGGCAGATCTGGGGAGACTCCCCTTCCTCCCCTAGGAGGAGCCACGGGGAGTGCACCGCAGGGATCTGCTGAGTTTGGAGACTCCACCCGGGGTCGGGTGCCAGAGAGAGAAATGCGTGGTCACAGGCTGGGTGAGCACGGAGTGCGGCCGGAGACCGGGGAGACAGGAGTGACTGACGGCTTTTCTCTGGGGGCCCACTAAGGAGTGGGCCGAGTTCTCGGCTCCTCCGAGGTGGAGATTGGGAGGATTTCACTCTCCGCCTCCAAAGCTGTACGGAAAGCTCACAGGGAACAAAAGCTCTGGAGAGCAACCCGAGCAGATTACTTAGCCCGGACCGGGCAAGGGTAGGGCAATTCCGCCTCCAGCAAAGACATTTGGAAATCATGGCAACAGGCCCCTCCCCCAGAAGATCAGCAAGAACAGCCAGCCAAGACCAAGTTTACCGATCAATGAGAACGGCAGAACTCCAGCGCTAGGGGAATACTACACATAGAATTCATGGCTTTTTTACCATGATTCTTTAGTCTTTCAAAGTTAATTTTTTTTTAACTTTTTTTCTTATTTTTGAATTTTTCTTTTTCCCTTTTTCAACCAACATCTTATCAATCCCTTTTAAAAAAAAAACATTTTTATTTTTCATTTTTAGAGTCATATTCTATCCCTTCATAGTAGTTACCCGTATTTTTGGCATATATATATAAGTTGTTCTCTCTTTAAAATTTTGAGGTAGTTTCTTCTAACAGATCAAAATATACCCTAAATCTCTAGTATGTGGTTTTTTTCTACTTCCCTGCCTGATCACATTCTCTCCCTTTTCTTTTTCTTTTTTTAAATCCTCTTCTTTCTTTTTTCAAACAACTTCTTATCAATTCCTTTTATAAATTTTTTTATAATTTCTATCTTTACAGTCATATTCCATCCCTTCATCATATCAACCCTTATTTTTGTACATATATAAGTTTTTCTTTCTTTAAAATTTTGGGAGGCACTTTCTTCTAACAGACCAAAATACACCCCAAATCTAGTGTGTGGCACTGATCTATATACCAGCCTGATCATATTTGATCACATTCTGGTTTTTTGTTGTTGTTTTGTTTTGTTTGTTTTTGTTTGTATTTATCTTTATCTTTTTCTTTATCTTTTTTTCTTTTTCTTTTTTCTCTCTTTCCCTTTCTTTTCCCACTGTTTCAGGTCTTTTCTGATTTGTTTAGAGTATATTTTCTGGGGACGTTGTTACCCTGCTAGCATTTTGTTCTCTCATTAATCTATTCTCCTCTGCACAAAATGACAAGACGGAAAAATCACCTCAACAAAAAGAACGAGGTAGTACTGACTGCCAGGGACCTACTCAATACGGACATTAGTACGATGTCAGATCTAGAGTTCAGAATTGTCACTTTAAAGATACTAGCTGGGCTTGAGAAAAGCATGGAAGTTATTAGAGAAACCCTTTCTGGAGAAGTAAAAGAACTAAAATCTAACCAAGTCGAAATCAAAAAGGCTATTAATGAGGTGCAATGAAATATAGGGGCACTAACTGCTAGGATAAATGAGGCAGAAGACAGAATCAGTGATATAGAAGACCAAATGATGGAAAATAAAGAAGCTGAGAAAAAGAGAGATAAACAACTACTGGATCACGAGGGCAGAATTCGAGAGATAAGCGATACCATAAGACGAAACAACATTAGAATAATTGGGATCCCAGAAGAAGAAGAAAGAGAGAGGGGGCAGAAGGTATAATGGAGCAAATTATAGCAGAGAACTTCCCTAATTTGGGGAAGGAAACAGGCATCAAAATCCAGGAAGCACAGAGAAGCCCTCTCAAAATCAATAAAAATAGGTCAACACCCCGACATCTAATAGTAAAACTTATGAGTCTCATAGACAAAGAGAAAATCCTGAAAGCAGCTCGGGAGAAGAGATATGTAACCTGCAATGGTAGAACATTAGATTGGCAACAGACCTATCCACAGAGACCTGGCAGGCCAGAAAGGACTGGCAGGATATATTCAGAGCACTAAATGAGAAAAATATGCAGCCAAGAATACTCTATCCAGCTAGGCTGTCATTGAAAATTGAAGAAGAGATAAAAAGCTTCCAGGACAAATAAAAACTAAAGGAATTTGCAAACACAAAACCAGCCCTACAAGAAATTTTGAAAGGGGTCCTCTAAGCAAAGACAGAGTCTAAAAGCAACATAGACCAGAAGGGACACAGACAATATACAGTAACAGTCACCTTACAGGCAATACAATGGCACTAAATTCATATCTTTCACTAGTTACCCTGAATGTAAATGGGCTAAATGCCCCAATCAAAAGACACAGGCTATCAGACTGGATTAAAAAACAAGACCCATCAATATGCTGTCTGCAAGAGACTCATTTTAGACCCAAAGACACCCCCAGATTGAAAGTGAGGGGGTGGAAAACCATTTACCATGCTAATGGACACCAAAAGAAAGCTGAGGTGGCAATCCTTATATCAGACAAATTAGATTTTAAACCAAAGACTGTAAAAAGAGATGAGGAAGGACACTATATCCTACTTAAAGGGTCTATCCAACAAGAAGATCTAACAATTGTAAATATCTATGCCCCTAACATGGGAGCAGCCAATTATATAAGGCAATTAATAACAAAAGCAAAGAAACACATCGACAACAATACAATAATAGTGGGGGACTTTAACACCCCCCTCACTGAAATGGACAGATCATCTAAGCAAAAGATCAACAAGGAAATAAAGACTTTAAATGACACACTGGACCAAATGGACTTCACAGACATATTCAGAACATTCCATCCCAAAGCAACGGAATACACATTCTTCTCTAGTGCCCGTGGAACATTCTCCAGAATCGATCACATCCTAGGTTATAAATCAGGTCTCAACTGGTACCAAAAGATTGGGATCATTCCCTGCCTATTTTCAGACCACAATGCTTTGAAACTAGAACTCAATCACAAGAGGAAAGTTGGAAAGAACTCAAATACATGGAGGCTAAAGAGCATCCTACTGAAGAATGAATGGGTCAACCAGGAAATTAAAGAAGAATTAAAAAAATACATGGAAACCAATGAAAATGAAAACACAACTGTTCAAAATCTTTGGGATGCAGCAAAGGCAGTCCTAAGAGGAAAGTATATAGCAATACAAGCCTTTCTCAAGAAACAAGAAAGGTCTCAAGTACACAACCTAACCCTACACCTAAAGGATCTGGAGAAAGAACAGCAAATAGAGCCTAAACCCAGCAGGAGAAGAGAAATAATAAAGATCAGAGCAGGAATCAATGAAATAGAAACCAAAAGAACAGTAGAACAGATCAACGAAACTAGGAGCTGGTTCTTTGAAAGAATTAACAAGATTGATAAACCCCTGGCCAGACTTATCAAAAAGAAAAGAAAAATGACCCAAATCAACAAAATCATGAATGAAAGAGGAGAGATCACAACCAACACCAAAGAAATACAAACAATTATAAGAACATATTATGAGGAACTCTATGCCAGCAAATTAGATAACGTGGAAGAAATGGATGCATTCCTAGAGATGTATCAACTACCAAAACTGAACCAGGAAGAAATAGAAAACCTGAACAGACCTATAACCACTAAGGAAATTGAAGCAGTCATCAAAAATCTCCCAAAAAACAAAAGCCCAGGGCCAAATGGCTTCCCAGGGGAATTCTACCAAACATTTAAAGAAGAATTAATACCTATTGTTCTGAAACTGTTCCAAAAAATAGAAATGGAAGGAAAACTTCCAAACTCATTTTATGAGGCCAGCATTACCTTGATCCCAAAACCAGACAAAGACCCCATCAAAAAGGAGAATTACAGACCAATATCCCTGATGAACATGGATGCAAAAATTCTCACCAAAATACTAGCCAATAGGATCCAACAGTACATTAAAAGGATTATTCACCACGACCAAGTGGGATTTATCCCTGGGCTGCAAGGTTGGTTCAACATCTGCAAATCAATCAACGTGATACAATACATTAACAAAAGAAAGAACAAGAATCATATGATCCCCTCAATAGATGCAGAGAAAGCATTTGACAAAGTACAGCATCCTTTCTTGATCAAAACTCTTCAGAGTATAGGCATAGAGGGTACATACCTCGATATCATAAAAGCCATCTATGAAAAACCTACAGCAAATATCATTCTCAATGGGGAAAATCTGAGAGCTTTCCCCCTAAGGTCAGGAACACGGCAGGGATGTCCACTATCACCACTGCTATTCAACATAGTATTGGAAGTCCTAGCCACAGCAATCAGACAACAAAAAGAAATCAAAGGCATCCAAATTGGCAAAGAAGAAGTCAAACTCTCACTCTTTGCAGATGATATGATACTTTATGTGGAAAACCCCAAAGACTCCACCCCAAAACTGCTAGAACTCATACAGGAATTCAGTAAAGTGGCAGGATATAAAATCAATGCACAGAAGTCAGTGGCATTCACATACACCAAGCACAAGACAGAAGAAAGAGAAATTAAGGAGTCGATCCCATTTACAATTGCACCCAAAACCATAAGATACCTAGGAATAAATCTAACCAAAGAGACAAAGGATCTGTACTCAGATCCTTTTCATTTTTATTTTTGCATAATTTTTTCAAAGCTTTTATTTATTTGAGAAAGAGAGAACATGTGTGCGTGTGCCCATGAGTGAGCAAGGGGAGAGGTGGCGGGGGGAGAGAAGAGAATCTCAAGCAGACTCCCCACTGAGATGGGATTCCCGACTAGGGCTTGATCTCACCACCCTGAGATCATGACCTGAGCTGAAATCAAGAGTCTGATGCTTAAGTAAGCCACCCAGGCACCCCTGTATAATTTTTCATTGTATCATATACCACAGTCTGTTTGATGGACATTTAGAAACCTGCAAAATCTCAAGAAAAAAGTATGTGTATATATACTGTACACACCTTCTAAAAAGTTACATGATCCACTAAAAGTGGAGAAGAAATTAATAAACACAAAGATGTGGGGTCCAGCAACAGAGGAGTTGGTTAGAAACACTTCTCAAGACAGTGCTGAGGTACCACTATAGGGCTTTAGAAGGGATTCTAAAACAGTTTCTTTCCCCCATTCAATTGCTTTAGCAACTTTGTTGAGAATAAATAGAATTAACATGTATGGGCTCTCTTAACATTTCTGGGTTCTCTTTTCTGAGACACTGATCTATATATTTCTCTTTGTGTTACTACCAAATGTCTTGGTTACCTTTTGAGGTAAGTCTCAGAACCTTTTTTTTTTTTTTTTAAAGATTTTTATTTATTTTTTGACAGAGAGAGACACAGCGAGAGAGGGAACACAAGCTCGGGGAGTGGGAGAGGGAGAAGCAGGCTTCCCGCGGAGCAGGGAGCCTGATGTGGGGATTGATCCCAGGACTCTGGGATCATGACCTGAGCCGAAGGCAGACGCTTAACGACTGAGCCACCCAGGCACCCCTCAGAACCTTTTGAGGTAAGTCTCAGAACCAGGTTGAATAAGAACTCCAACTTTGTTCTTCATTCTTTTTATTTCTTTAAAGTTACCTTATTTATTCTGGATTAGTTACATTCTGGATTCTTTATGAATTTCAGAGTCGGTTTAACAATTGCTGTAAAAATTCCTGTTGGAATTGAGATCAGAAGCCTTGGGCGGGGGAACGTCTTCCAATTCATGATCATGTTGTATCTCTCCATTTAGTTAGGTCTTCTTTAATTTCAGTAGCTTTTTATAATTTCAAATACAGCAGTCTTGGACATCTTTTGTAGATTTATTCATAGGTGTTTTACATGGTTTTTAAATTTATTTTCTGATTGTTTATTTTTTGAAATAAGAATATAATTGCTCTTTTTGTATATTCACTTTTTATCTTGAGACCTTGCTAAATGTACTTATTAGTTCTAATAGGTTTTTTTTTCTGTAGATTTTCTATGCAAGCAATTATATCATAGTATTTGAAAAATAGGGACAGTTTATCTTTATTTCTTTCTAATCTATTTTTTGAGTGGTAAAAACAGGCATCCTCACCCTGTTCACAATCTTAGGGAAGTCAATGATTCCAGCAATTCAGTTTTTCATTATTAAATATAATGTAGACTGTAATCCCATTTGGTTATGATATATAACCAATATATTCTTAGATTCAATGTTAATGTTTTAAAAGATTTTTAGATCTAAAATCATGAAGAATATGGGTTTGTAATTTTTTTAAATGTCTTTATCATGTTTTTGTTTTTGTTTTTGTTTTGTTTTTTTTAAAGATTTTATTTATTTATTTGACAGAGAGAGACACAGCGAGAGAGGGAACACAAGCAGGGGGAGTGGGAGAGGGAGAAGCAGGCTTCCCGCTGAGCCAGGAGCCCGATGCGGGGCTCGATCCCAGGACCCTGGGACCATGACCTGAGCCGAAGGCAGACGCTTAACGCCTGAGCCACCCAGGCGCCCCTATCATGTTTTGATATAAGGATTATGATGAGCAATAATCATTACCTCTCCTTTTTAAAAAAAAAAAAAAAGTTTATATAAGATTAATATAATCTCTGTGAATATTTGATGGAATTCATTAGTGAAACCATATGAGCCTACTGTTTTGAGGAGGAAGGTTTTTGATAGAAACTTCAGTTTCTTTAATACATATAGCACTATTCAGATAATTTTCTATTCATTTAAAATAAATGAGATTTTTGTTTACCTAATGAGGCATAGTTAAAATAACTTTAAAGCCTTTGTCTGATAGTTTTTATATCTAAATATCTTGGAGTTAACATTTGTTGGTTGTCTAGCCTTAGACAATTAGATCCCTGGTTCTTTGCATGCTGAGTAATTTCAGATTATACCATGGACTTTGTGAAGTTTGTGTTGTGTAGATTCTGGGTCCTATTAGTATCCTCTGGAGAATGTGGATGTTTTTGTTTTTCAACCTCATTAGGTTTAGACTGCAAGTTATGTCTTGTACCTAATGCATGATAGTTTGAATTTTATTTCTAAGCCTTTGCCATACTGGTTTAGATCTGTCCTGTAGATGGGTAGCTCAGAAGTTAGACTAAATGTTGTACCAATTCTATTTCTTCATTCCTCTAAGTCAGAAATGTGAAGTTTTATTAGACTTTTGAGATGCCAGGCTCTGGACTGGGATTTATTTTTAGGACACAGCTAGAAGACAACAAAACAAAACAAAACAAAAAACAGGTAGGAAATTCAAATCATGTGGGTTGCAGGTACATTACTTCCTCAAGTCCCAACTCTCCTTCACAATTCACCTGCTTGTGTTTATTTTCATAACACTACCTAGTTGCTGTTGTTGCTGTTTTTGATTGTATATTTTGCTCAGAATTTTTAGTTGTATTTGGTGGGAGAGATGTGTAGTAGTGGGCTTATACTGACATCGTGGATCTGGAACTCCCCCCCCTCTGCCACCATTGTGTTTTGAATATGGATTTTATTATACCTAGCAACCTTGGTGAAAACTCTTACTACATCTACTTGTATGTTTATTGATGTTCTTTTTTTCATCAGTGCATTTTCATATATTTTGAGTGGAATAGCAGTTTTATTTCTTTGGTTTCAATTCTCATCATTTGATGTTTACAACCCTCGATAAGACTTTCAGCACAGTGTTGACTGGAGACAGTGATAATTAGCATCCCTGACTGATTCCAGAATTAAGAGGTGATGCTTTAAATTTTTCATCCATAAATAATATGTTTTGCAGTGATATAGGGTAGTTATGAAAGTTCTTTTGCATTATTTGCTTACGAAGGTTTATTTTCTTTTAAATTATGAGTGTTGGCTACTTTTCTGAATCTATTAACATGATCCAATAATTTGACTCTTTTAAACTAATAGTTTGGTGAATGACATTAATACAATTTCTAATTCAAAGCCATGTTTTTCTTCAGATCTAAATACAAATGAAGATATCAATATAATTTTATTTCATAGCTGGATTTGGTTGGGTAATATTTATGATTTTTACATCTATATTTTTTAGTGGATGTTGACCTATAATTTTTCTTCATCATGTAATTCTTGTCTTACATTAGAATGAAGGTTATGGTAGTACCATGAAAGAATTTTGAGAATATTGTCTCTTTCTCAATTCTCAAAGTCTTCATTCAAAATTGAAAATATCTATTTTTTAAATGTTTGCTAGAAATCAACAATAACGTAATCTGGGGCCTTTTATTGAATTTTTCTCTTTTCCATTTTTCTCTAAACTGATTAAATATATTTTAGATTTGTAGGCCTGTGTAAACCTTTAAAAATGTTTTGAAAAGTTATATTTTGCTCAGCTACTATAGATTTCATCCAAGTTCCAAACTTACTGGCATAAAGTTTCCTACCATAGTCCTTTGAGATTTTTTTAAAAAATCATACCATGTCTGTCTGTAATTTTGTCTCTTTTCATTTTTATTATTATCTACACTGCACTGTCTCTTTTTTGCTTGATCAGTGTTAAGAGAGATTTGTTATTTTACCAGTCTTTCAAATAATCAACATTAAATTTATTACTCTTTTGCATCTATTTTTTTCGTATCTACCAGTTTCTTCTTTCTGTCTCCTTTTAGTTGTTTCTGTTTTTTTTTTTTTTTTTCCTGCTTGTGATGTTGGATGCTTGTCTCAATAATTTTAGTTGTTTTTTTTATTTTTTAGCATAAGCATTAATTGCTATAAGATACCTATAAATTCAGTTTAACAGAATCTCATATTTGAAATGAAGGAATTCTTTAATTTTTCTTTATAGTTTCCATGATAATCTCATTTTTAACTTACATTATTTATTAATGTATACTTCTACTTAAATGTCTTAGTTCACAATTTTTTCCTCTACTTATATTTCTGATGATGATGTCTAGATTAAATACATTATCATTAGAGAACATAGTGTGCAAAATAATTGTTTAAGGGGCATAATACTCAATTTTTGCTTGAGAAGAATACTTTTAAACTATTGAATATATATTGATAATGTTTTATCAATTGCCCAAAGAAAAGTGTTAAATTTTCTCAAAGTGATGAAGGATTTAACTTTTTTTCTTATAATTTGACAGTTTTTTTGCCTTATGTATTTAGTTGTGAAATCAGTGACTCCTTCGGAGATTTGGATTCTAAATTTCAAATTGAACCTCTTTAGTTCCACAATATTCTTTGCCTTAAAGTTTACCTTTCTGATTAATATGGTCATCCTACATTTATCTTACCTATTAATTTCCTGCTTCTACCTTTCCATCTTTTAAAAGTGTTTTTTTTTATTATGTTAATCCATCTTTTAAAAGTTTTAATATACTTCTATCCTTATGTTTCAAGTGTGGCTATTGTAATAGTATATAGCTGGGTTCAAAAATCTAATCTGAGGATCTCTTTTAACTGATTAATTTAATTATATAAATATGTAAGTAATATATAAGGTAGTAATAACTGACAAATATAATACTTATTGTGATTGCTGCTATATTTGGATTTATTCACACTGTCATATGGTACTGTTTTATGTGTCCTACTTCTAATTTTTCTTCTATCTCGCCTTGTGATTTGTGTGGGATTGAGATTTCTCATTAAGTCTATGTCATTCTATAAATTGGGAAGTTATGCACATTTATTTTTCTTTATAATTTATTTCTTTAGTCAGTAAAATGAGAGAATGGATGTTTAATTTAACAAAGTCTAAATTTATTCAACTACATTACCTTGCTTCCAAATAAAAATGAGGAATTTTGAATACCTAAATGTTAGTCTTCTGTTCCCCTCATACCTGCTATTTTTGGCGACTAGATTTTTTCATTTTTCTTTTTTTCTTTTAGTTTTTTTCTTTTCTTATTTTTTTTTTTTTACAGACTTTTAAATACCTAAATTAGACTATGTTGCTATAATTTGTACAGTCATTATATCTCACTTCCAGGATCATTTCCTTTTGCTTCATTCTCCAATCATATTTTAGCTAGAAGTTGTAATTCTAAGTTAAGAGTTATTTTCTCTCAGTAATTGGATAGTTTTATTTTACTTTCTGATTTATAATTTTTCACTTGAATCTCCATCATTTTAATTGTTTGTCTTATACATAATCATCTTTTTCTCACTGCATATAAGAGTTTGTATTTGGACGAGTTTTTTCTAATAAATCTTTTGTGAATTTTTTTTCATATTTTAGATTTCATTAAGCTTCCTGAATTAAAAGATGAATGACTTTCTTGGATTCTGGAATTTTTTTTTTTTTTTATTTTTTTCTGTCTTTAAAATATTACCTATCTCACATTTATTTATCTTATTGTATGCATATCTACAGTTTATGCACATTAGACCTCATTTTATCCTTCTTGTCTCATGACCAGTCTTTCATGTTTCCTATTTCTATGCCTTGGAAATCCCTAATAGAGCCTAAGTATTTAATTATGAATTCCAGGAACTATTTTTTAACCTTAAATATGAAGAAACTTGGAACCAAAAAAAATCTTTTTTTAAGGTACTATTTATTTATTTGCTAGAGAGAGAGCATGCAAACAGGGGGAGTGGCAGGCAGAAGGAGAAGCAGACTCTCCACTGAGCAAGGAGCCCAATTTGGGACTCAATCCCAGTACCCTGGGATCATGACCTGAGCTGAAGGCAGACACTTAAACAACTGAGATACCCAGGCGTCCCAGAACCAGAAAAAAATCTTGAACCAAATGTCAAAATTCAGTTATATGAACCAGAAACTCTGTTTTCACATACTTCACAACACAGCCAAGAAGACAGAGGAGAAACTTACCTTGATAACAATGCAATATCATTACTAGATGCATGGGTTACATTTGGTGGTGAGTGTACGGAAAAAGGAGTATATACAAGGTAAGTGGTTTGGGGTACATTATTTAATCTTTCTACACAATAATTTTCTTATCTGTGAAAATGGGTAGGATAGCAACAACTTTGTAGTGCTCTGTAAAGACTGTGCAAGATGATGTTTTTAAAGCAGTGAGTTTTGTACCTGGCTGTTGAAAATAGCAATAAAAGGAAATAAATTGGGGATTATAATAACAAAAAATAATAGTGGAAAATATGCCTGGAGATGCAGATGAAAGGATTCATATGAGAAAATGAGTAGGAGTTTCCTGGAGGAATAAGGGAATCCGAGGAGGAGCGAATACCGTTCTGAAGGGAGAGAACTGGTAGTTCAGAGTTCACATTTCTTGAGCTGGCCGTTTTTGTAAACAAGGCTTTATTGCATCATGGCCATGATCGTTTGTTTACATATTTCCTAGGGCTGCTTTTACATAGAACAGCAGAATTCAGTAGTTGCAACAGTGACCCTATGGCCCTTATTATAGACAGAAATGTTTACTATCTGGCTCTTTGCCGTAAAAGTTTGCTGACCCTTGGACTAGACTAACAACTAAGGACCAAAGACTGAATTGTCGCATTTAATTATCACAGTATTTAACATCAAGGGATGTGGGGTTAGTTAAAGAAAAGCAAGTATTCAAAATTGGCTCAAGGGTAATACCGGGTTGGGCACAGTATGTGGTGAAGGATGGGAGTTGAGGCAAGAAAGTCAAATTATAGCCAATTTTTAAATATTTCATTGACAAACATTTGAAAATAATGGCAAGGAAAGTGAGAGACTAGCTGATCAACTAGAGTATACTTTTTTTTCTTTTTTTTAAAGATTTTATTTGTTTATTTGACAGAGAGAGAGAGCAAGAGAGCACAAGCAGGGGGAGTTACAGAGGGAGAAGCAGACTCCCCGCTGAGCAGGGAGCCTGATGTGGGGCTCAATCCCAGGACCTTGAGATCATGACCTGAGCCCAAGACAGATGCTTAACCAACTAAGCCACCCAGGCGCCCCTATAATATGCATTTCCAAAAATAGGTGCACCAGCTACCTTTTTAGGTGGCCAAGAACAGAACTTTATCTACTACTTTTTCCCATCCTGAATTAGTTTCTCCTCACCTCCTTGCTGCTTGTGTATCACACCTTTTACTCTTCACTTCATCAATATGTGCCTGTCATTCCTAAGAATTTAGCTACAGAAAGACTTCCTCATCTTTACCAATGCTTTCCTTAACACCCCCCCCCCCCTTAATCTCCACCCCACCCATCTTCAGAATTTATGTGTGTGGTCTTTTTTTTTTTTCCTATTGCCTGATTACATCTTACCTGAGTGTCTTAATTTTCAAACTGCAACAGCCTATGCAGACTCTGACTTTCATTTTGATCTGTCTTGCCAAGATTTTTCCGAGCTTGTGAGTCAGTGTTTAAAATAACTTGTAGGAATTGGTCTGTAATGATCTTAGGATATTTCACTCTCAGGAGAGGGTTGCTATTTCCGAAAGAGGTAGACATACCTAAGTCCTAAACATCAACTTTAATTCCCCAAAGTAACTGTTTGCATTGCAGTTCATTTTCAAGAAGGTGCAATGCACCTCCCTCAAGGGGCTCCCAGAAAACAATGCTTAGCATAATTGATGAGTTCTCATGAGTGAAATGAAATCAGTATTTGAGATATGTGGATTATGCAGGTTTTCAAGAAGGAAAAACAAGATGATTTGACCTGGTCAGTAAAGGCTTCTCAAATGAGAGAAATTAATGTTCAAACTGAAACAGTGAAAAATACATTATAAAGGTAACAACACACATGAGGATAGGTAGCCTCCCAGACCAGTCAACAATGATGAGGGCATTATATGTCATCAGAATAATTCAATTAATATTTAGCCCTTCCACACAATTCATTCATTCATTGATTATTTCATTATTTCATTCATCCACCTTCCATTCAGCAATCATTCCAAGCACTGTGCAAGATAACAGGGATTTAGAGATGAAGAACTTAAGTTCAAAGCTCAGTGTGGCCAAACCATATATAATACAAACATACTCATATATATATGTATAGATATAAAGTCATGCAGCATATGTCCATTCTTACATCTATAATTTGGTAGCAACCTGGGAAATTTGGTATTCATGTAGCCACAGAGGTTCATAGAGTTTAACCAAATTATGGGAGGACACATAGCTTCTAAGTGGCAGAACTGGAATATTTAACCCAAGGTTTTTGGTCTCTAGAACTTCCTGTATGTTCTTCTCTATGTCGTGTTGCCCCTCCAGGAAACATGGAAATTGTAACAGCAGAAACAGGTTCAAGGAAGTAAGTTAGCATAGGGGAAGAAGTGACCTATAATGGGTGTTGCAATATTTAGGAAGGATCCCTCAAGAGCTCACAGTTCTGTTGGAGAGAAAACCACTTTGTGCATGATCACTTGAAGAATGAGCCTTTCTTTGATTATGGGATATTCTGCAACTGTTATCTAGAATTAGGGGCTCCTTAAGCAAATGTACTTTCCACTGGTTTTTAATCCCTGGCCTGGTTCTTTTTACCATCTAATAGGAAGTCTGCCCAGAGAGATCTCTGGGCATGATTCCCTCATACCTTAGATTGGGGTTAATATGAGATAACTGAATTTGCCTATATTAAATTGGAAGAGCCCAGGGTGACTTACATTCGAATGTTTTCCAATCTGAATTCCAGACATAAGACTTCCTCTTATTCTCTTCAAGGAGTTCCTGCCACAAGTAGCAAAGGCTGCTGAGAATAAGTTTAGAACCAACATGAATGGAAGTTAGGGTTTTGGGATGTGCACTGGCATTTTTCTTTGTAAGATGAAGCCCTGACGAGATGTTTGAATGACAAGGCATGAATGTGGGTTGTATCTGGTTCTCTACCCATCTTCTTTTTGTCTTGAATATGTATTAGTCAGTGTTTTCCAAAGAAACAGAATCAGTATATATTACTGTTATAACCAGTATTATATATATGTGTGTGTGTGTGTGTGTGTGTGTGTATATAGAGAGAGAGAGACAGAGAGACAGAGACAGAGAGAGATATTTATTATGGGGACTTGGCTTATGTGCTAATGGAGGCTGACAAGTCCCATAGCCCATCATCTGCAAGGGGGAGACCCAGGAAATCTGGTTGTACAATCCCATACTAAGTGTGAATGCCTGAGAAACAGGGCGGGTGCTATGGTATAAATCCCAATCCAAGGGCAGGAGACTCATGTCCCAGCTCATTAGTCAGGCAGGGACAGGTGATCTGCTTTAGGGAGTCCACCAATTCAAATGCTAATCTCATCCAGAAACCCCCTCACAGACACACCGAAGATCAGCATTTAATCTGGGCACCTCTTTCTCTAGTCAGTTTGACATGTAAAATTACCTATCACAGGATATATAGGAGATAAAGTAAAAATTATATAACACATGGAAAATATCAGGTATGAGGGTAGTAGGTTCCCAGAAACAGGTTTTATCGTATTTCAGGGTGCCGTGAGGGAATACAAAGCTGGTTAAGGGATAGTCCATCTTCCTGGCTCAGTGCTTTCTCCCTCTCCTATGGTGAGGACTAATTTTTTTCTCCCATTCTGTATCCGACCAGTAGTTCATATAACACAATAAAAATGAAGAGAGACACACAACAAGAAGTTTAAAATATGAGCTTAAAAATTTAGGTTCAAATGACATAAAATATATGTTATATTCATATGAAAGTTCCTCATGTTACTCTCAATTTCTAAAATTACCTCCTCTCAGACTGTCCTAATATGCAGACCCCATTTTGAACAGCATGGCTCTAGGGATGAATAGCTCACGAGGATACACAAATGAGTGCATTCGTCACAGGGTTGCATGCGATGGGGCACAATGGCCCTGCATGCCCTAAACACTCACCAGCAGCCTGCTAACTGCTCGCTGATGATTCTGGGTCCTTCTCAGATGAGTTTAATGTTTTCACATTCTGTATTCCTTTCCTATTTAAATTCCCTCAGTTTGCTCTCTCTGGCCTTTTGTTTAAAAAAAAAATGCATCTTAAACAGCCTGGCTGTTACTGAATTCAAGAAGAAATGTTAGGTGAAACACAGCCCTTCTCGTGGGGTTATAAGCAACATGGGAGTAGGAATGTAATGATTTCAGTGATGCTGTGAGGTTATTGAAATACTATTGAAGTAATTAGTCATAAGAGAACATGTGCCCTGCCTTCCAATATTGAAGAAATAAAAGACAAAGAAGAATCTAGCTAGTGTAATATGAGTGAAAGATGAGGACACATTTTAATCTAGAATGGACAGGGGAGAGGTTAAATGTCATTGCTGACGGTATTACCTTATCCATTGTGAGAGACTTGCAGGGAAGGTAAAGAGATTGGATGTGTCTCATGTTAAAGCACAGAGGTAGTACTCAAACCCATTATCAAAATCAGGAGGAGGCAGTGAATTAAGAGCAGGAGACTGGAGATAGTTCTCGAGAGGTCATCTGTATAAAATGTGTTAAATGGAAAAGGTGTAAACACGCCTGCTGGTTTAGACATTTGCCTCCAAAGTGCACAACCCACTCCATGTTTCAATGTCTAAAACTTTCTTATTGTGGGCCCGTTCTCCTCAGCTGAAATAAAGCCTGAAATCTTTGATTTCTTAAAATATTTAATTAATGTGTAATTAGCTCTTCTTAACCTTCCCACCTGCAATATTAGTATGAAATGGGAATAAATAAACTTTTTCCTTTACAGCTGCAGAGAGGTTTTGTCCACAGGCATGATTGGAACTATTTGGTTTTGTTTGTTTGTTTGTTTTTATTATGTTATGTTAATCATCATACGTTACATCATTAGTTTTTGATGTAGTGTTCCATGATTCATTGTTTGCGTGTAACACCCAGTGCTCCATGCAGTACATGCCCTCTTTAGTACCCATCACCAGGCTAACCCATCCTCCCACCCCCCTCCCCTCTAGAACCCTCAGTTTGTTTCTCAGAGTCCATAGTCTCTCATGGTTCGTCTCCCCCTCCAATTTCCCCCCCTTCATTCTTCCCTTCCTGCTAGCTTCTTCTTTTTTTTTTTTAAACATATAATGTATTATTTGTTTCAGAGGTACAGGTCTGTGATTGAACAGTCTTACTATTTGAAACTTGTTTTTTTTTTTTTTTCCACAGTCCTGTTTCATTTTCCCTCACACTTTGAGAAAAGTGAATGTCATAATTTAGACAATTGAATAACACATTATGCTAAGAGGATTCTCCAGGTAACTTCCAAGACCTAAAGGTTTGAGGAATCATCAAGATATATATACTAGCTTTGGATAGTCTGGTCTTACTGAAAATGTGACCTTTTCATTCAGATTTCTTGGTTTTCTTTTCTTTCTTTTTTTTTTTTAAGATTTTATTTATTTATTTGAGAGAGAGAGAATGAGAGAGAGAAAGCACATGAGAGGGGAGAGGGTCAGAGGGAGAAGCAGACTTCCCGCCGAGCAGGGAGCCCGATGTGGGACTCGATCCCAGGATTCCAGGATCATGACCTGAGCCGAAGGCAGTGGCTCAACCAACTGAGCCACCCAGGCGCCCCTTCTTGGTTTTCTTTTGGATCTTACACTGCTGTCTGCAAGTGTTCTTTTTCAAACAACCAGCAGTTAGATGTTATTGGTTAGAGTTAAATAGTATCTATTCACTCTAGTTAATTTATTAGATAAATTTCCATTACGCAGCTAATAGGCATTTCAGCTTCTCTTTGGCATTCTTCTCTGTACCCAGTTAAAGGATGCCAGACTACCACTTGTAGATTGCAAAGTTTGGAGTATCTGTTTTCCCTAATATTTTTCCTCAACAATACCTATTTTGGGTTCTTAAGCTCCATTGGTTTATGACATGAAAATCTGAAAATGGAGTACACTTTTTAGAATGACCTGTATAGCATTTATGTAGAGAAAATTCAATACATATATATGTATGTATGTATTTATATAGTGTATTCTTGTGCTGAGTACATGACAAGGTTAAAAGTACTGGAGTCCATCAAATTCTGGCTCCACCATTTCCCGGCCATGAGACCTAGAGAATGCTGCTTAACTTCTCTGAACTTTAGTTTTCTCATCCTCAAAATGATTATAGTGAATGAACTTGCCTCTTAGAGTTTTCCTGAGCATGAAAACTGACAGGTGTTTTTCAGATTCTTAGCACAGAGTCTGGAATATAATAAACCCTCAGCAAATAATAGTAACTACTTCTGGACATATATTTAAATATTTTAGAATTTGAAGGGAATTTCCAGAACTCCTATGAAGTACGTGGCATTAATTCTTTTTTCACTATAAGGAGAAATAGGCTCAGAAAGGTAATTTGTACATCACATAGCAGGTTAATCCAAAGATGAAACCAAAACCCATGTCATTTAGTAAAGAATCCATCCTTTGCAATTATGTAGTTGGGTACCTTTTGTATCCAACAGTATTTTTAGACTCGAATGTCACCTGTTCCTCCCATTCTCATTCTAGTCATAGGACTAATGTTTGTCAATATATCTGCACAGGAAACACTCCTGCCTTTCTCCTTTACTCTCACACTACTGCCAAACAACACCTCTGACACCACAAGTGTGGGTTTTCCACACATCAAGCAGTTCTCTGATACCAGCCAAGTGTTCCACAGTTCAATTCAGTTCTGACACCATCTGCCTGAAGTTAGCCTCAGAGCCCACAGGTTAAGGGCTCAGTCCCACGAGACAGCCCCCATTTCAGAAACCAATCACAAATCCCAGGTTGTCACCTGTACTTCTGATATATTTCCATGACTCCTTTCTAGGGTTTGGTAATTTGCTGAAATGGCTCTCGGGACTCAGGGAGACACTTATTTACACTCACCAGTTTTTTTATAAAGGTTAAAATATAATAATAAGATCCATAGTGTGGGGTCCAGGAAGTTCCTGAGCAAGAGGTGCTTCTGTCCCTGTAGAATTGGGGTGTGCCTTCCTCCTGGTGTATAGATGTGTTCACCAACCCAGAAGCTTTCTTGGAGTAATGATGTCTAGAAATAAAGATCAAATAAGAGAACTTAAGGGGACCTGATAGTGAGAATCAACATTTTTTTCCAACAATTTACTATTAAGACTAGGTTGTTGGCACCAATTAGAAATAATTGACCATATAGTGGGTGAAAGGACAAACAGTGGCCTATGACAATATTGCCAAAGTTCAAATGTCAGCAGAAGCTTCATGATTGGAAATCAGGGATTGATACAGAGCTCAGAGGAGTTGTGATTTCCATTACTAAGAAATAAGCCCTTAATCTAAGTAGAAGGGCATTTGTTCAATCAGCACCAGAGTAAGGCAATCCAGATGGTTCAAGAACAAAACACTAGAAAACATAAAATGCCTACTGAACTTCCTTCTAGGGGAGCATTCATTTGGCAATGGCTTGCCCTTTTATGATTATTCTTGGGTTTGGACAGTGGTGGATTAACTCTTGAAAGTATAAGCAAGGCTATTTTGTTGCTGTCAATACAGACTAATATGAAGTTATATATATGGTAGCAATGGAAGAGGGGATCCATGCCTATATATTTAACAAATTGATAGATGCTGGGACTTAATAAATGCTCTCTCCATCTCAACTCCAATTCACCAAGGAGACCTGGATTGTTTTTATAAACTCAGAAATCCCTGTTGCCCTTCTCTATAGTGAATAGTCTTTGACTTTCTCAATCCTCCCTGCATGATGCCAATTTTTTGTATCTACTGGAAGTCAACATTGTTCCAAGCAGTAATTCTTAGAGATTCAGTATATAGACTCTAGTCCATATTTCCAGAATTCAATCCTGCTAACTCTGGCCCTGCAAATTACTTAACTAAGTAATGTTAACCATTGTTTAACCCAGCTTATACATGTAAGCTGGTAATTGCAAGACTACCTGCTTCAGATGACTGTTGTAAGAGAATAAAATAAGATAAAACACATGAAGTGTTCAAAATGTTGATTGTAATCATTAATATTATGGGACAAAACAAAGTATTTGAAATACTTCAGGGATTGGCAGAAAAGTCAGGAGCTAGTCTGAGGTGTTTGTCTTCTGGGAATTACCCATGAGAGTGAAACATTTTCTGATATAAGAGAACAAAGCAATCTCACATGAAATAGGTAAATGGTACAGTGGTTCCCACTCTAAAGTGAATGTATCCTGAGAAAGACACTAAGTTATAAAAGAGCCAACAAAAGTACTCATTTTTTTTTGTCCAAAGTGAGAAATTGGCCAGATTCTGAAGCAGAGCATAAGAAGGAAGAAAGCTAATGGACCTTGACCAGCAAGAAGCAAAGAACAAGGTTAAAACTTTTGTTGCTAAAAATACTCTAATGAAACCATCCCAGTGTCTCTGGATAATCATTTTTTTTTTGCACCAAACTTGGAAGTCAAATTCTTTGGAGTTTAAGAAATAACAGTGTTCTGTTGAGAGGGAATTTCATACCTTTAGTAAGACTGGGCATTCAACCTATAAATAGTCATTATGAAAAAATGTGCTGTTCATGCAATATTTCCAAAAACCTTCATTTGGGAAATTCAGTCTACAGAAATAAGAACACTGGTACATCAAGATTTATATATAAAGAAATTTATTTATTTCAGTATTGATATGGCAGAAAAATTGAGATTATGCAGAAATCGGGAAAATGTGATTTAGTTATATATTAACATATAATAATATAAAATAATGTGCAACTATTAAACGCAATAAGTTAGATCAGTACACATTGATAAGGGAAGCAAGAAGAGCCTAAAGAAGGGAAAGAGATAGAAGAAATCAATAGTCCTGAATTTCTAAATTTGACAAGTCAGCTCACTTCAACAAATTGCAGAGACCATCAAAGTTTTACCCAGAGTTTTTTAAAAATATCATGCGTTATTTGTCTCAGAACTCATAACATGGAGGCGCCTGGGTGGCTCAGTTGTTAAGCGTCTGCCTTCAGCTCAGGTCATGATCCCAGAGTCCTGGGATTGAACCCCGCATTGGGCTCCCTACTCAGGGGAAGCCTGCTTCTCCCTCTCCCACTCCCCCTGCTTGTGTTCCCTTTCTCGCTATCTCTCTCTGTCAAATCTTTAAAAAAAAAAAAGAACTGATAACATGATTTAACGCTGAGCATATACTTGATTTCCTACCCATCTAATACTGACTGGTAATTGAATGAGAAGCAGCATGTTTACCAGATAAATGTGGATTTTTATTTCTTTAATATCAGCACAATATCCCTCTCAAATCACACAGAGTCCCCATCTTTAGATCTGCAGTCCTTAGACTTTTGAAGAATGAAGGCCTCCTTTGAGAATATGACAAAACAAAGTACATAGCACATATGCACAAGTATAACACAGAGTGAAACTGAGGAATGAGCCCTGATAATATTGTTGGATAGGCTTGTGATGAATGTCAGTTTGGTCCTCAGATGTTCAGATAAATAAGCCAATGTATCTGCTTTGAACAAGATCGGGTTGGTATCAGATAGATACCTTCTGTATCTAATGGGAGATAAAGAAGAAAAGATAGGTGAAGAGATGGTTAGATATAGACTAGGTGGCAGAAAGTTGAAATAGTACCAGTCTGGTGACATCAATGTTCTCTATTAAAAAGTTATTTCCAAAAGAAGAAGGATGGGATTAGGAGTATCAGACTCGTGTAGCTTTGAAAGGGGTGGGAGAATGAATTGAACTGTATACAGAAACACAATGTAATGTCCTGGTTCAATTAATTTCTCAAACTCTGATATCAAAAAGTACAGTTTTAAAATTTCATTCGGTGGGAGGGAGGGGGTGGCTGGGTGATAGACATTGGGGACAGTATGTGCTATGGTGAGCGCTGTGAATTGTGTAAGACTGATGAATCACGACCTGTACCTCTGAAACAAATAATGCAATATATGTTAAAAAAAAAAAAGAAGAAGAAGAAGAAGATAATAGGAAGGGAAAAATGAAGGGGGGGAATTTGGAGGGGGAGATGAACCATGAGAGACTATGTATGGACTCTGAGAAACAAACTGAGGGTTTTAGAGGGGAGGGGGGATTGGTTAGCCCAGTGATGGGTATTAAGGAGGGCACGTACTGCATGGAGCACTGGGTGTTATACGCAAACAATGAATCATGGAACATTACATCAAAAACTAATGATGTAATGGATGGTGATTAACATAACATAATAAAAAAAATTTAAAAATAAAAATAAAAGATACCTTAAAAAAAAAAGTCTAACACCTACCAACAATTTAAAAGAAAGAAAGTTCAAAAATATCCAAAATCCTACAACCTTAAGGCAATTCTCTTTTGGGATGTTATTCAATGTCTTCCCATGTGTAAAATGTTTCTGTGTTGCAGAGTCTGTCCTTTTGTGGTCTTCCATTTTTTCACTTAACTAGAACTCATGTCGTATTTACTTACTGTCCTAATAGGTAGATAAATTTTTTAAAAAACCCTCATGATTCCTTGATTGTAATTACTATGAAAAGATGAATAATGTTTTCTTGGGCATCTCATTATAATTTTCTGAATGTATGTTTTACTTTTTTTAGATGAGACAGTAATGAACATTTTTATATACAATGGTAAATAAAGCAGGAATTTCACTTGTTTTCCTTTCTTAAGCTCTTAGTTACTCCAAAAATATTTTCAGTATATTTAGACACTTTCTTCCTAAACCACTTCTTCAAAAGATGCCACCAACAACTTGGATTCTCTTTCCTAGTTATATGAGTCATTCTTATATGCGTCATGAAATTATGGTAATGAAGAGACGTTTGACAAGAGGGAAATCAAGTACACTTTTTTCATCAGGTTCCAAAATCTTAACTTATGGAATTACAGTTATCTTAAGATATATATGGTATTTTTAGAAAATTTTCCTAGATTCCTGTTAAAAAATACAAAAAATGTTTATCATTTACCAATACAATACGACAGGTGAAGCAATTCTATTTTCCACTTGGGTCCATTTATAAACCCTGCTGCAAATATTGGTACATGCTGAGACAACTTATCCATAATCTCTAAATAGGATCTACTTCTTGTTCTCTCCCTTTATGGGGAAAATATTAACAAGCATTTTTATAGCCCTTTATAATTTCCAATACACTGTTAACCTCCACTTTCTGTGTTCTTCCTTAGAACCATCCTGGGAAGCAGGTATGATTATTAACCAACTTCAGATGTGAAGACTGAGGTACAAGGACTTTAGTTGATATATTCAAGGTTACACAGCTAGGATGTGGCAGAATCCGAGCTCTACTCTTGCTAGTGCTTAGAGGTAACGAGACAGATAATTCATATTCTTGCTTATTACCTGTGAATTCTGAACAAATTAGTATCATTTTTGCTGTTTTCTGACATTTTAGATAACATTATCTATAGTGCAGGATTTCGTATTGTCACTCTGCTGAGGTCTCTTTATATAAAGTCAACCACTACGTTATTGACAATTTTAATGGGTGCTTTTCAACCTCTCTGCTGTTTGTCATTGTTTCCCTCACCTTTCTTGTGCAGTGTTCTGTTCCTTTGATTGTGATCATTTTTCCTCAGTCTTTTAAAACATTGCTGTTTCCCTCAAGGTTCCACTCTTCACTCTGCCCCTGAATAATCTATACGCACTCAGATGATCTCAGCTACTGCACAGTCTGCCATCTGTATGTTGACACTCCACTGTAGTTGGCTGAATTGTGCCCGCCAATATAGTACAGCCCCAAATAACACTCTGATTACCCACCCACAGTGAACCACTGCCAGCTATAAAAACACATGGTGCTCAGTTCCGAATCACGTCTGTCTGAAATGCTCTTTCTCCTCTTAGATTGGTCATGTCTACCATCTTTTACATCTCAGCCTATTAAGTTAGTTTCCTGGGAGAGACTTTTGTATCCCTCTTCCCAGACTAAGTCAGACTCACCTATTATATATTCTCCTAGCATTTTTTCTCTTTATTTCATATGAGTCGTTACAGAACAAACATTTATTTGCATAATTATTGGATTAATATCAGTCTAACCCTCTAGAATATGGAAATGCACTTGTCTTCTCTATTGCATTCTTAGTGTGTCACAATAAGCCTGGCAGAAGGAGAAGGTAAATGATTTTTCAGTGAGTGCTGTTGAATGAATGTGCTAAATGTCCTGTTTGGTATATGTATGCAAACATTGGTTTGGCAAACATTGGTTGCTGTCTCTGCAATATAGAGCTTTGATCTATAGGGATTCTTGGAAACGCCAACTTCTCTTTCAGAGCTGTAAATTAGAAGTTGATTCAGGCAAAATAAGCTTGATGCAGGGTAGCAGAATGAGGGGAACAACCTGAACTCCAGTTTGCTGGTATTCAGCCCCCCTCTGCTTCACTGAAATGGAGGATACCGGGAAACTGAGTCTTTCCATGGCAACACGACTGATTTATGGAAATGTTCAACACCCAAGACTGCTTGTGTATTTCTACCAGATAGATATTTATTACTGTTGGTGGAGGGAAATGCATTAAAAACAATTATTCGAAAACCATTTCCCTGGCCAGTTCTATATGACATACTCCTGCGACTGTCACAGATACTGGTGTTTTATTTATTTTTTATTTTTTTAAAGATTTTATTTATTTGAGAGAGAGAGAATGAGAGACAGAGAGCATGAGAGAAAGGAGGGTCAGAGGGAGAGGCAGACTCCCTGCCGAGCAGGGAGCCCGATGCGGGACTCGATCCCGGGACTCCAGGATCATGACCTGAGCCGAAGGCAGTTGCTCAACCAACTGAGCCACCCAGGCACCCCAGATACTGGTGTTTTAAATAAGAGCTTTTTCACTCATAACACCTTACACCTCTGCTCCATGATTTAAAAGCTGAGAAAACCATGGTTATCTGGCTATATTGATGAAGAGGTCCGATATGCCTTCTTGGGAGCCCCTCATTTCCAAGGTGGTAGAGTACCACTAGTTTATGAAAGAAAGCTCCATACTTCCACTGATGTGATATTCTCTTTCAGAAGATAAAGGGCCATTTAATGTCAAGCAGAAGGTGAAGTTAAGCATCTGATTAAAGTAGTTGTAAAAGGTATTGTCCTAGAGAAAGAATTTTATAATTCAATCATGCCTGAAAATGAGTAAGCCAATTTCTTCATCTGGTTTTGTTGAATTATCGTGGTGAATAGGATTCAGATTTTTTTTTTTTTAAGATTTTATTTATTTGACAGAGAGAGACACAGTGAGAGAGGGAACACAAGCAGGGAGAGTGGGAGAGGGAAAAGCAGGCTTCCCGCAGAGCGGGGAGCCCGATGTGGGGCTCGATCCCAGGGCCCTGGGATCATGACCTGAGCCGAAGGCAGACGCTTAACGACTGAGCCACCCAGGCGCCCCCTAGGATTCAAATTCTGATGCTGAGTCCTAGCTCTGACAGTTTTCAGCTATCAAGTCTTGCCTATTCTCTCTTTCCTTGGCTTCTTTTCTCTCAGGTGTCTCATGGGACAATAATCCCAAGCCTATTTTTCTCTCGAGGGGGTGAAGCATCTCTAATTTGATAATAAATGTAAAGATATAGTGCAAATTATCAAATAGTATACATGCCGGGAGTTGGGTTTTATTACTGTTATGAAATCTAGGTAAAAAATCACCGTCTCATCTACCTAATTCCTATGCATACATTATCTTTCCCCTAAATATTTTTCCCCCCTGGGAAGTTTTCCTTGTCTCTGACCTACCTTTAACCCCATCCGCAGCATCCTGTTCTTCTGACATAAAATCATAAATCTTATGGTAATTGCTCCTTTTGTTTCTGTCCTCTCCATCAGAAGAGAGTCCCTTAAATACAAAGACCTTTCCGGGGCACCTGGGTGCCTCATTCAGTTAAGTATCTGACTCTTGGTTTAGGCTCAGGTCATGATCTCATGGGTCATTAGATCAAACCCCGCATGGGGCTCCATGCTCAGCGGGGAGCCTGCTTGAAAATTCTCTCCTTCTGCCCCTCCCCCTACTCTCTCTCTCAAATAAAATAAGTAAATCTTTTTTAAAAAATACAAAGACCTTTCCTAATTACACACTACCATCAGTGTCCAACAGAATACCTAGGATATTTCCAGCACTCAATACACATTTGTGGATGAATGCATAAATACATAGAACAATAGAAACTATAAGTCTGTAAAAGACAACTTAATAGAATAACATGAAACAGCACGGCCAGGAGAGCTATTCTACTTTTCATGTTCAATGATAAAAGAGAGAGGGTTTTAATCTTGGCAAGCCATTAGCACGGATTAATGAGTCTCACCCTTTAATAGCTATTACCTGTAGAGTTATTGATCTGTTAGTACCAAATCAGTCCTCTTTCCTTATCTACATTAGCTCATACACTGTTTCTTTAAATGCAGTCATTTTCACCAAGGGATTCAAGGAATGCTGCCACTGTTCAATTGATAGCATGGTTAATTTGTAATCACCTTTAGCATAAGCTTGGGGAGCACCCTCTCATAACTCCCAGATCCTGTTCCAATGCCCCCTCCCTGTAGTTTTGTAAATAGATATACTGGTATTGCTTCTTCATTTCAGTCACCTGTTCCATGAGTGGAACAGAGCAGTGCTTCTCTCCAAAGTGCAGAAGCCCACACCAGGGAGGATGAGCTTTATAAAAATAACTTTAAAATAACTTTCTTTGAAGCAGGTAAAACTCTGAGAGTGGCCATGGCTAAATAAAAAGTTGACAGTCACTTTAAGTCAGGATCACAATTCCCTTCTACCACCCATTTCCTTAGGGAACTAGAAGGAAATAACACAGCCGCTATAGAACTTTGGACTTTCTAAGACATTTCTTTTTCTTATGAAGACTCTGCCTCATTTCTTGATATGAGAGCTCCCTGCCTTGACCTCAACTGAATCCACACTTGATGCAATCAGGATGTGTATTCCTGGAGCTGAAGCAAAGCAATGAAATGACAGAGCAGTCATGAATGCCTCATCTGCAACCTTTCCTCCTTCCCTCCTTCTTGATTCTCCGTCTTCTGTTCTTCCTTCCGAAAGTACTGCTGAGTTCCTACTACTTGTCAGACACTATCCTAGGTAGAGACTTGAGAGAGAATATATTAGAAAAAGAGCCTCTTTTCTTTCTGGGTACCCATGCACTCAACTTGATGTCCAGGGCTCTCCTAAATGTATGTGTTTCGTTTTTAGGTTGAATCATGGATTCATGAAGACTTAGTATATTTTGACCTAAAAGAAACTTTGGAGAACCTTATTTAACAGATAAGGAAATTGAGGCATGTATGTGCAGTGTTATTACCAGTACCAACACTATCACTACCACCAATCATGATGATGATGATGACGATATCAAACGCTATTTACCAATGGTCTAGATCTAGATTTGGGGTAGGCATCATTGTTTCACAATTCTTTATTAAGAAAGGTTTCCTCCTTCTAGGGGAAAATGCAGCTCTTCTGGAGTACATACCATCAGATTATACCATCTAATAGTCCTCTTTGGTGAAATCATTTATAGACTTCTTGAACATTCTCTAATCACTGAAAGCTTTGGCACTTGGTCACTATCGTTCTTGATGCTTGAACATCTACAGAGATGATCCATCCAGCAATTTAGTGTCCCAGTTTTTGATTGCCTCAATCCAAACTCTATTTTCTTCTATGCTGTCTTAGCTATTTTTTTTAATAAATATAGACTAGACCTTATCACTATCTATAGGTATACCATCTCCCAAATCTTGGTTTCAATCATCAACATTTATGATAAAGTTTCCAACTTCCAAGCCCCCCAGTCCAGTAATTATGCAATGCCATCTTTACTCTAATTCATTGACCTTGCTACTTAAAGTTACTTACCATGAACTCCATCAGGTCCTCAACTCTCTCATTCCACAGTTTATGATCTGTCATCCATCCTGAAAATCATTCCCTTATATACACACTCAACTCCCACACTTCAGCTTCTTTGTTTTCCTTCCCTTCCCCTCCTTCATCTTATTCATCTGGCAAAATCTAACTTTCTTACCAATTCTTCTCCTATCACAAAACATAGTTGGAGAAAAACATGTAACCATGCCATGAAATTGATATCTCAATACTCCCTGAGAATCCCACCAGTCAGTTCACCTTCTTACTTTCTTCCCATGGTTGACTGTCTTACCTCTTATTTCCCTGAGAAAATGAAAGCAATCACAAGTAAACTATTTTATCTTCCAACCCCCAAATCTATTAATGATCCTTCCTTTGTACCAATGTATTTTTCTTCCTTCCTGTTACAATGAATGAACTCTATCTACATTCTTATCAAGGTGATTCCTACACTTGTTCACTGGATCTTATATTGTTATGTATGCAAAAACTTTGCTTCTGAAATTAATTGTCCCCTTTCCTGTATCATCATTTTATCCCTTTCTACTGTGTTATGTCCTTCAGAATGCAAGCCTACCATGTTTTATCAAATATAAAACAAAATAAAATGCCTAGAACCATTGTTCCATGAAACATCTGCAAATATCTGATTGTGTCTTCTCCATTTTATAGCAAAACTGCTAATTGTCTTCTCTTCACCTCACATTTTCTCATGAACCCACTCTCTGCAGGCGTTCTTCCCCAAAACTTCACTGAAATTACGCTATCACAAGAGACCACCATCTTGCCAAACTCAAAGATCAAGTCTTAGTCTCTGTTGACCTCTTAATAGCATTTTGCACAGTGAATGTCTTTGAAACATTTTCTTTATTTGGCTTCTAGAACACAAAATTCTCTTGATTTTCTTTCTACTTTATGCACAGTTTCTTCTCCCTATCCTTAGCGACCCTCACTTTCTTTTTCTCAATAATTGTTAGATGTTCCAGGACCCAGTCTTGGAACTCATCTTTCCTTTATCTTCAATAGTCCCTGAGGTGACCTTATCTAATTTTATAGTTTTAAATATCGTTCATTTGCTGAACATATAACTCCAGCTGTGTACTCTCTCCACCTTCAGGCTTCTATATACAACTGCCCACTCCCTAGCCCCTTGCAAGTATAGTGGACCTATCAAATATATCATTTCCAAAAAAGAATGCTTGATTTTCACCCCATTTTTTTTCATTCTCAATGTTTCTCATTTTAGTGATGAACCCTACCATGTCCTTTAGCTACTTGGGCCAAGAACCTTGATGTCATTTTTAATTATTCTCATTCCCTAACCATAACTAGTCACCCTGAAAATCCTTTCAGCTTATCTTCAAAATATATTCTGAATCTATTTCTCCACCATGAAAAAGAAGCTACCTTCATCTATCACCAGTAGTGGTATGAAGGCCTCTGAACTGGCCTCCATCTTTAATGTTTTCCTGCTGTAGTCAATTATCCTCAAAGCAGCCAAAGTGAACATTTAAAATCTATGGTAGTTCATGCCACTTCTGTCCTCAAAATCCTACAATGACTTTCTATTACCATTATGAAAATTAAATATATACATATGCTTGACATGTTCTGTATCATCTGGCTTCTGTGTGTGTCTCTAATTTCATCTCCTACTGCTTTAGACCATTGGCCTTCTTGTTGTACTTCCAAGCACACTAAGCTCATTCTTGCCTCGAAGATTTTGCGTTGTTGTCCCTCCTGCCTTCAACATTGTTTACTAGATCAGTCTTCATAGGCCTGTTGCCTCTTTCCCTTGTTTAATTCAGATATTTTCTCAAAAGTCATCTCCTTTGGACTCTACTATGACTACCCTATCTAAAAACATGCCCCTACCAGTGATTCTCCATTGTCTCATGAGGCTGTATTTTTCTTCATAGTATTTATTATGACCTATCATTATATTATAGACTTATTTGTTATTAACAGCTTTCTTTTTATTATTATTATGTTATGTTAATCACCATACATTACATCATTGGTTTTTGATGTAGTGTTCCATGATTCATTGTTTGTGTATAACACCCAAGTGCTTCATGCAGTACATGCCCTCTTTAATACCCATCACCAGGCTAACCCATTCACCCACCCCCCCTCCCCTCTAGAACCTTCAGTTTGTTTCTCAGAGTCCATAGTCTCTCATGGTTTGTCTCCCCCTCCGATTCCCCCCCTTCATTCTTCCCTTCCTGCTATCTTCTTCTTCTTCTTCTTTTTTTTTTTTTTTAAACATATAATGTATTATTTGTTTCAGAGGTACAGGTCTGTGATTCAACCATCTTACACAATTCACAGCACTTACCGTAGCACATACCCTCCCCAATGTCTATCACCCAGCCACCCCATCCCTCCTACCCCCCACCACTCCAGCAACCCTCAGTTTGTTTCCTGAGATTAAGAATTCCTCATATCAGTGAGGTCATATGATACATGTCTTTCTCTGATTGACTTATTTCGCTCAGCATAATACCCTCCAGTTCTATCCATGTCATTGCAAATGGCAAGATTTCATTCTTTTTGATGGCTGCATAATATTCCATTGTGTATATATACCACATCTTCTTTATCCATTCATCTTTGATGAACATCTTGGCTCTCTTACCAGAAATAAGGTCCATGATGGAGGGACTTACTTATTTATACTTTATATTCATTTCTCCAACCACCTAGAACAGTACCTGGAATGTAGTATGTGCTCAACTAATTCATGAATCTTAACATTTAGTCTGTCAGTTGCACTAATTTGAGGATAACTTCTGTGGATTTTCACAGATTGAAGTGAATTATCAGACTGTGCCCTCTTCTTAGATCCTTTCAGTACCTTAATCTTTTTAGAGCAGGTTTTCAATATCTTAAATTTTTAAATTGTAGGTTACAACCTATTCATAAAATCCATTTGGTGACTGTGACCAGTGTTTTTGAAAAATGAAATAGAATAGCAAATACTATGCGAGATCACACATAGTAATGTTTCATGAAATGTTGGATTTTTTTCACGAAATACTTGCTTTAGTTATATACATGTGTATATGTGTATGGAATAACGATGTAAAAATGTTTTTATTGGGGGTTGCAGTCAAAAAGTTTGAGAGCTACTCTAATGAGATTTCATTGTAGGGGGAAATAGAATCTTTTCCCTTCTCCAAGGTTACAATGAACCCAACCAGCAGGGAAACTCAGTCTTTATGAATACAGTGTGGAGAGCTTCTGATGTAGAATGACTTTTTAAATTGGTGCTGTTTTTTTTTTTTTTTTTCCTGTCCAAAGACTCAAAGGCTTCAAACCCACTGAACTTGTCTTGAGACTCCTGCATGCTACCGTTAGCACACCCCCCACATCGCCTTTTGAACTCATCCTTTAGTCAGAAGGAAATGAGAATCTCTCGCAGTCACTTTTCTCATCATCCTCCCTGTGTTTTGAAAGATCAATAATGAGGAGCCTGGTCTTGGCCATTCAGATCTTTCTGATAAGTGTTCACTGCGATCTCAAGAAAAAGGCAAAACCACTCAGCCCAGCCATGGCCTCCATGTTGGAGCTCTTAGATAGACAACAAAATTGCTCTGCCAAAAATTTATTTTCTTTTTGGCGCTTTTCTTTGTTTCTCAGAAATTTGCAGAAATAGACTACTTTCCCATATTTCTCAATCTCAACTCTCTCGAGTGTCTTTTAGTATCAGCTTCAAATTGAAAGGACAGGAAAGGAAGATAACAAAGCAAGTGTAAGTGGTTCCTATTACCAGACCTCCAGGGGAGCTCTCCAATATAAATGGCAATATTTCTTTTTTTAAAGATTTTATTTATTTGAGTAATCTCTATACCCAACGTGGGGCTCGAACCCACAACCCCAAGATCAAGAGTCGCATGCTCTACCAACTGAACCAGCCAGGCGCCCCAAAGATTTTATTTATTTGAGAGAGAGAATGAGAGAGAGAGAGCATGAGAGGGAGGAGGGTCAGAGGGAGAAGCAGACTCCCCGCTGAGCAGGGAGCCCGATGCGGGACTCGATCCCTGGACTCCAGGATCATGACCTGAGCCGAAGGCAATTGCTTAACCAACTGAGCCACCCAGGCGCCCAAATGGCAATATTTCTAACAATGCCACAAAATTTTACTATTTCCTGAAAGGAAAGGAACAGGAACATTTGTTAAACAATCATTATGGGCTAAGACCTCCATATATGCAGTATAAAGTAACCCTCATTAATTTTATCTGCAGAGTTTGTCTTGTGGTGTTTTAAATAAATTTGACTAGTTGCCAAGATCTAAAAATCAGATTTTGCACAAAATCCAGGTTTCTGACTTCTCTGAAACAATCTGAAGATGTAGTAAGAAAATACATGATCACTCCTATGTTAGTTTGCTAGGGCTGCCATAACAAGATACCACTGACTGGGTGACTTAAACAACAGAAATTTATTTTTTTCACAGTTCTGGAGGCTGGAAGTCTAAGATCAAGGTGTTAGTAGGCTTGGTTTTTTTCTGGGGCCTCTCCTTGGCCTACGGATTGCCACTTTCTCACTGTGTTCTCACATGGTCATCTTTCCAACTGTGTCTGTATCCTAATCTCTCTATATTACATATTACATATTATGTATATTATAATATTATATCAGCTATATTGCATGAGGGCCCACCTTAATTACCTTAATTACATCTTTAGATGCCCTTACTCAAAATACAGTCACATCTTGAGGTGCTAGGGATTAGGACTTCAACATATGAAATCAGGGACAACACAATTCAGTTTATAACAGCCCCCATCATAACAATTGACAGGTTCTGAGGTATAGGGGTTTGCCCTCAAATTCACCATAATCTCCACTGCTCCCTATTGTCTACCTGAACCTGGGGCTGAGTATTAGTAACTATTTATCATTAAAATGGCTTATTTCTAGTATATTAAATGCATTTAGAAAATATTTGAATTTTGCAACCCAGTTTTAGAATCCCATTGGCCTCTTTTTGAATTCCAGCTTTAGCCCTTCCTTTGAGAAAGCTTTGAGACAGTTGTTTAACACATCTTTACTTTAATTTACACACCTCCAAAAACAAGACAAAAATACCTATTATTGTGAAAACGAAGTGATTCAAAGAAATTTTTCAAGATATAGTCTTCCTTTTCCTTGCTCATATTACTTTAAAATGCTTAAATATGCTTAAATGCTTTAATATGCTTAACAGGATGATTTAGAATAATTATTTTCATTGTGAGATCCCCTGATCAGCAACACCAACATCACCTGGGGATCTTCTAGAAATGCAAATTGTAAGGCCCCATCCCAGACCTACTGAATCAGAAACTGGGCATGGGACCCAGGAATCTATGTTTTAACAAGCCCTTCAGGTGATGTTGAGGCATATCAAATTCTGAAAATTAAGGATTTAGAATGAAAATTCCTGTAGTAAAGTCCCTATGATTTCTCATTGGTTTCTACATTTATTTGGTAATCAAAAAATAATAGGTGAAAACACCCAGAAATTTTATTTCCACATCTGCAAAATGGTTGTATCATAATGACCTATATCATAAATATTTTTCTAAATACTCATTATCATGTTTATTTTGTTGATATTAATAAACATTAACCAAAATTAGTGATGAAAGACAACACAAATGAATATTGTAATGAAAATGATTATTTACACATATTTTAAGATTGGAAATGAAAGAACATTTATTCACTCTACTTGGTTTTCCTTGTTGAATGATTGATCAAGTATCCAAGCAGCTGCCATACCTTGGAGAGAGAGGGAGATTTTCCATCTAAATGACTTATCAAAATTGACAGCAAATGGCATTTTCATTTACATTTGAAAATAGAACAATTCTAGAAACCCAGCCAAATTTTTTTTTTTTAAGATTTTATTTATTTATTTGACAGAGAAAGACACAGCGAGAGAGGGAACACAAACGGGGAGTGGGGGAGGGAGAAGCAGACTCCCCGCCGAGCAGGGAGCCCGATGCGGGACTCGATCCAGGGACTCCAGAATCATGACCTGAGCCGAAGGCAGTCGCTTAACCAACTGAGCCACCCAGGCGCTCCGAAACCCAGCCAAATTTAATCTCTGGCCGATATCGGAGCAGAGGGGAGAAATTTTTAACAAGGGATAATGAAATGATTTGGAAATTTCAATAGATGGAGGCAAAGCCTTGTTCTGAAGGATTTGCACTAGTACTAAGTACAGAAAATGTTCTTCTGAGCTCATTTTCTGTTGCAAAGAAGAGATGAAGCTGACGAGGGGAAGACCTCGTCCAGACTCCTGTCACTTCTGTAATCCCAGCTATGCAGCCTCACCTGGTAGCTCAGTGCCAAGAGCAAGGGCTTGAAGCAATTACTTCCCAATTTTGTTTACTTTAAAAACAATTGTAGTTTCTAAATGTATTGAATGTTTACTTTCAGAAAGGCTCTGAGGATTTCTATGTATCACTTTGTTTATTCTTTTTTTTTTAAGATTTTATTTATTTATTCGATAGAGAGAGTGAGAGAGTACATGCAGGGAGGAGTAGTAGAGGGAGAGAGAAGTAGGCTTCCCGCTGAGCGGGGAGACTGACGCGGGGCTCGATCCCAGGACCCTGAGATCATGACCTGAGCCGAAGGCAGACACTTAACCATCTGAGCCACCCAGGCACCCCCACTTTGTTTATTCTTAAAATATCCTTTAATGAACTTTATCAATAATGAAACAAATTGAGGGAGGGTATGTCTAAGGCCACCCAACTCATTCCTGATGGACTCAGAATTCCACCCAGGCTCTTCTGATTTCAAATCCTAAAAGAGAGAGATATCTACTATCTCTCCACATTTTTAGAGTTTCATAGTACATAAGGCAAACTCCTGACATTATCTCACCTAAACTTGTAAGATATATAGATATATCTTATACAAGATATAAATATATCGACACCTATCTTCTATGAGACACAGTTTCTTTAATAAACAGACTATACATATATTTATGTACTGTGCTTAGGGGACAGTATCATCCAGGTAGTAAATTGTGAAACTAAGACCTGAAACTAAATTTGTCTAACTTCAGGAAATGTATCTATGGCATTACCACTCCCGGTTCACTAAGGGAAAATTTTAGAAAGTACACTGAATTTTTTAAAATTCTTACTAGATTAGGTTTTTACAAACAAATACACTCACTCCTTTTCATTCAGTCACAGCTTTTTATTATTTTAATGATGATGATGACTTGGTATACTCTATCTTTAAGAACTTTGCTTCCAAAGTGAGCAAAATTTCAGCACTAGTTTCAACCAGGACTCAGACATCTCCTCCCCTGGTAATGAAATTCCAGGGCCTGCATTTCAGTCATACAAGTTACTTTCTCTGAAAGGAAGTCGGTTTAAAATACGAAGGCAGGCAGGAAGTGACTAGTATTAAAACCCAACAGAAGGATGGACTCATAATTGGGACAGGAGGTATCCAGTGGTGGCAGAATGATGATCATTCATGAATAGGGGTCTGGCTTATTTCATAGACTTCACCTGAGCAGATGGAACCCTGGACCATTATCTTAGACTTGTCAGATACCAGCCTTAAGAATATGAATATTTGAAACTGCCTGACAGGGAAATAAAGGAGTTTTATATATATTTACAGATATAGGATGTTTTTGCTATGAGTCACATGGAAGTTATAACTGCCTGGAGACCTCGAGAGATGAGCCACATCTGGCTTTTAAGAGACCCAGCTCAGGTTCTGACACTGCCTAACTGTGGGCAAGTAAGTGTCTTTTTCTGTGACTCAGTTTCAGTATCTATACAATTATATTTAAAATAATAATTACTACTGCTGCATATACTGTGCTTAAAATTGTGTGGGCACTACGCTAAGTATTTGACATATAGCATCTCCTTTACATCCCATGGTCTCCTTTAACTAGATGTCAGTGTATTCATTTTATATAGGAGGAAACAAGGCTCGCAAATTTCATGGGGCAGTTAGGGAGTCGGACAAATTATGATTAAACCCCAAAATTGTCCTTTTAACCATGATGTACTACCAGCCTTGGCAAGAAACTGAATGAGGTGCTGTATCATGTCTTTGGAGTCAGATGGCTCTTGGCTAAAGTCCCTATTGGTTAGTTAACCTATCTGTGCCTCAGTTTCTTCTTCTGTCGAATGAGGACACATACAGCATCTCTGACATAGGATTATTTATAAAATGGAATAATTTATGCCTTAAGTTCTTTAGCACAGTTCCTGTGTTTCATAAATATTATTGTCGTTGTTTTATTATCAATGTTAAGTTTCCATCCAGCCCTCAAAATCTATGATATGAAGAAAAAAAGCAAAGCTTATAGGAGTGACCCTGAAGAGTGGGTTTTTAATAATATCTTGGATTAGGAGCACCTGGGTGGCTCGGTCGTTAAGCGTCTGCCTTTGGCTCAGGTCATGATCCCGAAGTCCTTGGATCGAGCCCCGCATCAGGCTCCTTGCTCAGCAGGAAGCCTGCTTCTCCCTTTCCCACTCCTCCTGCTTGTGTTCCGTCTCTTGCTGTGTCTCTCTCAAATAAATAAATAAAATCTTTAAAAAAAATATCTTGGATTAGATCACAAAAGATGGCTTTGAAGAATTCTTTGTAGTGACTTACTAGCTACCAAGATGGGAATCAAATCCATGAAGTCAGGAGCTCTGTCTTAACCGTCCCTGTAACCACAGAATCTTGCAGAGATTCTATTTGAGTCTGGGCACTTAAAAAAAAAAAAGTTACTTGAGTTGTATTGAATTCAGTGCTTTAGTTGCAAAGAAATGATTGGATTTTACAAAAATGTTCAGCACGTGCTTTGGATTAAAAAAATGCAACCACAAAATACAAGAGCACTTGGTCTTAAACTACAAAAATACAAACTTACATTTCCAGACAAAAGCAATATTGAAGTGAAAATCACTCAGTGTAGAATTTTTTCTTTCTTTTCTAAAATACCATCTGCCTTCATTAATATTCAAATGTAGGTAAAGAGTATTTTTCATAAACACCTTGAAATCTCAAATATCAATAACTACTCCAGTGAAGGAATCAAAAGCAAATTCCCTGGTTTTGAAGTGTTGGCTTTTTTAATGTTTCATGTAAATGTTTTCACTGGACTTGGTCTAAAATATTAGCATAAAAAAAAAGTCTATGGTTTTCATTTGATGCCAAATTTTGCTTGTCTTCAAATATCTACCTTATTTGTACAAGAATTCTCTCCTAAGTCTCTAAGCGATCTTCCACTGTCATTAAAGGAATTGAAATGGCAAATAAAATATGAGTCTTTCCCAGTTATCACTCAAACTTCAAAGGAAAACTGGGGATTTTAAGAGGTCAAGAAAAGTTCAGCAATATTATTTCATAAGAAAAGGAGAATCACAACTTTAAATTTGGGTCTATTCTAAATATCCTTCCTTATTTTAGGTACCAAATTACATTCTTGTATTGTCTAACTAAAATAGTTTTATTTTATAATTACAAAGTTATATTTTTATTATAAATAACTGAAATCTACAAATGTAAGATTTAAAAAGTGTAAGTTCTGGGGCGCCTGGGTGGCTCAGTTGGTTAAGCGACTGCCTTCGGCTCAGGTCATGATCCTGGAGTCCTGGGATGGAGTCCCGCATCGGGCTCCCTGCTCTGACCCTATCCCCTCTCATGCTCTCTCTATCTCATTGTCTCTCTCAAATAAATAAATAAAATCTTTAAAAAAAAAAAAAATAAAAATAAATAAAAAGTGTAAGTTCTGTATAGTTGTACTCCCACAGATGCTGTTGTTTGTTCAAAAAATATTTGTAAAGATCTTTCACTGCCTGAAAATGTATGTTTTTCAATTTATTAATTTTATGATAGTTGTATTTTAATCATGTGTATATACATATATAATATAGTCAAACATATCCATCTTTTCTTTGTACCATTTGTTATTTTAGAATTATTTCTCCCAGATATGAAAAATATTCTTCCTTTTATATTGTGTTTTTCTATTATTTGATCAATTTAGTTAATTCTTTTATGTATTCTAATTTTATTTGGATATGATATATGCTTAAATTTTCCTTAATTGCTACCCTTTTATAGCTCCATGAATTATTAAATGATTCTTTAACATGACTCTTTTAAAACCTGTTTTCTGACACATCTACCCCTTATCGAAGACCATTTAATTCTGAATGAAGAAAAGAAAAAAAAAATCATGGGCAATTCTTTCTAAATGGGGGTAAATGTCAAAAACAGCACCTCTTAAAAAAGCAAGATATTATTTCTGTTAAAAGCATCACAAATAATTTATTGATCTTTTTCTCTTCAAACAACACAGAAACACATATTAATTGAAATAAAAGTCAGGCAATCTGGCTGTAGTTAGGAGGTAGAAGCATGTTTTCTGATGGACTTTGTCTAAGTTAGGGAGACGAATATGCCAACTTCGCAGGCAACTTGACTTCTCCGTATTAAAGCCAGCACCACAATGAACTCATTGATTTAAAGAAGAAAAAATTAAAAGAAACATGACCAACTTAAATCTGTAATGGAATCTAGACAATAGTTTCTACAGAACTTTTCCATGAAAAATATGAAAAACATAAAGACCGCAATGTATCTTAAATTGAAAAGTCGTATTTCAAGCAGAAGTTTAACTGTTTTAAGTGAAATCTGAACTCCTTTCCCTGATGGACTTTGAAGTCTTTTAGGTCTGATAATCTGGAATTTACAACTTGACGCTATCCATGCATATGGATGGCTTCTGTGGTTTCAGGAGCACCTTAGCTATCCATCCCCATTTGCTGGTTTCCTATGGTGCAAATGTCGGCCAGATGATGGTTACTCATTCCCTTTTCTTCTGACCTTTGAGATTTGACACCAAGGAGCAGGTGTGAACAGAGAGGGACAGCCTGATGAGAAAGAAACCAGAAATGAATTTAATAAGCTTCTTCTACTCTCTGATTAACTAGTGCTCTTGGGATAGCCTCAATCTTCCCAAAAGGGACAAAGTGACAACTTCTTGACTTTACAAATGCTTTGATGGGTAATGACCCCAATTAATCCTTGCCCACAGTTGCCCAGTTTCAACCACATTGCTGACTTGAACTAAGCAAGCAAGAGATCCAACATAACAGTAAATCTATTAAGGAATCAGACTTTTCCTTCCCCCGTCCCCCCCGCCCCCTTGTGTAAAGAGGTGGTTAACATCATTTGGAATTCTAGGCAGATTAAGGATGCTTGAGAATAAATCTGAGAACACTTCAGAAAAAAAATTCAAAGCACCTTCTACCTGACTTTCTTAGAAGAATGTCTCCAATTTCCATGACTTTCATTTTCTTTCTTGAAAAACCATTTTGTAGTGATATGATTGACATAAAAAAACTGTACATTTTTAATATAAACAATTTGATGCGTTTGGAGATATGAATACATCCATGAAACTGTTGTTCACTGGAGACGTGAAAAGTGTATATATGAAGTGGAAAGATTTTGAATCATGTCTCTTTTCAGCCGAGGCTCTGAAGCATTTTCCGTTTTTATAGGGTTTCTATGTTTCATTTGTGAATCGGTACAGGAGAGAGTGTTTTTGTTTATCTTGAAATCTGTTCCTAATTCCTGTTTTGCCAAGACCATAGAGATGTTTTCAAACAGGGAGTCCCTTTGCATATGTTGTTTTTAGATAAACAGGAATAATCAAATCTGGTTTATAGTAAATTAACATTGATCATAGTAATCACAGATGTGCAATTAACAGTTGGTCTCTACCTTTGCCCATAAATGCAAAGAACTTTAAATCAGTAAGGAATTCACACTTTCTCTGCTTGTTCAGTTGTTTGGGGGAGTGGGTTGCTGATACGCATTTGAAATAAATTTGTGGCTTTTATATAAACATCAGTGATTTGGTTTCTAGTCATCACTTTTTAAATCTGTGGTTAATATGTAAATTCCTAATCTTAGCTGCTTGGGGAGGTAATCTTGTATCGGGAAATGCCAGGAGAGGTTTCTGAACCTATACTGATTTTTCTTCAAGGCAAATGTGAGCCATAGGACAAGATCCTGTGGACAAGCATTTAGTCACATCGTTTCATTTCATTTTAACAATTCTGTGACAATTGTTATTTTATTTATGATAAGGAAATCGGGATCCAGAAAGATTCAATAAGTTGTCTGAGGCTACCAGCAAATGGCAGAGTCAGGATTTGAACTTCAAAGGCTATTAATTGTCTCATTCCATCTAGGATGCCTCTTCCTCAGCTTCTATTAAGGAATTGAGTTGGCTGGGATTTGGGGCCTGACCACCCCCAGTGGTCTCCTTCACCTACATAGCCCTAAGCTTACTGGATGGGGTTGGATCCCATCTGGGGTTTTGTCAGGTGAGATAATGTGGCTTATATTTTCCTGATGAAGTCTTACTGTGCACCCCTATTGTCTGTTCTCCACGAACCACAATATGCAAGTCAGATCCTATCTATCTCTCCTTTGTGTAAAAGCCCCTAATATTTCAAATAACAAACATAAAAACATCCTAGGACTACTCTTCTTGGGGAATCCGTCATTACCCTGGAGAAGTAAAAGTGGAGGCCCAAATCAGACCTGGAAAAATAGATCCCAGACTGTTCATATCTGCCCACCATTCCCTTGATGGGCCTAACAAAATGGAATCTCTGAGCCTATTCAACGGGTTTTCCACATGAGACTCAGGGACATGTGAGGACCGGCCTCTAGACCCAGCCTTTGGATTAAAGAAACAAATAGCCTCGTGCTCCTTCTACAACTGCTAGTGACATTTGGGTTATTGTCATGACAGTTCTGATTTGTGCTCAAGTTATTCCTTCTGCTCTTTCCAAGTAAACTTGAAATGCTAAAGTAGACTTATGTTCTAGGTTATTTGTGACTTCTAAAATATGCATATGCTCTATCCTGCCAGTCCTAGGCTGGAGATCTGAAAATCTCTGCAGGCTGTCTTCTTAGCACTGACCACTACTCCTTCCAGCCCCCTGGATTCAACACCTTCTGCTGGTGAGGCTACTGCGTTTGCTTTTTCCTAAGACCCAGGGAAACCAAGGGTTCTGATTTAGACACTATTCTCAGGGTCTCTTTCTCAAAGAAGCCACCTTCACGATTTTCACAGTGACCACCCCTTTTCTCCGCTGCAACTTCCTGCTCAAAATGTGTTTCAATTTGCAAAGCCACATGGAACTGTGCCATATTAGCAGAACTGCTATCACGCAAGCTGAGCACCTGGACATCTTTTGAGCACTGAAAGACTGGTCAAACATGACAGTACTGTCTTCCGGGTTGTTGGTGGTGACAACTGATTTAAGGTTGTCTCAATTTTCAGAGAATCTGGGGAAAAGATCTCCCAAGAATGAAGTGGCATGGCTCACTCTGGTTTCATATGTGAAATGGCAGGAGCATCCATGGTGAATTGGAGGTGCTGTCCAGCACCCTCCTGCACAGACTGTTTGTCTAATTCATAGGCATCTCATGGGAAGGGTGCGTGCTGGTTCAAGTCACTGCACACTGATGAGCTTACTGATGAGCTCCTGGCAGTTGGCTGCTGCTTGCATTCTGGATGGAGTTGAGGGCTGAACTTTGATGCTTTGTCCCAGCTGCTGCACCCTAAATGAGCTCTGCACGAGGGTACTGTGCTCCTGGACCTCCTCCCTGGGAAAGACATGGGCAGAGTTCTTGCCATTAGGTGATGTTTATATGCCTCAACAACAGAGTTCAGGTCCAGGTGAGAGGATGCCAGAATACATCCACAGTATCTCTCTCCGCCAGCATGAGGGTAGAGTTTACACCATATGACTTTTATGATTCTGTGTGGCAAAGGCCTCCACTGTCAGCACCTTGCTGCCAGGTGAATCCACATTCACAATCGTATCTTCCTCTGCCACTGAGAGCAGGACTCACGATTGTGTCCTGCATGCTGTCAACACAGAGCAGAATCAAAATGGCAGAGTCGTGGAGCTGAACCATTGAAGTCTCTGGTAGTTCAGTTGCTTGATGATCTGTTCAAAGTGTCCATGAGAACACTACATCTGAAACTAATGATGTACTATATGTTGGCTAATTGAATTTAAATTAAAAAACCCCCACAAAGTGTCCATGAGAATCACACTCTCTTCTTTCTTTACTAGAGGAGGCATAACCCCACTTGCAGCCAGATACAACAGTATGATGAGAGGAAGTAAAAATATCCATGATGGAGTCTTTTCCTCTTCTTCCAACTATGCTACCTCACCCCTTATTCTCTATTCCCCAGACTGCTCATGGAGGGACTCTCATCTTTCATTTTTCAAAGATATTTTCAGTGGATATGGCATCCTATTTAGTTAATAATATAACGATGTCCCCTTTGTTTTTTGACAAGAATAGTTTCTGCTGAAACTATCCTTCTTAACTTTGCTCTCCTGTTCCTTTCCCTTTATGGCTGCTTTTATTTATTTGTTTATCACTGGTGTTCAGTGATTTGATTATTCTCTGCTCTAGCTTGTGTTTCATTGACCTTCTTGTCTTTGTGGTTGTATAATTTTCATGAAATTTAGAAAGATTTTGACCATTATTTTTTCAAACATATATTTTTTCTGTCCTTTTTCCTCTCTTCTTGGACCTTCATTCCACATGTATTTAACCACTTGGTATTATGCCATAGGTGGTTTTTGATTTTTGTTCAGTCTTTTATTTTTTACTCTGTGCTCCATTTTAAGTATTTCTATTGCTGTGTCTAAGTTCATTTATATTTTCCTCTGTAGCATTCAAATTTGTCATTACATCTCCTTTGAGGTGTTTTTCATTATAGATGTTTATTTTTCAATTTCTGAAATTCTATGTGTGGAGTGGGGGTGGCGCCTGGGTGGCTCAGCCAGTTAAGTGTCCAACACTTGATTTCGGCTCAGGTCACGCTCTCAGGGTTATGAGACAGAGCACCAGGTTGGTCACCAAGCGTGGAGCCTGCTTAAGATTCTCCCTTTCCCTCTGTCCCTCCCCATCCCCCCCACTTTCTCTCTCTCAAAAAAAAAATTCCATGTGGGTTTTCATTAAATCTTCTATTTCTTTCCTTGCCATTTTTATATTGTATACTATCTGTCTGAACATATGCATATATATATAACTGTTTTAACATGCTTGTCTGTAAATTCTACCATGTCTGTTCTGTCTAGATGGTTTCTTTGTTTTTTAAAATTTTTTTAGAGAGAGAGCATGAATGCACAACTAGGGTGGGGGAGTGGATGGTGGCGAGGGGCAGAGGGAGAGGGAGAGGGAGAGAGAAAATCTTAAGCAGGCTCCATGCTGTGAGACCGACCTGGGGCTCTATCTGACGACCCTGAGATCAGGACCTGAGCTGAAATCAAGAGTCGGACACAACCGACTGAGCCACCAGAAGCCCCATATTCTTTCTATGTCTATTTCTACTGATTTTCTCCTGGTTAAGTTTCAAATTATTTTGCTTATTTGGATGCCTGATTTTTTTGATTGGATACAAAACATTGTAAATTTTATGTTAGTGGGTGCTAGATTTTGCTTTATTCTTTTAAATAGTGGTGGATCCTTTTTTTGACACAAAGTTAATTTATTGGAATCAATTTTATTTTTGAGTCTTGCTTTTAAACTTTATTAGAGCAGGCACAAAGCATTCTTTATTCTAGGATTGATTTAACCCTATTATGAAAGTGATACCCATCTGAAGTCTTTATCCCCGGCCTCATGAACTACAGTGACTTCCCACTCAGCCAGAAAAAAACGAGCTATTCAGCTATTTTAGCATTTGGAATTGTTTGGTCTACTGCTCTCTGGTTATTCTCCCACTGTCTTGGGTAGTTTCTGATGCTTATACAAATTAGTACTCAGCCAGAGACTTGAGGGGATCCTGGGAAGCTCTCCAGGTTTCCCTCTTGGTCTTCCTTATTTCCAATGCTCTGTCCCACAAATCTAGCCATCTTGTTCTCTGGATACTCCACCCTCTGGGTCCACAGTGCAGCAACCTGTCTTCATCTGTTTGAATTCTTCCGATCTGTACCATGGCCTGGAAACTACTCCCATACATTAAGTTTAACCAAACAGAGGGCTACCCTTGTTTAACTTCCAAATATCACAGTTTTATGTTGCTTGTTTTCCAATGTGTGAAAATTCTTGTTTCCAATATTTTGCTGCCTGATTTCCTGGGGATTTTTTTTGTTTGTTTATTTGTTTGTTTTCTTAGTAGAAAGAAAAATCCAATCTCTGTTACTCCATCATGGCCTGAAATAGAAATCTCTAATTTACTTATTTATTTCCTATATTGTTTATCTTATAGTGAAATGTAAGCTTTATAAAGGAACAGATATCTCAGATATCTATGATTGATATCTGTTCACTAAGGTACATCAACCACCTAGAATAGTTTCTGGCATATTGTAAACGTTTATAAGTATTTGTTGAATTAATGAATAAGACAATATTCTTTCACAGTCTGAGCTCTCATCTCTTAGAGTACCTTACTTTTGTTTTTTCAGAGGAATCTTTGATCCGACTGGAAGTTTTGGCTACTTGACCAGTTTCTCTATTACAGCTCACAGTTTGTCACTGTTGTTTAGCAAAATCATATAAATTATATCTAGGAGGTTCTAAAAATTGTTAGACCTTGATGGCATTTACGAAGAGGAGGAGAGGAGATAGTCCAAAGACTTCAAGTGTTTCATAATACCTACAGTTAGGAAACGTGACATTCGAGGTCAATTTTTTAGTAGGAAGTGATAGACTTGAATATTTATGCTCAATTTCGAAAGCTCCCCTCCCTTCACTCCCTGCTTCCCACATCCACTTACAGTGGGTATTCTACAGTCAGGAATCTCTATTAATATGAAAACTCAGTTGGAAGAAACTTAATCAAACAGTCAATTTTTAAACTAAAAAAATAATAAAACACCTCTAGCCTTAAAAATTACTGTCATTAATCAGTACTAGGAATAGCAGCAAATAATAAATGAACCCAGAGCACCAATTGCAAAGAAAAAACTTTATGACCCTGTTCAGGAATATTTGTCCTGGAAAAGCCTCAACTAACAGAGGAAGAATGTGCCATTTGCCTCAGGACTTGAAAAGAAAAAGAAAAGAAAAGCATCAGAGAGCATGAGGGGGAAAAATTACCATCTTAAATACATTCCTACACATGTCAGAAATGAACTGACTTTGGAAAGCTATTACCTGTTAATTGGAAAATCACATAGCAGATGGAACCAATTAATCTACAATTACAGAATCACCACAATCCAAACAAAAATAATTAACTCGTTTACAAGATATGATTTTTTAGGGAACTCTTCCTAATATCTCTAAAATTAGGCAAAGATGCACAGTATTTTATTGTCATAGGGGAGCTTAAACCATTCCCCGGGGGTTAAATTTCCCTTCAGAATAAAAGGTCTTACTGTGAAATGTGCAGTTCTAACTTCCAAAGAAAGAATACAGAGGTGAAGTGTGTTAAGACTGCTCATTTAAGAATGTTTATTTGACATCTGCTATACATGAGGAACTGTGTTAGTTGCTGATTATAAAGTAGTGACCAACAACAGATAAGAATTCTATCATCGTGGAGCTAGTCTAGTGTGTGACAAATACCAAATCACTATGCAGACAGAGGTCAGAATGCAATCATGATTGATGCTGTGAAGAGGGGCTATATGGTATAGTACGTGCCACAGACTGAATGTTGGTGTCCCAAAATTCATATGTTGAAATCTAGTCCCCAGTGCAATGGTATCTGGAGGCCTTTGAGGGATGATTGGCTCATGAGGGTGGCGCCCTCATGAATGGGATTAGTGTCCTTATAAAAGAGACCCCAGAGGGCTCCCTTGCTCCTTCTGCCATGTGAGGACAATGTAATACAGTCAGTAGATGACAGAGCTCAGATTATAACATTTATTTACTGAACAAATATTTGTTGATTGCCCAGTACATTCTAATGACTGTTCTAGGTTTTAAGAGTGCATCAATAAATACAATAGGAAAGACAAAAAATAAGTACTGTCCTGTTGGGACTCTGATCTGTCTAATGAACACTTGATTTTATTACTATCTCCTGTGGCATCTCCATCAAACAGGGTTGAAAATTTCCCTTTCTAATTTCCCATTGAACATGCTTTAAAGGTGTATGTAAAACATTCCTTAAACAAAATCATTCTGAGTGAACAATAATGAACAATACTTTAAGAAAGTCTACTGGAATCCTGGAAAGTCATGTGGTCACAGAATGAAAATGGGGCCTGATCTGCCAGCACAGTGAGTGAGCGTTTGTATGACTTGGTATACCCAACACTTGTCATCGCTCCTGGGAAATAGATGCCTGAAATTCTACCACAAAATAAGTTTAGTATTTTTTTTTCTTCATTGATTTTTTTCTTTATTAATAACTCATCAGTGATGATTCCTACATCTGTAGTAAAATGGGATAGCCCTGGAGGATTGTATAACTAAACCAAAATGAGGAAAAGGAGCTCAGGAAAGGGAGGTTGATGGTACAGCAAAAATACTGAATCTGTGTGTTGGTGAATCTCTTCTGAGTGTAACCCAACCAGCAGTCCAAACTATTTCAGAAACAAAAACCTACATTTCAGGTAAGGTGTGTTTCAGGTACTCTTACAATGTCAATCACATCTTGTCCTGCATTTATCCTGGGTCAACTTTCTTCTCTCTGGCTTTATTTTGCGTTTAACTCTCTCCATTTGATAAGATATGATCATTGCTAACCTAGGCTTATGTAGTAGTTACAGCTTTTACTCTCCAGGGAGAGCATGCTAAAATTTAGATTTTATAAAGGAGAATTAAACCAATTATAATTATATATTTTGTTATTAATATAAATATTAAAAATTGAGTTGAAAATCTCATTTTATAAAGTAGTTCTTCAAGAGATATTTTCCCTTATTTTTACTATTGTTTGCTTTGATTATCCTTTTTATTTATTTATTTATTTACTTACTTACTTAGCACTAGGATATTAGAGGCAGTAATACTTATTGGTATTTCCTTTGTGTAAGGAACTATGATAAGCATTTACATATATTAATAACATTGAATTGTCACAACAGCCTTGTAAGAAAAGTCCTATCATTATAACCATTTAAAATGTAAATAAATTGAGTGGTAAAAGATTATGCAAATATATGTAACTAATAAGCTGCCAAGCCAATATGTGACCCCAGAAACATCTTCTCTTTGGTACTATGCCTTTCTGACAGTAGAATAGAAGAAAATTAAGTAACGTTATAATGCTCCCTCGAAATTGAATCCTTAGATCCTAATTCTTACTAAAGACTGTATTTTAAGAGATGATGTGGTGTAATGGGAGATACCAAACCCTAATAGTAACATATGAATTCAAATCCCAATTCTACCACTGACAAGCTGTAAAAATTTAGGCACTCAGCTCAACTTCTATATGCATGTTTTTCCTCAAATGTGAAAAATAGAATAATAATAAACAGCAGTATATTTTGTGAAGATTAAGTGAAATTGCCTATTGCTTATATAGTGGGCAGACTGTATAGTAACCAATAAATAACATGAGAGCCAGGTCAAATATAAAAAGTGTTTATTTAAAGGTATTAGAGGGCTTCTGAAGCAAGATAGAACTCTTGCTCTCTACTGAGATATAAAGCAGTATAACCACTTAGGAGAACTTCTTGGTGATTTCTTGAAAAAGAAACCCAGAGATTCTACTTCTAAGTATTTATTTAAAAGAAATGAACATATGTTCATTCAAAGAATTGTACATGAATATTTATAACAACTTGTCCATGGTGTCCCCCAATTGGAAACAACTAGGTTCTTATTAACAAGTGAATGGATAAATAAATTATGTTATATCCATATAACAGAGTAATGCACATCAATGTAAGGGAACTAATTATTGATACCTATAACATGGATGAATCTCAAAATCACTACCCTAAGTAAAAGTAATTGCGTACAAAGAAATACGTATGATATGAGTCCATTTATTTAAAATTGTGATAAATTCACAATAATTTCTAGTGATGAGAAACAAATCAGTTATTGCCTGAAGCTGAGGCAGAGGCAGCAATGGACTGCAAGGAGATGGTGAGGATCTTTAGAAGGAGACAGGGATTTTATGCATCTTGATTGTGGTGGTGGCTCCATGGGTACATACATCTGTCAAATTTAGCGAGTTATACGCTTCAAATCGGATGTAGGTTATTGTATGAAGTTATACCACAGTGAAGTTAACTTAAAAATGGAAAGATAGTCCATATACATGGATTAGAGGATTCAATATTTTATAGATAGAATTTTTCTCCAACTGGTCTGTAGATTAAATACATTTCAAATAAAATTACCAGTAGGGTTTTGTGTGTGTGTGCACCTGCATGTATGTGCAAGTGCATTTTGTAAAAATTAAGAAACTGGGCGCCTGGGTGGCTCAGTTGGTTAAGTGACTGCCTTCGGCTCAGGTCATGATCCCGGAGTCCTGGGATCGAGTCCCACATCAGGCTCCCAGCTCAGCGGGGAGCCTGCTTCTCCCTCTGACCCTCTCCCCTCTCATGCTGTTTCTCTCTCTCTCTCTCTCTCTCTCTCTCGAATAAATAAATAAATAAAATCTAAAAAAAAAATTAAGAAACTAAATCTAAAACTTCCACAGAAATGCAAAGGACACAGAATAACTATGACACTATTGAAGAATAACAAACAGGTTAGATGACTATCATATTGAGGCCTGTTATACATAACACTATAGTAATTAAAACGATGCAGACCTGGCATAAAGGTAGGTGCATTGACCAGTTGAAGTATAGAGAAGATCCAGAAATAGACTTCCACATGCATGGTTACCTAATTTTTACAAAGGAAACACTACAATTCAGTAGGAAAAGGATGGTCTTTTTGATAAATGATGTAGGATTGACTAGATATTTAGAGAAAAATAATAAATCTTATCCTGTTTCTTGCAGTGTGTATGAGAATCAATTCTAGATGATTTGAAAATCTAAATGTGTAAGAAAAACAATAAAACTCTTAGAAAAAAAAAAGATTGAAAGTATCTGTATTACCTTAAGGTACCCAAAGATTGCTGAAACAAGAACAGAAATTATTTATTGTAAGAGAAAACTTGATATAGAAGTTGATATAGACATTAAAATTAAGATTAATTTGAAGATATGACTAAGGGTAAAAAGCAAATTCAAATGTGAGAAAATATTTCTAATGCACATATCTATCAAAAGAATAATACTGTGAATATATAAACAACTTTATAAATAAATAAGAAAAAAGAGAAATCAGTAGAAAAAAAGGACAAATTCTTGAGCAGACCTTTTTTTTTTGTTTAATTTTATTTTATTGTGGTAAGAACACTTCCCATGAGATCCACCCTCTTAACAAATTTTTTTTTTTAAGATTTTTTATTTATTTGTCTGAGAGAGAGAGAGCACAAGCAGGGGGAGCAGCAGAGGGAGAGGGAGAAGCAGGCTCCCCACTGAGCAAGGAGCCCGATGTAGGACTCGATCCCAGGACCCTGGGATCGTGACCTGAGCCGAAGGCAGATGCTTAACGACTGAGCCACCCAGGCATCCCAACAAATTTTTAAGCATACAATACAACATTGTCAGTATAGGTGCAATGTTCTACAGCAGATCTCTGGAATTTACTCATCTTGCTTAAATGAAACAATGCTCACTAATTAGTAACTCCCCATTTATCCTTTCCCTTAGCCCCGGCAAACACCATTCCACTCTGACTCTATGAATTTGACTGTCTTGGATACCTCATGAAAGTGGAATAGTGCAGTATTTATCTTTCTGTGACTGGCTTATTTCACTTAACATTGTGTCCTCAAGATTCATTCATATTGTCATATATTATCGAATTTTATTCTTTTTAAGGGCTGAACAGTATACTACTGTATCTGTAGATGGACATTAAGGTTGTTTACACGTTTGGGCTATGGTTAATAGTGCCGCAATGAACACAGGAGTGCTAACATTTAATTTCAATTATTTTTGGTAAATACCCAGAAGTGGGATTGCTGGGCCATGTGGTAGTTCTATTTTTAATTTTTTGAGGAACATTCATACTGTTTTCCATAGCAGCTGCACCATTTTGCATTCTCACCAACAGTGCAAAAAAGTTTGAGTAGACATTTCATTTAAAAAATCAAAATGGCCAATAAACTTAGGAAAATGTGCTTAACTTTATATAATTTAACTTTAAATTAAAACCACCAGAATGACTGAAATGAATAAAAAAGTTTTCTAATTACAAATCTTAAGTGAGGATGTGAAGCAAATGGGATGTTCATACTTTTCTGGTGAGAGTATACATTGAGATAGCCACTTTAGAAAACACTTTGTCAGTATATACTAAAATGAAACTAGCTCGTAACTGAGGACCCAGCAACTCCATTTCCTGGTGTATACTCAACAGAACTGCATACTTACATTCATAAAAAGTATACAGGCATGTTCAAAGCAGCATTGTTTGTAATAGATTGGTAATGGAAACAAACCATCAATCACAGAAAGGGTGAATACAAAGAAACATTATAGAGTAATGACAATAAATGAACTGCAGCTCCATAAAGTAACATGGATGAATCTCATAAATGCCATCTTGGGGAAAAGAAGTTAGACACTAAAATAGTACATACCAAATGATTCCATTCACGTGAAATTTAAAAACGGGATCATTATTCTATAGTCTTGAAGTGGGATAGCAATTATTCTTGTGTGGCTAGTAACAGAGAGAGGGCCTGAAGGTGACTCTTGGGAGGCAGTTGATTCTCTGTTTGTTGATTCAGGCTCTGATTACATGAATGTGTTCCCTTTGTGAAAATCCATTGTGCTGCATACTTAGAATAACCATCCTTCCCGCTATGTATGTTATACTTCAGTAAAAGGAGAAGGATGAGAGTTCAACAAAACAACACACATATGTCAAGAATCCACTTTCTTAAAAAAAAATCACATATTATTTCATGAATGATTTAAGCTCATTGCTAGAAATTATCTGTAGAAATTAGGAAAACTCAGAGAACTTAAAACTATTTCGTATTTGAGGATTTGGCATAAGCAAGACAAGACACTGAGAAAGAAGGAGGAGGTCAAAGAATGGGTAGGAATAAATACCCACATAAAAAAGAAGCATTTCTACTTCCAAGTTCTTTAGAAGTTGTTTAGAACTAAATTAGTGCCACATTCAAGAGTGATACCAACATAACTTTCTATCTTGGAGGAAGATAAATTGGGATCAAAGAAGAGAAGTACAAAATTTCATTTTTGTGGTCATACATATATATTCACATGTGTGTCTTTATACATGCTTAAACATTCTTTGCTTGCTTCCTTCCTTTGTTCTTTCCTTCCTTTTCTCCCTTCTTTCACTCCTTCCTCTCTCCTCCCCCCTCTCTCTTTCTTTCCTTCTTTTTTTCTTTTCTGTGATTATACAAATCCAGCAACACCATAGTTGAGTTCCAACCTACCTTGTTCATAGAAACATCATTATCTTTTAGCTATTAACCTAATTTCCCACAGGTCAAGGCAACCTTAGTTTCACTGTCATTTGTTGTCCACTAAGTGTTGTCAGCTTGTCTGTCATCCTGGGATCTGGTCATTTCCATTATATTAGTGACACCAGTTACGTGGCAGCATCTCTTACTATGAATGCCAGCCTTCAGAAGATAGTCAACACCAAGCTTCCCAAGCATGCTGGTGCCCCACGCACCACTGTATTTCTTGAAGGCTTAATAAAGGGAGTGTCTGTTAGATCCTTGATACTACAAGTAGAGTTCTCACACCAGCAGCGCAAGCTCATGCGCCAACTCACGTATATAGAATCAGAATTTGCATTTTAACAAAGTCCCTGAGTATGTTGGATGCACCAGGCATTCCCTGGGGAACATGTTCAATTGGTAGGTTCTCAAGTCTTATTAAAACAATCATTTCTAACAGCCTCACCTTCTAAAACTTCTGGCCCTCTTCCATACTTCCTTGCTGAAGTGTTGGTACTTCCACATAATTCACTATAAAACAATGTCATATTCAAGTTTAAAAGAACTCTTCTAGGAAACATTAAAAGCAGCTCTAGTTGTTCTTGACATAACACTAAATTCTAAATCCAAACTGACTTAAATGGTTTCAATAAATGCTCTGCTATCCATGATTCAACCCTCCCCACAACACCCCCAATACTTGACCTTGGTTCATTCTGTAGACATCAGTCAGGTCCTATAAGTCCTTTAGCAGTAGGCAATTTCTATCTGGAGCAAAGTTCACATTTCCTTGCTTAGCTTGTATTAAAACTGACTCTACTTTTGGTTCTAGAGGCAATGAGAGATATTGAAAGAGGGACTTGAGGAAGGCAGACATTATTTTGAGAAGCACCTACTCTAGATATAGGATTGCCAGATAAAATACAGGCCACCCAGTTAAATTTGAAATTTAGATAAAAAGCAAATTTGTTTTAGTCTAAGTGTGCTCTAAATATTGCATGGACCATACTCAGACTAAAAGCATTTGTTGTTTATCTGAAATTCAAATTTAACTAAGTATCCCGTTTGATTTTATTTTAAGTAACCTTTAATTTTAGAATAGTTCTAGATTTAGAGAAAAATTGCAAAGATAACACAAAGTTTCTGTAAGTCTACTCCGTTTCCCTTATTATCATCTTATATTAGTATAGTGCATTTGTTACAATCAATGAACTAATATTGAGACATCATTATTAACTGAAGTCATACTTTATTCAGATTTCCTTAGTTTTTGCCAAAAATCCTTTTTCTGTTCCAGCATACCATTCAGGATACTACATTACATTTAATTGTCATATCATCTTAGGCCCTTTTTAGCTGTGACAGTTTCTCAGACTTCCCTTCTACTGGTCAGGTATTTTGTAAACTGTCTCAAATGGAATTTGTCTAATGTTTTTATCTGATTAAGTTGGGGTTATGTGTTTTTAGGAGGAAGACCACAAAGCCAAAGGGCCTTTTTCATCACATCATATCAAAGGTAATATTCTATCAACATGGCTCAACTTTGAACCTTATTTTTTGAGGGGTATATTTGGAGTCACTGCTTCCTGAAAATACCAAAAAAAAAAAAAAAAAAGAGCACTTAGATCTCATCCCATTAGAACCTAAAGTACCTCATTCATCTCAGTTTGTCTCAGAACCTTAAATCTAGTAGGTACATGTGGTCTGTTTGGGAAATGGATCATCAATGGACTATCTCTGAATCATACTATAGAAAGTAGACATCTGAGAATACATTATTTATTCAGCTAATATTCATTAATTTTTCATTCAGTCGAAATACTCAAAAGATGAATTTTCTATGAACTTTCTATTCATGAATTTATCTAAGTGTTATGACAATTCTTTTCTTTCTTTTTTCATAGTTGAGGAATGAAGAAGGAACAGATGGCCTGGACATTGGTTGGCAGATTTTCCATGTAATATCAAGAAATAAACACCTATAAAATCATAATTATAGAGAATATCCATAGTGAGTTTCCCAGACCAAGTAAAATCCACTTTGTACAGGTTGCAGTCATCAAGGTGAGAGTTTAATTGGGTCTCCTTGGGAAATATCAGGGTCTGGGGAGATATCTTGAATGCCAATATTAAGATTCCCTCTTGCCATTTTGCCATACAGTGAGTGCAACTATATCCTTTATCACCTTAGCAAATATGTATTTTCACAAATATCATTGTCTGAGTGTTATCCAACAGCACAAAATCCATAGTATTTTATGTATGTAATTTGCCAATCATTTAGAAGACATGGTATTTTTTATTCTGAGAAAACTCTATCTTCTCTCAGTTTGCCACAACTTTTCAGATACTTTCACAGGTTTTCCTTATGTTTTTGTGGTCTTTAACTTTCTGCTGTTGTCATCATTAAAACACTCTGTGACCACTGTTCAATGAGGAATTATTAAAAAAGAACAACTCAAAGTATTTAAAACAATATTTGTTAAAACCCTACAATGTGCTAGTCATAATGGTGGGCTGTCAGATAAGAAAAATAAGAAAGAACAAACAGTAAAATTTACAAAAATATGAAAGAAGATCATGGTGTACCTCAGGAATGATAAGAAGTTTAATTAATGGAAACATAATGTACAGAGATAGAAAGGTAAAAGATAAAACTGTAAACTTAATATCAGGTTAGATCGTAAAAGGCCTTATTCATCTACTAAATGTCATGAACTTTATTTTAAGCACCAGTGTGCTAAGATTGAATCTGAGCATTTTTTGAAGACTTCACTAGTGGCTGTATGAAAAAGAAAGAAATAAAAGGTAAATGGTCTACCCTGGGTTAGATGAAAATCTACTTGAGAAGGCAAGACTTAAGAACATGGGGTAAAGAATAATTTCAAAATGGAGTATGGTCAACTAGAGAATCCTGGTCTAGAAAATACATGATCCATAACCACTGGTGTTCCTTTAATCCATTTTCCTCATTCCACCAGGTTATCTTGTTAAAACATAAATCCAATAATTTCAATCTCTGCTTTCCATGGCCCCTGAAAGTCTTCAAAGATTTTCTAGTGCTTATAAAAAAAATTAAATTTCCTTAAAAAGTCTGAAACATCTCTAGCCCATATTTATAATTCGGTTTTTCTCTTCCTTTACATGTCAACCACACTGGCTGTTGTAGGCCACATTCAGCAATATTTACTCTCACTACAAAGCTGCACAGGCTGCTCCTTATGTCTGGACAGCCCTTCCCATTCTGACCCACTTCCCTCTAATTCCAAGCATTTCACCTCAAGAAGTATCCTCAGGAAAGCTTTCATTGGTCTCCCTAACTTGTACAGATCTCCATTATTCAATTTTGTACTGCGTTAGTCAGGGTTCTGCAGAGACACAGAACCAATGGGATGCAGAGAGATGTATAGAAAGAGCTTTACTATGAGGGACTGGCTCACACAATTATGGAGGCTGACGAGTCCCATGATTTGCTGTCTACAAAGTGGAGGGCAAGGAAAGCCAGTGGTATAATTCCAGTCCAAACCCAAAGGCCTGGAAACTAGATACCCCTATTTCTCTGAGGGTAGAAGAAGATGGATGTTTGCCCTTCCTTAACTTTTTGTTCCATTCCTCGCTGGATTGGAGGATGCCCACCACACTGGTAAGGGTGATCTCTCTCAGTCTACTCATTCAAATTCTAATCTCTTTTGGAGACACCCTCACAGACACACCCAAAAATCATGTTTTACCAGCTATCTGGGTATCTTGTAGCTCAGGAAAGTTGACACATAAGATTAACCAGCACAGTATAGATCACTTCTTTTGTTTCCTACCTCTCAAGGATCATATCCTTTAAGCTATTCACTCTTTCTTCTCCTACCATCCATTTTTTTTCTCTTTCTCATTTTTTAGGTTCACATGAAAAAGTGCATTTTCTTGGGGCACCTGGGTGGCTCAGGTGGTTAAGCGGCTGCCTTCGGCTCAGGTCATGATCCCAGGGTCCTAGGATTGAGGCCCACATCAGGCTCCCCGCTCAGTGGAAAGCCTGCTTCTCCCTCTCCCTCTGTCTGCCACTCTGCCTACTTGTGCTCTCTCTGTCAAATAAATAAAATCTTTAAAAGAAAAGTATATTTTCTCAATTAAAAAAACTAATAAACCTCTCTTGACCCTATATTATCTTCCAATAACATGACCATTTCTCTACTTTGTTTTACAGAAAAATTCCTCAGAAGTTTTCTACCCCTTGTCTATCATTTTTCTCTCATCATTCTTTATTAAATCCACTTTAGCCAGGATGTAGCCCTGAACACTCTTCTAAAATGGCTCTCATTAGGCAACCACTGACAGATACATTCCTAAACACATGGACAAAACTCAGCCATCATCTGTACTTTACATGTCATCAGCAATTAGGTTTCCTCCATGACGGCTTCTCCACTTGATTTTCAGAGCACTACACTTGAATAGTTAGTTTCTCATTTTATTGGAGGCAGTTTTCTCAGTCCTGTTTGCTGTCTCTTCCTCCTCTCTCTGAGCTAATGAGGAACTGCCCACAGACTTGGTCTTTAAACCTCTCCTCAACTCCATCTATATTCCCTCCCCTGGTGATTTCATCCAAACCCAGCCCTAAATACTACCTATATGCTTATCACTCCAAGTTTTATACTCCAAGCCCAAAAATGACCCCTGAACTCTTGGACATGTATTTAACTCAAAATTCAATATATTTACTTGTATTTCTAATAGAAAGCTCAAACTGAAAACTGAGCTTCTGATCTCTCAGCTCAAAACCTTCTCTTCTAGCTACCCTATGGCCCAGCAATTTCACTACTATTTACCACAAAGATACAAATGTAGTGATCCGAAGGGGCCAATACAAACTATGGAAAAGAGCCCAGATGTCCAATGACAGATGAAATGGATAAAGAAAATGTGGGGTGTATATATATATATATATATATATATATATATATATATATATATATACACACACACACACACACACACACACACACACACACACACTGGAATACTACTCAGCCATCAAAAAAAATAAAATAAAATCTTGCCATTTGCAAGGACATGGATGGAACCAGAGGGTATTATGCTAAGCTAAATAAGTTAATCAGAGAAAGACAATTATCATACAATTTCACTCATATGTGAAATTTAAGAAACAAAACAGAGGAACAGAGAGGAAGGGAGGGAAAAATAAAACAAGACAAAATCAGAGAGGGAAACAAACCGTAAGAGACTCTTAATCATAGGAAACATAATGAGGATTGTTGGAGGAGAGAGAAGGTTGTAGGGGGGTGGGGTGACTGTGTGATGGCCATTAAGGAGGGCACTTGAAGTAATGAGCATTGGGTGTTATATGCAACTGATGAATCACTGAACTCTACCTCTGAAACTAATAATTCCTTATATTGAATTTAAATAAAATAAAATAAAAACAATCTTCTCTTCTTCCAGTCTTCCCTATTAACTATAGAATCATCCCCTCAGTTACATGGTCCTCAAACTTGAGGACATACAAAACTCTTGTCTCTTACACTATTATGCCACACCTGCAGTCAATTAGCAGAGTCAGCTGACATTACTTTTAAAACATTTCCAGACTCTAACCAATTCAAATCATGCCCTTTGTTACCACTTGGACAAACCCACCATCATCTTCTTGTTCAAATTTTTGTTAATGCCTTCTAACTGGTCTCTATGTTTGATTCTTTGTCCTATTTCATCTTCTAAATAGAATAGCTGGAATGATCCTATTAAAAATAAGATGAAGTTATGTTTGTAGAGAAAGTCCTTCAATGGTGTCTCATTACTCTCAGAGTAAAGATAACGTTTTTATAACCTGTGAGGCCCAAGACAATCTGGCCCTCCTCTGACTCTTTGATCTAATTTCTTGATTTTTCTCGTTCTTTGATTCTGCTTCAGTCTCACTGTTCATCTTGCTGTGATTTTTTTTCTTTTTAAACTAGGCACTCTCTCAGTGTGGGAGTTCTTGGCACAAACAAAATAAGCTGCTGGGACCCAGTTAATTAACTGAAAGAAGGGCTTCTATTCTGGTTGGCATCTGAATTGTTAAGGGTCTGAGAAAGGGTGCCTATACACCTGTGCTTAAAGTAGACCAGTTTAAAAGAAGGCAGGTTAATGGGCACAAAAATCCCCATGAGCCACCCCACTGCCTTGTTGGTCCATCTTCAGAATGAGAATAAGATCTCTTAAGCTGACTGATCTGAAATTGATGATTTACCAATATCTGTGCTTAAGAATGATGCAGGGACTAGCAAGTGTTGGTAGGTAGAAGTTATTATGTTGTGTTTGGGAAAATACTGATTCTGTACCTTGCTCCAATCTTATAGAATAAGAATGTCTGGGTGATGGAGCTCATGAATCAGTGTTTTAATGAAGTTAGAAGTTATTATATAATTTTTAGGTTTATCAAGGTGCATTCCTAGTTGCAAAAAAAATTTCCCTAGTGATCTTTAAAAAAATGCTAATAGGCTTAGCTCAGAAATATGCTTTAATAAGCAGCAGGGCTGAGAATCCATGATCAAACAGTTAGAGATCAGTATTTGTTGAATGAATAAAATGAGTGAATGATTAAAATGTGAATTATTATATACTTGACAATTCAGATAAGTTCTTATTTTCCCTTTTACTGTCTTTAGCTCCTCACTGTGAAGGAAAGATTAAAAAGTAAATTCTTCACTTCTGCATCATGGTTAGGACAGTTCTCATTATCTCTTGCCTGCAGTTTTTGCCCTTATTTTGAAGCCAGAGCTATCTAGAAAGAATCCAGCCAATCATATTATGTACATATATGAAAACTTGTAAGTGGTTGTAAGTGACAGAAACTCAAACCAGTTTAAAGGGAAAAAATTAATTTATCAGCTAACTAAACAGAATAGACTTGAATCTAGGATTCCATAGGATTCTATCCATTTCCATTTTTTAACCTAATTGTTCCCTTTGGCTTAATTCACCATCACCCTTGGCAGGCACAACTTATCTCTGCTTAACATAGTGTCAGCCCCAGCAGTTCAAAGAGCTTGGGGGCTGGCAGGAAGTTCCACTTGAGTCATATATCTGAGGCATCAATCAATTCTCACTGTCAACTGAGTGCTCAGCTGGAGCCATTCACAAGAGGATCTTACTTCCCCTCCATATGGTTTGGTCTTCTCTTGGCATGGCAACTAGTCTCCATGGGGAAGAAGTGAAAGCTGCCTGTCCTCTGAAGGCTTCCAACAACACTGCTGCATTCTCTTGCTCAAAGACACACACAAGGCCAACTCAGATTCACAGGTGGGGGAAATAAACTCTCTTCTTTGTACGAGGAGTATGTGAGGAGTGACATGCACATTTAAGAGGCAGTGGTGGTGGGACAGGGGAGTTATATGGCTCTTCTTTGGATATCACCTACTGCAGCATAAGTCCAACTTAATTATTTCCATTGTCTGAATGACCCCAGGTAAACCTAATGATGTTCTTGTCTCTATTCAAGAAGATAGTTTTACAGTTTTGTTAGGAAGCAAGTAGGCCCTCTATGGAAAATGGAAAAGATAAACAGAATTTTCTTTAGACAAATAAGTTTGTGAAGGATTAAGCTAGCAAACAAATGTTCTCATTGCAGGGATTCTTAGAGTTTATAATAAGCTGATGTGCATTGTAAATCTCTCAAGTGACCAGGGGTCAAGAAGTTGGGTATGGGGTGGGGAAGGTTACATAGTAGGGCATTTCTTAATATATATGACTTGAAATTCTTTATATGGAGCAACTTCTAGGACAGATATTCCATAAGATAAGCTTCAAAAACAAACAAACAAAAACTCTGCCTCAACATTTTTTACATACTTCTAACAGTTCACTTGTCATGCTTTATTGTAATTATTTGATAGTCAATTCATACATTACACTGTGAGTTCTTCAATCTTGGGAATTTTGTTGTCCCGTTATTTTAACTCCAGCACTCCCAGGGGCTAGCACATCATAGACATTTATAAAACATTTCAGGAAGAAGAGATTTTTTTTAAAAAGAGAGAAAGAGAGGCAGGGAGGAAAAAGAGCTTTAAAACTTTCCATTATGTAAGCCCAGCCTTGATATATGCAATCTGGTCGTTTATGTCATGCCCAATTCAACTGTTAGAACTCAGTTCTTCTGTGAATATTTTTATGGCAGATTTATCATGATTTCAGGTCAGCTAAAACCATGTTGCTCCTGCATATTTCCAGTGTAATAAGAAGAGGAATGGTTCCCTGAATGATGTTCACATCCTAATATCTACAACCTGCAATAGTTAGGTTACCTGGCCAAGAGAATTAAGTTTCCACATGGAATTAAGGTTGCTAATCAGCTGACCTTAAAATAGATTATTTTGCATTATATGGATAGGCCCAGTATAATCACACAAGTCCTTAAAAGTGGAAGAGGGAGGCAGAAAAGAGAACCAGAGCAAAGCAGTATGAGAAGAACTCAGCCAGATGTTGCTAACATTGAAGATAGAGGAGGGAGGCAATGAGTCAAGGAATGTGGGTGATTTCTAAAAGCTGGAAAAGGCATGGAAATGGATTTTCCCCCTAGACCCTCCAGGAGGAACACAGCTCTACTGATACTTTAATGTAAACCTGAGACCCATTTTGGATTTCTGACCTCCAAAACTGTAAAAAAATAATTATTTGTGTTGCTTTAAGCTACTAAGTTTGTAGTAATTTGTTATAGCAGCCATAGACGATTGCCATATTTTTTGGTTGACTAATAAAAAGAAATTATATAGAAGCAAAAATAGTGCAGCCCTGGCTGCACTTATTTTAATAGATTTAGTTTTAATTACCTTGATGCCACTCTGTAGTTTTTTAGTAAATACACCATAGTCCATTTTGTAAAATTGACTAATCTATATTAATAGATGCTGTCAGTATGGTGTTTGGTCCCGGGCTAATTCCACTATAGCAAAGTATGCATGAGTATTTGTAGAATATGGAAATGGTTATTCTGTAGGTTATATAGTTTTGAGAATCATTGTGTTTTGAGGACGATTTGCAGAGGCAAAACAGACAATATTTTGTAAGGGGAAAAACAGCATAAGCATTTCAAAGAAGAGAATTTTAATAAAATATAAATAATTTACCCAAAGGATGTTCAATTATTTAAACTCCCTTTCCTCAAGTAGCCAATAAGGATCTCTTGTGCATCTGTTTGGTCAGGTAGTGGGGATACATTGGTAAGTTAAACCATGGACATTTAAGGATCATATCTTTCATTGGAGGAAATGGACAAATACAAATCTAATATTGAATCAGTGTTGAGTGATGCTCTAATGATATGTACAAAATACTATAGAAATTCATATTGGAAGTTTATCCAAATTAAACAAACAAAAAACAATTTTACCAAGCCAATAGTATTGTACTGTGCCTTTAAAGTATTCAAAAGAACAAGTTGGAAAAATAGATTCCAGGAAGGGGTGAAGACACATATAAAAGCATTTATATCTCAAAAAATGAATCTGGTTGATAATGAAAAGTAATCTGTGGCAATGGGATAGAGACTATGCTTGGAGGATGGAGCATGTTGGAAAGGGAGGGGCATATTGAAAACTTTTCCTTGAAAAACATGCAGGAACTAAGAATGTGAGGGTCTCATAAACATACCAAGAATGTTGGATTTCATCCTGAAGCATATGGGAAACTACTAACAAGGTTTTGTTGTTGTTGTTGTTGTTTTGTTGTTTTTTAAGCAAACCTATAACATTGCAAATTTGCTTCAGAGAAATCTAAAGATTTGTGGACAGTGTATTGGTGAGATCTTACTAAAGTGAATCCAAACATGATGAAAACTGAAACCTGGAAGGTAGTGGTTAGGATTATCTGGAGATTAGGGAGTTGGGAGACACCTAAGGGGCAGATTCTGTAGGATTTGGTGATAGAAATCAACTCTAGAGGTTATAGTTTCAGACACCCCTGACTTACGATGGTTTGACATAATTTTTCAACTTTATGATGGTGTGAAAGCAATGTGTATCCAGTAAAAACCAAAATTTTGAAATTTGAATTTTGGTCTTTTCCTGTGCTGATGATATGCAGTAGGAGGCTCTCTCATGATAGTGGGCAGGACAGCGGCCGCAGCTCCCAGTCAGCCACACCATCATGAGGGTCAATGACAGTATACTCACAACCGTTCTGTGCCCAGCCAACCATTCTGTTTTTCACTTTCACTATAGGATTCAATAAATTACATGAGATATTTAATACTCGTGATCTGGGATGGAGCCCCATGTTGGGCTTCCTGCTCCACAGGGAATCTACGTCTCCCTCTCCCTCTGCCTCCTCTCCACTGCTCATGTGTTCTCTCTGTCAAATAAATAAATACAATCTTTTTTTTTTTTTTAAAGATAGGGAAATGTAGAGTCTCACCTATCTGAAATAAGAGTAACAACTTTGAAGAATCTTAATGTAGTGAGTCACATAAATGGTTCCAGAACATTTTATATCTCCTTTCTACTCTGCTTCAGAAGGCTGGCTTCAACACATGTTTTTATATGACAGTGCTTATTAAAAACGTGTCTCAGTGATTGTTTTGAATATTTCAGTAGGTTTCTTTTTATTTTTTGTTTCACTAGATTTAGATGATAAAAATTATGGGTATTCTCAATTCCATTCCTTTTCCGAAACAGAAAATAAATGACTACAATTAAAAGTAAGAGTTCCCTGAATATATGCCTTCTAAAGTTGAAATATTATAAAATTAACAACAGAATTTTAATAGTAAATCCTGCATTCTATTTGACCTCTCACAATTAGTTTCCTCAAATGCTCAGTTACTTTTGTGGGAGTAATTTCAATGTTTCCCTGTTTGCAAGCTTTATTGTTAATAATTGCAATTCATTAAATCTTAGGAAGCTGAAAGTTTCTATTTTTTCCATTTCTTGAATAATTTGATTAAGGATTTTCAATTGATTTTTAACAGAATGCCACCAAAATTTAAAGATATTGTTTTCAAGACAAGTCCAGTACTGCTCTAGAACACTTAAGTTGAATTTTCAAAGTAATTCTTGAAATCTTAAAACATTGCTAAAATCTAGCTGATGATGGGCAGAAAAGAGAAAGCACAAACTCGTACTGAAATGTTTTTTAATGCAACATAAACTTAATTATACACATAAACATCTTACTTTTTTTAATCTCTGTACATCAGGTAGTTATAAATTTTGACTATAATTTATTTCAACACAATCATTAATTTGTGTGCCACAAGAAATTCCAAGTATGTTTCTGGTCAGTAGTTTTGTATTTTGTTTTGTTTTGTTTTGTTTTTTCAATAAGACCATTGTTTTTACCATAATCCTGTATTCTAACAAATAAGTTTCTCATATTTTTTGTCCTTGCAAAAACTAAATATTTGAGCTCCAGTGTTGAGTATTTTAATAGCATTCACACTGCTGTTATATATTTCAAGAAAATGAATTTGTACAACTTTCCTTTAATCCTGTGAATTGGATGATAAAATTTGATCCATTCCTGGAATTAACTGATTTTCTACTGAAGTATCTGATGACTTTGATATACTACTTGCATCATTTAACTGTGAAGTTCTTCTGCTAACGGGATCAACAATGTCATCTCTTCCTTCACCTTTCCCATCTGCTTAAGAAAACTTGGATTCACTTGGGAAAAGTCAGTAGATCTAAATGAAAAGTCATATTTTATGGTATGTTACATTAATGTCCCTTCTGAAGCTGGGCATGTCTATCATTTGTGGTTCCCTTTAAAGGGATAACATTTTTAAAATAAGTACTGATGTTTCTTCCACAGATTCATATTCTCTAGCTTTCCTTTCCTGATAGCAGATGGTAAGTCATATCAAACCAATATTTTATTCAAGTGAAACATTTACCAACTTTTTGAGAAATGGAAATCCTGTAAGTAATTTTTTTAATTGTCTAGCTTATTGCTGCCAAAAGGGTTTATTGCAATAATGAAATAAAATAAAATACCACCAAACAACAAATTAGAGAAGTATCTATAGATTTACAACATTCAATAAATATCAAAACCACTTAGCAGGAATGTTAAGACTATTCCACAGCTACTGATAAGACTGTTACTGTTTCTTGTACATTTCTCAAATACACATCAACCTGTAATTTCATGTTGACTTGACTAACTGAAGTCTCATGGGTTCCATCAAAGGTCACAGCACAAACCCTGTCATAAATGGCTGGTATTCCAAGTGGCCAGGAGGGGGCAGCTGATCAAAGACTTCAAAGACTTCTCCCACTCCCACTTTAGATCTGAAAAGTATAGCTCTTTTCCAATGTCCTATCATAATCTTTTTATTTTATCAGAAAATATGCATTCTGCTCTTGAAAGGGAGATGTTATATTATCTGGAAAAGGAGAGTGAAAAAAAGACTGTTGGTCTGATAGCCATGTGTTAAAGTTAGAACTGTGTTCAGTGCACGAGTTTCATCCATTATTGTAAAAGATCATGGCAGGCGCTGGAAGTAAAATTTTAATGCAACTATTATTAATAATGCATTACTGAAAAATGAAAAACCTAAGACAAATGTAGCACTGAATAGGACTTGAAACAATAGGCATATATTTCAGACAAACTTGGATATATGTTCACCTACCTATTTGCTGTGATTATGAATTCAGATTATGTAAAATATATTGTAAAGGTTAAAAAAAACTTTTTTAAAGTCATAAAGCACTAAACATCACATTTATGTTGACGATGCCTACTTTTACTATTTCTACTGTGCTAGCATAGTTCAGATTTCAAACTTCTAGTTCAGTCTGAAGCAGGTATCATGGCAAGAGCATGTCAGTGACTCTTATTGAATGGAATCAAAATCTGCCTCTGCCAACCTCCAGCTCTGTGACCATTGTCACAGAGACTGTTTCTCGGAAATGCAGTATATTATATTGTGGGGATGATAATGCCTTCGTTAAAGAGTTTTTATAAGCATAGCATTAGAGAATAATAACAAAATTCTAATATTATTGTATTAGTTTAATAAGTTGGTTTCCCTCTGTATGCCCCTCTTCCTTCACTTCACTTTATGTCAAGACTGTGATACTACCCATCCAACCACATTAGAAAGACTCAGTTAGAGGTTGTGGCTGTCTATGTAAAATCTCCCTTCCCTAATTTTCGCTGGGATGGGAACCCAATGAAGTGCTGGCAAATGTGTTTATAATCAGTCAATACTGAACCTGACGGTTAGTGGAATCAAGGAAGAAATGAAACTGTTTAAAGACCTAATGGTACATTTTAGATTCTGGGACTCCGGCAATCTAAATCTTGGCAATGTCTGGGACATTGTGGACATGAAGAGTCAGGAGGCCAGTTTAGGGAAGGAAAATAGTGTGTGTCTGAATATCATAATGTGATCCGTTGATGAGACTAGCAATCAAGAAAGAGCAAAATAACAGTTCCTTTATGTTTCTGTAGAGATTGACTTTTGTTGAATCTAAATGACCTTGTAGCATATATAACAATGAATTACCAGATATAGAAATATTCCATAAAAATCATTAAATAAAATAAAATAACTTGAATGAAAAAAACAAGGATTATAAATATGTCATTCATGGAAGAGGAGCCCTGAAATGCCATTAAATATATGAAAATTTTTTCAACCTCGCTGATCTAGGAATTCCAAATATGAAACAAACAAAAGTGAAATACACAAATATGACACACCATTTCACACCCATCAGAGAAGTAAAAATAAAGTTTAACAATAGCAAGTGTTGGCAAAGATGTGGGAAAATGGAATCACAAAGTGATGTTAACACATTGGAAAGCGATTTGACAATGCTTAGTAAAATTGATAATGTGCAAACCCTATGAGCAGTTGTATTTCACGGTTTAGATCCCATAGAAATTCTCTAACATGTATAATAGAAGATCTGTCGAAGAATTTTTATGGCACCATTGTTAATAATAGCAAAACACTAAAATTGACCAAAATCTAATACTGAAAGAATGAAAAAATGAAATGTGATACTTTGCACAATCCAATACTTGACATCAGTTAAAGGAATGAATTAGACTTTCTAACATGTCATCTCAAAAACAAGTTTTGAGAGAAATAACAATTTGAAGAATGATACATAAAATAAGCATATTTGCAAATTTAAAACCATGTATAATACTATAAATGAACTCATATAAATGGGTGTTGCCTATCTATTTACCTGTCTATATCTATCAGGAATCTTTATGCATTTATGACTCTATCCGTCTTTCTATCAGTCCATAGATATATCTATCTATATTTTTCAACAGACTAGAACAATACCCATCAAATTTATAGACATAGTTACCTGGGGATCAAAGGGAAGTTGCTTGGAATGGGATAGAACTTATAGATAAAGCAAAACATACTTTAACTTTATTCATAATATATAGCTTTTTACAATTAGAAAAATAGACAAAGCAAATTTCACAAAATATAACTAGTGTCTATTTTAGGAGGTATGTACAATTACAAGTTATACCATTCTTTTTATTTTAATCTTCTGTCTTCTTTTCTAAAAATAATGCTCTAAATGAAAGAAATTAATATATGGAATGCTGGATTTTTAGCCCTTGAAATCTGAACATATTCTTATTGACTAGGGAAGGCCAATATGGTCAGGTGTGTCCATCATCTGTAATGTGCTAATGGAACAATTCATAAACGAATGGAATTTGGCATTTGTCTAGAGGACCCAGATCTACACAAATCTTGCCCTGTTAATTCTGTCTGCAGTGAGAGAAGTGGTTCTAAGAAATAAAGTAATTATAGCAGATCAGAGTTAGAGGAGAACTCAAGAAACCAACCTAACAGGATGATCCTGTCATTTAAGTGATGAAGAAACTGAGGTCTAGGCAGCAGAAGCAACTTGGCAAAAATTACATCTTCTCATCATTGGCAGTCAGTTCTCTCAACTTCTAGGTGAGCACACCACAGAGTTATAGGTGCTCCTTCTGGGAACTCAAATCCCTTGTTCCCAGTCCAATGACTTTTGATTCTGGGCAAAAGCAATGAAGTCAGTAGTAATACTAATTAGCCATTCCTATATTCTGCCCTGAGCCAAATAGCAGGGGTGGGGACATCTGCAGGGATCTACCTCAAGGTCTGGGCTTCCATCTATCAGCTGCCAGTTCACCTCATGGGAACCCCCTCCCCCACCCCAACCTCCACCTCCCAGTCCTTACATCCCCATGCCAGCTGTGTCTCCTGTGGCTTTGGCTTTACTCTCATTGATTTTGGGAGAGTTCAAAGGTCAAAGTTTCTTTTTGAGAGATGCAATTTTGCAGGGCTTTGGGAGGCTTGAAATGGGCTTATTAATAAAGGCTGGATCAATTAAGAGAAGGTCAAGGGGGTTTTAAACACCTATTGCTCTGGAAGGACAACATGGCACCAAATGAATGACTGTTATTGATTAAGCATTTTGATTGCCTGCTTGGATAGTCAATCAATACTAAAGAGTCAGATCCTTCAAAATATTAAACAAATGAAGACAAAGCTTTTAGCTTGGGGCCTGAATTCCTAATGTTTCAGTAAGAAGTTTGGAAGAAAGCTCTTTGCATCCAGGTGAATTGCAGGAGAGTTAAGTGTGAAGGCAGAGTGATGGGTTATAGAGCTACTTGAAAAGCAATAGTTGCTGCCTGTGGCTTATGTAATTCACTCTAGAAACATGCGTCCTGAGGCTTGTGGTAAGAGTACATCAGATGTGAGGCGCCTGGGTGGCTCAGTTGGTTAAGTGACTGCCTTCAGCTCAGGTCATGATCCCAGAGTCCTGGGATCGAGTCCCGCATCGGGCTCCCTGCTCTGTGGGGAGCCTGCTTCTCCCTCTCCCACTCCCCCTGCTTGTGTTCCCTCTCTCACTGTGTCTCTCTCTGTCAAATAAATAAAATCTTTAAAAAAAAAAAAAAACCATCAGATGTAATGGGTATTTTTTAGCATCAGAATGTGAGGGATATTTTTCTTTCAATTAAGGATAGGAAAGCAGCTCCTTATTGAAGAATCTATTTCAAACACTAAAGTAAAGTAGTAACAATTTATTGTTTTCATTTTATAATTGAAAATAGCCCAACAATCCTAAAAATAGTACGTCTAAGGTCTAAAAGAGAGGCTGCATTATGACTGAAGGATCATGCCATTTCTACCTCTAGAGGTAAGAGCTTGCATTTATATGGTGCTTAGGACCAGGCAATGTTGACTCATTTATTTCTGACAATAAACCTCTGAGGCAGGTATTAATATTATCTTCATCCTATAGATGAGGAAACAATCATATAAAGATTATTTTGCCTAATGTCATTCAGCTGTCAATAGCAAAGCTATCGTTTGAATTGAAGAAGTCTGTATTCCTAACCCCTCACCTGGTGGTTTTTAAATTTTAACTCACATCAGAATTACCCTGAGGGCTTGTTAAAACACAAAATATTGGACTCCATCCCCAGATTTCGTAGGTCTGGGGTGGGACCCAAGAATCGAATTTCTAACAGGATCCAAATTAATGCCAATACTGATGGTGTAAAATTTGGGCTTTGAGCACCACTGCACTAGGCTCTATGCCTAGGATTCTACAGTATTCACAATGCAAATGGTACATATGTGTGACTCTTAAATGGTCAGTTCCTTTCAGATGTGGGGGTCATAATTAAATCATCCAAACATAACACCATGGATATTTAAAACCTTCTGATCAGTAGAACAGGTCAAAAGAAATACAAAAGCATCAAAGGGTAAGTGTACAATGTATCTTACTATGTTTGAGGTCTAGACATGACATGTGTTGTGACCAAAGCATATCATTTGTGAACTGAGTTATGAATATAGCTGGGTGTCATTTTCTATCATTCAATGGTAATTATCCTATTCTCAATTATTTGCAGATGGCCCCCAATGTATATTTTTATACCCTCAGGTTATTTCCTTTAAAATGCTCCTTCACTCCTCACTGACATACAGACATCCTATTTACACTTCAAGGCCCTACTCGGTCTCCATTGTGAAGTGTGAAGTTTCTCATGGTTGAGAATGCCCTGAAATGATAACTGTTCTCTAGACTAATTTGTGCAAAAACTGGCTGAACAAGTCAGTAGCTTCAGATCACCAGAATCTTCTTTTTTTATCGATTCCTCTTGGCTGCCATATCAAGATGTCCATATCTCAGTCATTGCCTTTTTCTTGTTGACTCACTTTTCTTTGGCCTTGGGTACTGAGTGCCTCTAGTTCAAATACCAGAAGAATGTAAAGAATATGTGACTGAGAACTTAACTTTGTTTAACTTTGTCCACTGTGAGGTCCCAGGAAACAGATAGCTACATAAGCTCATCAAACAATTCTAAATTTCCATGAACTTCTCTAGAAAGTTCAACTAATGATGGGAGGTCTCAATTACCTTTAAAGTTCAAAAACCTTCAAATGTCTGGCAAAATCAAAGCCACTGAAATGCATAGAACCCCCTAATAGAGATTGCTTTATCCTTGAAACTTCCATGGCCCCATTTTTATGGCCTTATAGAAATACTATCTAGCTTTGGAAGTTGATATCAAAAGAATATGAGGATAACTCCTAAATCTTCTGCAAAAAGAATGAAGGTTGACAATGTTGCTGTTTGACTCTGATTCAGTAAAGAAATGAATGTCTCAAGATTGTAGGGGAGGAAAACTTTTCCCTTTTTCCCTTTTAGGTTCTCTGGCTGGTCTAATAATTAGATTGACATAAGACAGATTCACAAGAGTGAAAAAAAAAAAAAACAAATGCAATTTTGTTCATATGGGAACCCCAAAGATATAAGGCTTTCCAGTAATCAGGCAATTGAGGCTTATATGCGATCCTGAGCTAAGGAGAAGGGGTAGGGGTCTGGGATTTCAAAGGGGAGACAATTCATAGGAAAATGGGAGGAGCAAATGTTTGGTAAACAAATGTTTGCCATGCAGATAAGTCTTTCTAATGTAAAAAGTAACTTCTGGTAATGCTTTCTTCCTGGTACAGGACTCCTATCTAAATTATTTTAGGCAAGTAAGGGAGAAGTAAAAAGCTCTTCTTAATTCAGTTGGGCATTGGCTATCTTCTCAAAATAATACACATGCCAGGGTAGCACATTCTGGGGTGGCCTGCCCTGAACCCCCATCAAAATCTACCACTCTCCTTCTTCCTAAGGTGCATATGCTGCTTTGGATCTGATAGAATTTAAGGTTAAAGTCAGAAGGAAATTAGCCACCTCCAATCCCCTGGATGGAAGCCAGACTTCCATGTGTAATCTGCAAGTAATTAGGAAACTGGTAATAGACTCCCCTGGAATTCAGAGGCAGGAAACTTCATAGAAGGAGGTCTTGTCATGTTAAGCATCAACCATGGCAAAACCCCAAATGTAGGTTTTAGAGATATGGACATCTGAAACTTCAAGTGGTCAAGAAAACAGAGAAGTGGTAGAGCCAGGATTCCAAGCTAGGTACTTCAGATTCCAGACTCCACATGCAGTTTCCATTTGAAAACCAAACCAAACCAAAAACCAAACCAAACCAAACAGCAAAAACCTATACCGTGCAAACCATGCAGATTGTCCTGAAACACTGTATTAATCTTTTTAAAATTTTATTGTTATGTTAATCACCATACATTACATCATTAGTTTTTGATGTAATGTTCCGTGATTCATTGTTTGCGTATAACACCCAGTGCTCCATTCAATACGAACACTGCATTAACCTCAGAGCATTACCTAGCCTTTTAAAGATGGCCCTTGTACCTAGATGTTTTTTTGGCAAAATTATATGACCTCCAGGGACTTCTTTCTCAAACCCTTGCTAATTCATTTACAAAAGCCCATCTCTGAATTCCCTCTTTCACTTTGGCCTTACAGACATTACCATGTGACTTCTATAAGTCCTACACTGTGGCAGGTTTAGGAAGGAGGTAAAGTAGTGAAAGTAACAGGGCTATGGGGCCACACAGCCCTGTTTCAGTCCTCCATCTGCCCCTCTGAGTAGCCTTGCACAAAATACTTCCTCTCTCTGATCATTAGTTTTCCCTATTGATGTTGTGATGTTGACATGAGGTAATATATATGAAAGTATTGCACAGATTCTAAAAAAAAAAAAAAAAAAAAGTGAATTCCACTTTATAAGGGCAACTGCTATTACTATCCCTAATGGAAAGAGAGAAACCTCTCTCACATTAGGCATTTTTTTGAAGATGTAACTAGAGTATTAACAGAGGAGGAAGTGAGCAACTTCTTTAGGCCAGCTCCCTAAAGGGTGCAATTACCAAGAACAATTAAGCAGAGCTTTTACCCCACTGGCCAGGGAGCTCTGACTCACAGCTGTTCACTGTCTCTGACATGGATTCCCCTGACAGGCATTGGAGAGAGGAGGATTACCTGACAGAGTCTCCTCCAGGGACTGGGATATCAAAAGCTGCAGCTTCTGTAGTAGTGCTATGAAAAACTTGAGCCACATTCTCTCTCTGGCCTGTGCTGAGCTCAGACAGTTGGCTTTATTTGCTCCTCATGAATCACGAGACTCTGCATGTTTTGGGCGCCATTAGCATCCTAAGTGAGCCGAGAAACTCTAACACTCCAGTCATGGGGTAGACAACCAGGAGAGCTCGGTTTCTAAATCCAGCTTCTAGGAACTGAGTATCTGTTATGTGCTATACATGACATACCACAATTGACTTCTGGAATTTTCTATCCTCTTCTATCCTTGTTTAGTGCAAAGTTGATTTATTGCTTATGACTCCCCAGTGTGAAAAACTTGGTGAAAACATAGCCCACCACTAGAAAAATAAAGAGGCACAGATACTCCTTTTTCCCCGCCCCCTCTAGGTACAGGGTGGGCACATGAGCTAGGCTTGGCCAATTGGATATTTCTTTCTGTCACTTTGAAGTGGAGCCAGTGATACAATAAAATACGTTCCGTACTAGCAGCGAAGATGCACACAGCATCTGTGGTACCTCTGGCTTCTGGACTGGTGGCGTCTCCTAGTATTAACCATGTTGTTGCTATGCTGGTATGACCACAGCCTTAGTACTAATCCCTTTAGCATCCTCGACATTCTGCCCATTTTTGACTTTCTAACAACCAAGAAGCTTTCCTTGATTCCTCACCATTCTTGATTTTATGGGTGATCCAGTATGCTTTCAAAAGATCATCTTTCTGCCCACATAAAGCAGATTTGTTCTCGTTATTTACAACTAAGATTGATACAAATAGAGTGATACTGAAATAAGTAATCCCAACTTAAAAACAAAAAAGAAAATAATGATGTGAAGGGAAATTAAGGGATGTTCCCATGGATATAAACCTGCAAAATGAAATATATAGGTGTTTTCTCTTCTTCAAATTCGACTCTGTGTTTTCAACAAAAATATCTCACAGGTTCATAGAATTTATAGAGCAGAAGGAAAAGGTCATCTTGTCCAGATGGCTCATTTTAAGGGAAAGGTGTTCTGTCCTGAAGAGGGTGACTATAGCAAATCTATGGCAAAGCCAGTTCTAGAAAATACAAACTTCCTTTTCCCTAACTATGTGTTCCTTCTGATGCAAACCTAGCTTCTTGAATCTGAGAGTGAAGACACAAATTTTAATAGAATGAAAGGTTGATATGAAATGGTGCATTGTTTTCTGAGTGTATAATACTCAGTCCCATTCCAGCAGGATAATGGGATGAACACTGAGATTATAAATAGAAACAATCTAGAAAATTGGACTTTAGCATGTAGGCAGTGGTGATTCATGAAGGAACAGGTGAATGAATGATCTCTTAATCATGTTATTCCATTTTACATTTATATGGTGCCTCATAGCTTATTAATAGTAGTACTAAGAGGAATAAAAATCTGCTTAACTGCTTCCGTTTCCCTTCTCTGACTCTCCATTACTAGCTTCCGAGCCCCTCTTCTCTTCTATTGCTGAGACATGCCCTTAAGAAAACCCACTGCAGTGCATTGTAATCTTCCAGTAACTGCAGTGCCAACTGTGAGCTCCTGGTCTCCACAGCTCTGCTCCCCTTGTTTCCAACCCCCCCGCCCCACTGATGATCTCCAAAAAATATCTCACAGCCCCGTGATTGGCATGTGTTTAGCTATGTGTTAAATGAATGAAGGGTGAGTGAATGTTAGGAGACAGATGGTCAGTCAAGTTGACACATAAATTCATCATCGTAGTCATTGACCAGCAAACATGCAAGTTTCTGATCATGGTGATAACATCTGGCTGTCTCTCAGTCCTGATTCTTTCTCCTTTTATGTGCTCCCCTCCAAAGTCCAGGTCTGTTCCCATTGTCTTTGGTATCTAAGATCATGCCCCTTCATATTCCAGCCTCCTGCCCTTTCCCTGCCCAGACAATCTTCATTTAGCTTTCCTTGGACATAATTAATCCTTTATTTTCTTTTTTAGTCTATCGTTAAGGCATGTGCTCTGTATCTTGCTTCTGGTAGGGATTTCCTTTTTGCTTTTCAGTAGATTTTCTAGGTGTTTTCTCAGAAACACCTGCCTCATGCAAATCAAATCTTTTGACTTTCAAAGCTATTGTTTCTATAGGGCCTTTGACAGCCTGTATTAAAAATCAAAAACTGAATCTATTTCCCTTTGCATTACTGACAGAGCAATCTAATTTTCCTTGAATTTTATCATAGTGTCTAGTACATAGATAAATACCCAAAAAACGTTAGCTATAATAAACTCTTAGTATTGTTATTACTAGTATTACTATTATTACTGATGAAGGAGGATGTCACAAGTATTTAAGAATGGAGGAAAAACGTAAATTCAGATTTATTGGTGCTAAAGTCTAGCAGTCATTCAAAGAGAAAGAGCTTGTTTTAAAAGGATTAACTTGTCAAAGGGATGCTACATGGACAAGAGGAAATAAAGAATGTGAGAAGCATCTTTGTATGGTACTGGACAGGTACGAGATGCTCAGTAAATGTGAAATGAATAGACCGATTTGTGCTGATGGAATAGAAATGCTAAAATAATGTCCAGTGGGGGTAGATGTGAGATATGAGAATAGTATAAATATTTTAGACTCATATAAGAGAAAAGGCAAGTTTCACTTACAGATTATCATAGATGTACACGTTAACACACACATGCAAAATGACTTTATGACAGGCACGTAGCTCTTATGCTCAAAAATATGTAAGCAAAAAATGAAGAATGGGAGATTGGAACTATTGAAAGATAGAAGAAAAAAAATAAGAGGCAGGGAAGAGGAAAAAGAGAGATGGTAAAGGGAAGAATGAGACTAAGTAATGTGATTAAATGGCTGCCTAGGAAAGTCTCACAAAAATAAAATCTCTGTTCTGGATATCGGAGCTTTCTAAATCGCACCATTGATCTATTTATAGGAGTGTTTCCTCCTCTCTCCTAGACTACAAGCTCCTTAAAGGCAAGCCATAACTTTGTAGGCTGATCTTTGTCGCTTCCTTAATGTGTTTCATAGACTGTGCACTTCATCAGTTGAGTGAAAAAATGAATACAGGAATAACTGATTAATAAATGAATGCACGAAAAGAAGCAACCGGCTAGAAAATATAAGAAATCAACTTTTTAAAAAGAAACCATTACCAAGCAGGGATAGCTACATGAGTGGGGCCAGAGGCCTTTGAGTTGTGATCTGACTGCCTACCACACAGTTCTCTAGCTCAAAAAAATAGCAAAGTTCTCTAGCTCAAAAAATAACTACTGCAGTGCCTATCAAGAAGCCTGGAGTTTTCTAATAGAATTCATTGGTTCGGCCTCAGGGGCTTTTCTGCCTTTAAGGGTTGTCTGTTAAATTACAGATATCTCCGGGATATATAAAATGTGAAGCTATTATCAGCTTGAACCTCACGGGGGATTAGTTGATGTCTGGTTGTTGGGAAGGTATGTGCCTAGGAAGAAAAAGAAGAGAAAAGGAAGGGACCTAGATCACCTGAACGTTTAATATGTCAGTTGTTTTACATATACTATCTCCTTTCATCCTAAAAACCAAAACAACATCCAAACAAAACAGTGCATAGTAGATATTATGACATCCATCTTTACAGAAAGGAGTCAAGTTTATAGAGGGTGGCTCGCCCGTGGAGATAACTCTGCCAGTACAGAACAGAGTTGGAATTTGAATGGAGATTTGTCAGGCTCCTTCCTTTTACTAGGCAGAGCCCACTCCCAAAGGCCAGGATGAAATTCCAGCTCCTGAAACACAATAATTTTATTTAGTGCTGGAAATATTGTGACATTTCCCAGCCTCCTTTTCATAAAGACAACTAGCTACTTGTGCTAGTTTTCTAGGGCTGCTGTGTAACAAAATACCACAAACCCAGGGGCTTCAAAGAACATACATTTATTGGTTCATTATTCTGGAGGCTAGAAGTCTAAAATCAAGGTGTTGGCAGGGCCATGCTCCCTCTGAGGCCCCCAGGGAAGGATTCTTCCTTGTATCTCCCAGCTTTTGATAGCCCCAAGGATTCCTTGATTTGTGGCAGTATTACTCCAATCTATTCTATCTTCATATGGTTGTCATCTCTGTGTCTTTGTCTTAACATGGTGTTCTCTTTCTAGTGTCTTTGTTTTCTCTTCTTACAAGGAAACCAGACATATTAGATTAGAACTCAGCCTATTAAATATGACCTCATTTTAACCAGATTACATCTGCAAAGAACCTATTTCCAAATAAGGTCACATTCACAGCTATGGAAGCTAGGACTTCAATGTATCTTCTAGGGTACACAATTCAACCCATAACATTTATTTCACTTGATCTGTCCTGCAATTAAAAAATATAGGGGTGCTTGGGTGGCTCATTCTGTTAAGTGTCAGACTCTTGATCTCAGCTCAGGTCTTGATCTCAGGGTCCTGAGTTCAAGCCCCATATTGGGCTCCATGCCCAGCATAGAGCCTACTTAAAAAACAAAACAAACACGTGATGTGATGAGCACTGGTGTTATATGCCACTGATGAATTATTAAATACTACATCTGAAACTATTGATGTACTCTATGTTGGCTAATAGAATTTAAATAATAATTAAAAAACAAAACAAACAAACTCTATCTATATATATCTTTTCGCCAAGTGAGTCTGTTTCAATGGAAGATAGAGAAAGGAAGAAACAAAGTAGAAAACAAAGGGTTTGTTTCTTCTCTACAGAAGGTAATTTCTTTTGGTCATGCTGGAGGCAAGGGTCTCCTGCATTTGCATTCACTCTAGGAAAAGAACTCCAGAGGGATTAGTGCCTCTAAAAAGCTTGACTGTATGAATAAAATCTAGAGCAAAGCCTTCCTGGCCATATTTCCAAGCAAAACAGCTCAATATGTTGCCATTTTGGAGATGAAAATACTTTCAATGAGATTACCTTTGCATTGAATCTGGGTTGCAGTTGGAGTTGATTTATCCTTTCAAATGGCCAATGGATTTGCAAGACCTTCTGGAGTGACTGACTTTCTATTGCACATTTGCTGTTTTCTTATTATGGTAAACAAAGACTTTAATGATCAGAGCTGGAGCAAAAACACAGTTTTGCAAAAGATAGTCTTAAAAGATAGTCTTTGTATTTGTTTGTTTAGCTTCTTTTTTGTTTGTTCGCTTTTGCCTTTATGGTGCATAGATTTTCGAGTTTCTGACTACAAATCCTGGCAAATCATTTATACTCAGTAGCTTTGGGATGTAAACTAGAGGAGATAAGCAATGTAGGAGTTATTTCCTAAGTAATCCTTTAGATAATAGTCACAGCAAACAAAGGAATAGATTCATAACTGCAGGGACTTAACTGTAAGCTCAGCACACTGTCTCTGCCCTGTACACATTTCCCTGTGAAGGTCTGGTTTCTAAGTCTGACATTTGAGAAGATGGTGGAAGGGCTGTCTCCTGATCAAATTCACTCTTGGTATTGCTATACAGACCTTCTTGCTTTACTTCCTCTTTTGACAGAGGCTTTCTGTGAGAGACACCTACTTCCAGAGAAATGTTAGCAAAATAGGCAATTACTATTAGTTGTCAACACATCTCTGTGGCAGAAGATTTGGGTGAGTTCTTCAAGCATTATTGGAATTCTGTCTTTAACACTGTTCATGATAGAGGGCAAATGAGTTTCTCAAAGGGAGAGTAATAGGATGAATCTAGAAAAAAATCCTTACACCAACATACACACACACACACACACACACACAATTATCATTGCCCAGTATTTACTTTTATTTAATATGTACTTTTTATTACCTTTTTTTAATTACCTTTTAATTACAGTGCCATATAAATGGCAGCAATCACAATTCAGGTCCTCACAAAGCTCAAAATGCAATACATGGAGTATAACAGATACAGAGTGTAACATCTGAACAGACCTTCTGAACAGAAGAGAACAGTGACCAAGATGGCCTTAATGTTTCCCTCAGCTTGCCTAAATGCGAGATAGCTTTTTCGGGTATTCATGCTCCAACCTGCCCTCTGCCCTGGCCTTTATAGAATCCAGAGGGCCTCATCACAGAGATCTTTCCCATCTTTTCTTAGAGCTTTACTTAGTAAATCTATAATTGTAAATTCTTTTTCTATTCCTTGAGATGTAACTTTTTTTAGAAGTCTCTCACCAGTTTTATAACCAACCCATGACTATCTCAAGGACTTGGAAGAAAATGTTGCAGAAAATAAAAATCACACCGGTGAGAAACCAAGCGACACTTGGAGAATTAGGAAAACTCAGTGGATCCAGATGAGCTCACACTCGAAATTCTGGGCCCTGGGTAGCGGGGTTACAAAGCTTTTATAGAGCCGTGCTGGGGTCAGGTTACAAGGGCTGTGCTGACTGCTGATAGGTGGGTTTAAACTGGGTGGGGAGGGTTGCTTTAGGCGGGAATAGTGGTTAGGGCAGTACAGGGAGCTTGTGGTGGAGAAGCCTGTTTACAGAAGCAGAAACAACTGGTTATGTCCTGCTCCCAATGGGCTTCTGGTTATCTCTTGCTATTGTTAGTAACTTCCCAACTTTTGGGGCCTGCCAACCTGCTCTGGGTAATTTTCCTCTTCACCATCGCTTTGAAATAAAAATCATCAAAAAAGATAATGTCCCTGTCTCCGAATCTCTGTGGGACGATCAGAGCCTAACTTCTCTGTTCCATTTTGTAAAATCCCTCCTGTTGTAAAGGTGAACATTTACTTTTCTTTTCGGTAAGGCCAATTAACAAACACAGTTGGCCTATGATCTGCTCCCTTGACTCATTCTTGAAAAGCTCCCTATCCTTTGTTTCAGTGAAGTTGAATTCCAACTACATTCTGGGTTCTTTCTCCTATTGTGGTAATCTTCAACATTTGCCTACATGTTTAACTTTGTCCAGCAGAATTTTTGCTTTGATAGCACTAAGGTACATGCCTTGCAAAGTTTGACATTAGAAAAATGTACATCTTGTTGGGGGGGAATCACCGAAAAGTTCAAAACACTAGAGGAACTCAAAACAAATCTTTGACTTTTAATGAGTGGCGTTTTCAGAAGGAAAATAAGAGAAAGCCAAATAAGTAAACATATTAAAAAAATCATCACTTGCTTAAACATCAGTTCAACAAATGATTTTTGCCAAATGAAAAAATAAATCAAAGCAAATGGTTTCTAGCCATTCACAATGGATGGGTGCATGATGGAAGATTGCTACAGGGCTTTTGGGTTCTCTGCTCTCCTCATGACTCTTTCCTAACTCTCAGTCTTTCTCCTAACCTTTCCCCATCTTCATCTCTTTGCATCTATTCTCTTTTTCTTTCTTTAACCCCTCTACCCTCTCTCTGCCAAAGAGGATGAAAAATATTGGACAGAGAAGAAGTGGGAAACTGAAGGATGCTGAGTAAAAATACTAAAGGATAATATTCAGTAAAGAGAGAAAAGATGGCATTTCCAAATGAGAATAATTCAAAAAGGCTTATAAAGAAGGACTATTTCAAAGGTGTCGATAGAGTGTGGGGGAACCACAAAGAATAGTGTAGTATCCCAAGACTTGTACCCCAAGAGTAGAGTGCCACCCTAGTTTTGAAAGTTAAAGGAGAGGGAGAAGTTTCTGGAATTTATAGATGAAAGAGCTATGTGTGGAGAGCCATCTGACAGGAGCTATGAGTTTTGGTCTGTGGACAGTGCCAGCTATAGCTATCATAGAGGAATAAATATTTCAGCCTCTTTCACTTTCTTTTACTTTCCTGCTAGTGGTTGCCCATTGATCTTATCCTTCTGAAAGCCAGGGGCTAAAAGAGCCCAATGATGCCATCCCTACAGGTCAGTCTTAGAGCAGAGAGGAGAATGGAGGAGAAACTTGATCTGGGAGGAAGATATTTGGCACAGATAATAAGTAGGAAAGCAGACTCAATTGAGAAGGAAGACCCAAGAGATTGAAAACCCATAGAAGGCAGGGAACACCCAGGAGCTAAGAAAAGGGGAATATAGGACAGAGAGAAGGAAAACTGAAGTGTGGAACTAAGAGAAACAGGTAGGGGTTCCAAGTGCAATCTAACTCTGCAGCCCTCTTAGAATCTGTCAAATCATTAAATAAAAATTCTCATAAACATTATTAATAGAAACAAAGAAGTAAGTCTTTAGAAAGTAAGTATCTTTTGGTGAATTTGGCATATTGTCATTGACAAATTGATCTTTTGGCAAATGGAACAGGCTTTCAGTAAATTGATTTCCTCCCATTGGATTGCTTCTAATTTGTATAATTAGAGAAATTTGGGGAACTATAGGTTTTGTTTGACTGATTATTTAGTATCTGACAGGAAATGTCAGAGAGATTGGGGGCCATGTCAGTCAAGAGGCTATCAGCTCTTGTGGTACCTAACCCATGCACACCCTTACTATCTTGATCACAGCCAATTGGATCAACTGTAAGTACAGAACTTAAACAAAGCAATGTTATTAATAGTAATAGCTAATATGTATTGAGGGTGTACTATGTGCCAGGCACTATGCTAAATGTTTTACATGGATTTTTTCTTCATTTAACTCACAATAACCTGTGCTTATTACTTTCATTTAGCCTTCCCCATCTGGACTCATCCTCCACCCTGCTCTGTTACCCAGATGACTGACTTCCACAGATTTCATTCTTTGTCCTGATTCTGGTTGGGTTTGACCAGTGAGAATCACTGGTAGGAGATGGAACAATGGAAGAATTCACAGAGGTAGGCTCCAGGGACCCTTGCTCCCTGCTGACCTCACAACATTTCTTTTTTTTTTTAAAGATTTTATTTATTTATTTGAGACAGAGAGAATGAGAGACAGAGAGCATGAGAGGGAAGAGGGTCAGAGGGAGAAGCAGACTCCCTGCCGAGCAGGGAGCCCGATGCGGGACTCGATCCCAGGACTCCAGGATCATGACCCGAGCCGAAGGCAGTCGCTTAACCAACTGAGCCACCCAGGCACCCCCCTCACAACATTTCTGGTAGTGCCCGGGCTCTCAGTTCTTATAATGTGGCCACTCATCCAAACCTCCAAACTCTCAACCTAACTCGCTCTGGTTACAACATCCCCTTAAGGTTAGATTAGGAAATGGAGTGGTAAAATGAAGCCTTATCATCCTTTCTAGTCTCATTTTGTGCTGATTTCCTTAACCTTGCCCACCCCTTCTGTAAGTATTCACTTTATAAGCCTTTTGTTTGAGTGTACAATTTACTTCCTTCCAAGACCTTGAAAGATACATAACTCAATTAGGAATATATTATACAGACCTTATTTTACATATGTGGAAACCAACGGTTACAAGTTTACAGTGGTTTTTTTTTTATTTTTTTTCCTAAGACTTTACTGCTAGTAAGTGATAGGGCTCAAATTTAATGATAAGTAAGTATGGTGGCTTTCAGAATCTTCTATAATAATCATTATCTTACATTTCTTTGTAACAACTAGGTTTTGAAGTTTGGCATTCATCACTATTCCATCTGACTTTCAGCTATCCACCAGGCACATGTGGCTGGTAAGTCGCTAGTATCACTTGTTTAAATGATAATACTTTAGATATATTAGTATATCTGTTTCTTTTCCCTCTTTCAAAAATGAGGCTACTAAAAATTTTAAATCACATGTGTGGCTTGCATTATATTTCTATTGGACAGCATTGAAAAGACCACCAATAGCCTTTATAGTGGCTTGGCATAGTGACTGTCCTCTCAAGTGTGAATAGTCCAAATTAGACAGAAATTTCATCAACTAAATCCTATCTCAGAGAGTTTTATGTGCATGACATACAGAACATAACAGAATTATGTAGTAGAAGTGAAAGTCAAAAGACATACAGAGAACAAAATAAGCAAATGTGAGAGTAATTATGAGTTACTAGATGCATGAAGAAACACCATCCATGCAGTAGAGGGAGCAAAGAGAACTTCGTTGGTAGAGTATAATTAGTAAGAACAGATATGGAGATGAGTTACTCACTATAAATGATGAGAACAGTTTTGGAATGGAATGATTGCCCAAATAAGAGAAAAGATAATGTTTTGTTAATAAAATCAACTGCATTTTTTTTTACTGAATCATATTCTGATTCTCTATGAAGCCTGGCCTTTCAGGAAGCCAACACTGTTTTCTACCATATTTTACTTCCTACATATTCTCACTATTAAGCCTCAGTGATTAAGGGGCCCTCATTATCTGTCCTTCTATTCTGGGAGAGCCTAAATAACCTAGAACCATATTGAATGCAATAGCCTATTTTGAGGATACAAGTTTGGGGGTCCTAAAGCCACCCTCATTCTGATACCAATTGCCAGTTTAGTGTTCTCCAAGATCACGGTCCTGTTTGGTAATTTGCTAGAAGGACGCACAGAACTCAATGAAAGCAGACAGCGCTTACTTCTCCAAGCAACAATGTGAAACAATAGACATGGAGTATTGCCAACCAGGGAAGTTCAACCAGGCTATGGTGTTTAGAATTTGAGCTGACAAGCATGGTCCGAACCACCCTCGCCCCTGCCATAAATTACATTTTTACATAGACTATCTGTTGTGGCCCCCAGTTAAACAAAGACCTTCCTATCAGGCAGGTTATGCCAAGGGCTCAGAGATCTCTCTTAGGAGTCAGTACAAAGGGCCAAACATTTCTCTGGGAGAAGTTAATCCTTCACCACACAGAGGACCTTGAGTGCGATGACTTCTCTTTGTGTTCACTGGGAAAAGTGGTGGGGTAATCATTGAATAATGGCTTTTTCTCAGATAAGCATAACAGGATGCTTTTAACCTACTGTATTTTCTTCTATGTATTTTCTTTTCCCTTTTATTTTATCCCTATTTTAATTGCCCCTCCTCTTATCTCTATTTCCCTTTTGTTGATAGTATCCCTTCAGTAACCTTGAACTCTTTGTGGTGACCCAGTAATTTATGCAGAGCAAAGACCAAGCTTTGTCTTCCTTGCAGAATCTTAGAAAATGCTTTTATCTTGTGCTTTTGACCAATATTATAAGAAGATGGAATACAGCCTTTCAACTGCAGCTCAAAGACATACATTTTTCCATTTATATTGGTTGATTCCTTTTCTAATAATGGTGATTTCTCTTCCCTAAAGATTCATGATATCTGAAGAGATGGACAAATCCTTCTCTCCATTTTCATAATATTTTATCAAGGAAATCATCCAGTAATATAAAACAGTCAATCAGCATTAGATGATCTTTGAATCGGAGTCCTTTGAATTTTTAGACTCCAGATATTTTGCTTTGAGTTGCAGGTATCCACACCGCCCCCACCACCGCCCCTGCAAATTTCAGGAGAAACAGAAAACATGACCACCAAAGAAGTCTCTTATACTCTACATAGCAAATAAAAAGAAGACAAAACAGTCAGCATGAAAAACTATCACCCGTGGAGCCTTTAAGACATTCCTAGGTAAAAGGCAATGCAGAATATCACTGGGAATGTTAGATAATGAAAAAGGGAAGTAAGTGAAGCAAAGGAGCACAGAATAATGGGAGCCCTACAAATAAAGCAGCCTGAGATCAACACTGCACTGCTATGTCTTATTCCATGGTAGGACCACCATTTTGAAGTTGTCTCATCTCTTTATCCTTCCTTCTTTTTGAAGTTATAAGCCTAATGCAATGTGGTTATTAATGCTGCTTATTGACCGTTTCTCCCTTGTCACTTCCCAGCCACTGTACTGAATTATATTTCTTGGACTCTCTTTTTTGTGTAGGGCGAGTGGCAGTCCTAGCCTGTGTGTACTGAGCAAAAGTAACATGAATCACTTTCAGTGGAAGAATTTAATCGCTTGTGCAAAGGCCCTCCAGGGCTTTCTTTTTCCCTCTTACCACAAGCTTTGATTTCCAGACAGTGGTTCCTCCACCAGCAGGGAGTGCAATGACAATGAGCAGAAGGAGGGCCCAACCAACCAGAGATCGACAGGTGGTGTTAGCGAGGTATATGCCATTGTTGTTTCAAGCCAATGATGTTTGGTGTTTTTACAGCAGCATAATCTATGCCACTTTCTTTTTTTTATAACATTTTTTAAAGATTTTATTTATTTATTTGACAGAGAGAGAGAGAGAGATCACAAGTTGGCAGACAGGCAGGCAGAGGGAGAGGGAGAAGCAAGCTCCCTGCTGAGCACAGAGCCCCATGCGGGGCTTGATCCAAGGACCCTAGGATCATGACCTGAGCTGGAAGGCAGACACTTAACCGACTGAGCCACCCAGGCGCCCCAATCTAGGCCACTTTCACTGATACTCTCAGCTATGAGAAATGATAAGCAAAGTGAATCTAGCAATTATGAATGAAATTCACTCTTCTTTTACTAAACTTTAACCCCATTTAATATGAAGCTGGGCCCTGCCTGCACTGCAGATTTAGAACTCTGGAAATGGCTATTCAGATTGTGCTGACTGCACTTCATAATGAAGAAATGTGAATCCCGTCTCATTCAAGTGGACTCCAGAAGTTTCTGTGGTTCTAATGTGACCCCATTCTGTATATCGGTAGGGACTACTAAAAGGTGTGCAGGGGCACCTGGATGGCTCACTCTGGTAAGCATCTGACTCTTGATTTCAGCTCAGGTTGTGATCTCAGGGTCCTGAGACTGAGCCCCACATTAGGCTCCACACTCAGTGTGGAGTCTGCTTGTCCCTCTCTCTCCCCACGCTTGCACTCTCTCTTTCTCTCTCTCCACTCACATAAATAAATAAATAAATAAATAAATAAATAAATAAATAAATAAATAAAATATTTTTTAAAAAGGTGTGGAGATATCATCAGTATATCTAACTGAAGCATTTCAAGCATCCAGGAGAGAAGATTTTTTAGGGTGAATAAAAGTGTTATAGGGTATTTGTGTTTATTGCAGAATGAGTGTGGATGGGTTCCTAGCTTGCCCATCTTCTATCAGCTTATGAATGCCATCTTAGGACCTTATTTTACATTTTTTTTTTCACTAACTCCCTTGCAGTATAATTTTTCAATATATTTTAAACTGGTCTGATATTTAACTTGTTTATGCCTTTAACTTATAATAAGTAATGAGTTAAGGTAGCTAGGAGCCATTCTTTTCCTTATTTCGTGGTTAGTCTTTGATGGGAGGATCCTTAGAGAGACAGTCCTAAAAGCTGGGATATAAACCTGGTGAGGTAGATTGAGAGAAGAATGGTCATATAACCAGTCAGGGTACACATTTCTTAACTCCAGAAATGTTTAGAGCACTAGCATAGCTTTGTGCAGGAAGGAGTATGTGTGTATGTGCAAAGAAAGATGTGGCCTTTAATATGAATCGATCAACAAGATAGAATTTATGAAGCTCCTGTGCTGCTTGACCTCAGATAATGGGAGCTCGCTTTTAATCTGTGTAGTCATCTAGTGACGTATTTAAATAACTATATATATATATATATATATTTTTTTTTTTGGGCTGTCAAACTTAGAAGGCATCTGTTACCACAGTTTTATATTTGTAGATGCCAAGGGGAAAATCTGCATATGCATTACTGTAGAAACAGGTCTCTTTAAAGGCTCCCAGGGCTTCAATATTGTGACCCAAATCAGACATTTAATGAGTAATAATGACATACTGTAGAGTTAGCAGGTGAGCTTTGGGATATGTTACATAATTAATGACAGAATTCCTGGGATGGGTGGAAAACGTTTTTATTAAGGGACTGTCAAACAGCCCAGAGACCATATGTATACTATCACATCTGTTTACAACGCTATCTAAAAACCCATCTTGTAGAGTTAAAGAGATTGTTAGAAGTAAATGAGCAAGGAAACAGTAGATTAATTATTACGGTGAATTTTCCCATCACAGGCAGAGGTCCCAACCTCAGTGCTGTCATTTTCTAATACTAAGGCATGAAACTAGTTCATTCATTGAACAAATATTTATTAAGCACCTATTATGTATGACTTTTTTTCCCCAGGCTCTGGGAATTCTTTGTGGAACTCTGGGAATACTGGGAATTCTTTGTGGAACTCTGGGAATACTTTGTGGAACTCTGGGAATACTTTGGGAATATTTGCTTATTTGTCTGGAACCGAACAGACAAATATGTAAGAGGCATGGTTCCTGCTCTCACTAAGCTTACAGACTAATATAGGAGAGACAACATCAATCGAAGAATCAACAAATAAATGGACAATCTCAACTGCGATAAACATCACCAAGGATAATATATTATGGGAGAAACTGACCTAGTTAGACTTTTCTCTGTAAAATAGAAATGACACTGAGACCTATCTCCCAGCATTACTATGAACCTTGGGAGATACTATATTTTAAACAGTGGACATAAAATGAGGATGGCATACATTTTTTTCCTCCTTTCTGTTTTCTTTAGACTTCTAAGTGCATCTAAATGCAGGGCATTAATTTTCAATAATTTTTCCTGCTTACTGCGGTATCTGAAGTATCATGAACAGTCTTTATTAGAAGGAAATGCTAACGGTCGTGTTTGCTCTACACACTGCCCTACCTACTCTTCACTTGTCACAATACTGGCAGCTGTCTCTTCCCCTCTCATGCTATCCCCAAAGCTGTGTTTTTTCCAGAAGGCTGCCATCGGGCAAACTCCTTTCCCCATCCTCCCCATATAGCAGCATCCAGACCTTGCCTGAACACACATATGTAAAGTCAAAGAAACCTCCAATGAAAGTTGTCACAAATACATTTTACAAATAAAATATCCAAGACGGTACCGAAACCATATAATAAACTTCAACGTAAAAGAGGGAAATTTCAACTGTGTGGAAAACAAAAGAAATAAAATTGTGAAGGATGAACTGAAACAGCGGTAGACACAGAATTCTCATTTAGAAATCGCCGAGGTTCTCTTTGAGGTGAATGAATAATGGAACATGAACAAATGAAGAAGTTTAATAACTCCCTTCTTAAGCATTCACAGATGTTCCTTGGGAAGGTGCCAGAATAAAAAACTTGCCTTTTAAAATCTTCACACTTTTAATTTTGAAATAACGTAAGACCCCTATCATGTTGGTTTAACGGTTACAATATGTAAAAGCAGATAAAATGCTGATGCCACCCATCGAGTAGTGCTTGGAAAGATGATGCCATTGAGTTTTCTTTAGTTTGTAAGAACTGAGTATTAAATCATGCTCTTTGTTATTAACCCTTCCTGTTTAGGAACTGTGCTTGTGCTTTATACCTTGTATTTTCAATGGAGACATATCATCTGAGGGGGCCATGCATTTGTTTATTTATTTTTAAAGATTTATTTGTTTTAGAGAGAGACAACTTGGGGCTCAACCCGAGAACCCTGAGATCATGACCTGATTGAAATCAAGAGTTGGCCACTTAACTGACTGGGCACCCAGGCTCCCCTGAGGGGGCATGTATTTAAAGATTTTATTTATTTATTTATTTATTTGACAGAGAGACACAGCGAGAGAGGGAACAAAAGCAGGGGGAGGGGCAGAGGGAGAAGCAGGCTTCCCACGGAGCAGGGAGCCTGATGCGGGGCAGGATCCCAGGATCCTGGGGTCATAACCCGAGCCCAAGGCAAACGCTTAACTGACTGAGCCACCCAGGCGCCCGAGGCATGTATTTAGAAGATACTTGGTGGGGGTGGGGGAGGGATGCCTGGGTGGCTCAGTTGGTTAACGGTCTGCCTTTGGATTGGGTCATGATCTCTCCCTCTCCAACTCCCCCTTTCTGTGCACATGTGAGTGCTCTCTTTCTCTCTCTCTCTGTCAAATAAATAAAATCTTAAAAAAAAAAAAAAAAAGAAAATACTTGGCAGGGGAAGAAGAAGCAACATTGGGTTCCTGTACATCATAACCTCCTGCCCCTTACATGGTGATTAGAATATAGAACTCGCACCTGCAACTTAGCTGTCATAGACATACATGATAACATGTCATACATATTCATGACATCATAGACATATATGGTGATTACCATGGATATAGGAATCAAACCTACAATTTAAACAGCATCCATATCCCTGTCTTGCTCAGGCTAATTGAACTAAGCAGATTCTAAAGCTTAAGGTCCAAGGAAAGATATTTTAAACCTCTGGTCAAGTGAGGCCCTTGGGAAATAAGTGAGCCTTTAAGCCGCAGTCTCTGCTTCTGCTAGTGGGGAAACATAGTAACAAACCCAAAAGAGCTGTAGATAAAGATTTCTCTTTTCTATGGCAATGTCCCCAAAGTGTGGTATGCCTTAGGGAAAGGATGTGAAACATAAAGCCGGAAAGAATGACTTTTTATGACTATATGGTTTAAAATGCTCAGGCTCCTAAGAGAATCTAACTGTTGGCATAGAGAGAAAACTTGGGGAGAAACGGTATGAGAAGTTCAAGTTTACTTACTTCCATTTACTCATCACTCTATATGCTTCACATTAGGAAAGAATTCTCTAGGATCAGAGAAAAATGAGATTTGGGGGGGGAAAAAGAAGAGAGAGAGTGGAACTGGAGGTAAGTTCTGAGTAAAAGGGCTCTATATCCACTCCCTGGGCCAAGTCCTAGGAAGTGGTGAACCATGGGATACATTTATAGGATTGGAAGGCAGGGAGGCTATGGCCTGCAATGGGTAGCAGAGGTCCTTGTGGGAGGAGGAGGGGGCCAGGTATGCCCTGAACACAGGCAGTAAAGGGATTCATTGACTAGAATTCAACAGCAACAATAAAACCAACTATAAGTCTGCTTTTTATTATTCCCATGTGCAGGCTATTCTAAACAATGTCAGTAATAAAATGTTTCTCCCAGATAAAGATATTTTCTTAGTCTAAATTCTAAATAATTGCTGCTGTTAATGTTGAGTTTTAATGATCTATATAAGCTTATAATTAGTTTGTGCTTTTTTAAAAAAGTTATCCTTTAATAAATATTATATTCTACATAAAATTTAGAGAGCTCCCGGTCTTTCAATTGATACGTGCATATCCTGATTCCCAGAACCTGTGTGAATTTTGAAAACTGGTCTCTGCCGATGTAATTAGGGTTCTTGAGATGGGACCATCCTGGATTATTGAGGAAAGGGGACTCTAAATCCAATGACAAGAAGACTTTTAGGAGACACACCTGAGAGAGACACATAGAGGAGAAGCCATTTGCAGACAGAGGCAGAGATAACAATGATGCAGCCATAAACCCAGGACTGTGACGGTCACCTGAAGACAAGGGACAGAACCTTCCCTAGGGTCTGTGGAGGGAGCATGGCCCTGCCACCACCTTGATTTTGGATGTCTAGCCTTTAGAACTATGAAAGAATACATTTCTATTATTTTAAACCACCAAGTAATTTGACACAGTGGCCCCAGGAAACGAAAAGACCCTCCATCCACATGCTCAACTGTAAGCAAATTCATTCCTAGAAAAACTGTGTTGAAGGTTCAGAGTCCTTCCAGCTTTGTTCTGCGGAGTTAATGGCTCTATACACTGTGCTTAAGCAGACTATTCGAAATAAACAATGATGACATATGATTGTAAAGACAAGAAAACAGAACTTGAATTATTTCGCTTCTGCTATAATGGGTGATTAATGAAATTTTTATTTGTGCTTAAAATTTTAAAAAGTTAAACAGAGCGTGAACTGTGAGGTATACTCTCTTTGTTAGTTGCATATATATTTTAGTTCATGCATGAAATATTTCACGGAACTTAACTATCTTTAACAGAATTTATCTTTTTATTGTAATTATTATTAAATTATAATGGTATCACAGCAATAGAGCACTACTTATTTTAAGTTTCCTCCAAAGAAACATTAATGCAATTAAAGAGTATAAATTCATTCCTTTTCCCCCCTTTTTTGCATTGTTATATTTATTATTTATTTTGTAATGGTATGATTATATGTACAAAGTTTAATAAAAGATAATTTTCACTGAAAGCATTTTTTTTCCTGACCATAATTATTATTCATGTCATTTTGTGATTATTACTGACAATAATTTTGGGGAATCTTAGGGAAATTTCTTTATATCTCAATATGTTTTAGTCTCACCTCTTATATGAAGAGGGAAATAACTCAGAGAAATGCAGAGATTAGAAATTGCAAATACAAAACATCTGGATCCTAGTAGGGTGTTACAAAATGAAGCTATTCTATGTTTGATGTATAAAAGATGAGTTTTAAAAACAAGCTCTCTGGGACTTAAATATGCTCAGCATGTCCACTGCTGGCCTGTAATCTTGTTAGAGCCCAATGGAAGGGCAAGACCCTACAGGAGAAATGACAAGTACTCTGCTGGGATAGATGAGGTTGTAGTGTCACAGAGGATCTCTTGTCCCAGCATCTTTGGGAATCAGGAGAAAAATTTCTATGTGCCCCATAGAAGTAATAATGCCTCTACGTACCTTTCTATGTACCACATAGAGGGAAGAAAGTTACCAGATCTGTATATGGCTCTATGGTGACTTTTATGAAGTCTAATCACAACACAAGACGATGCTGGCCTTAGTGGATGTTGGCCCAGACAGATATTTGGATATTCCTCTCTACTGTTCACCACTGACACCTTTGTAAGCCTTCTCAAATTACATAAGGAAAGGAGTGGGATGGGGCACCTAACCGACTGAGAGGTATTTCTTCCTCCTCTGCAGAATGAAAGCTAAAAATAGAAAGGTACCTGAGTTGAGAAAACGAAAGTCATGTTCTTGCTCACTTTTACTGTGGACTGATTTCGTATCTGTGATTCACATTTCACAGAAGAGTAAACTGAGGTTAGGTTTTGTGACTTGTGTAAGGTCTTACAGGTAATTGGTGAACTAAGGTTCTAACATAGATCCATCTCATGCCAAGAATTCCATCTTTTCTACTATGGTAGGCTATGACTCCAGGAACTACTGAGGCTCCTGATCCATGGAAAAAGAATAGGCTGGACTATTCCATGGGTGGGACAAAGTGCTGGCCCCTAAGCTTTAGCATTCTGTCCTCCTAAAGTTAAGTCTGGCTTACCTTGGAGGAGCGGATGGCTCAGTGGCAGCTGGATTCATACACAGATGGCTTTGAGTCACAGCTCCCCCTCTCGTCAGCTGTGGGACTGTGGGACAGTCTCTCTACCTGTAGTATCTTTTATTATCATCTCTTATATGAAGATAAAAATGACTGAAAGAAATGGAGAGATTAGAAATGGGAATATAAAACATCTGGATCCTAACAGGGCTTTACAAACTGGAGCTATTTTATGTTATCTTTTTTAAGACATAACATTCCAGAGTAGTTGTAAATGTCCCTACCATTTCACACACAGCCTCTGATAACTAGTGTTCGAAAAGGTGTCTTGTAGCTGAGGACTACTGTTTTTTATTTATCCATTGATTTATTGTTTATTTTTGCTGACAATGTTGAGTATCCAGGCCTGCTTGGTGGAAACAGAGGAAGGTTCAAACTAGAAAGGGTATTAATTCCCTTAAAATTCTCTTTCTGTTATAACTTGCTGATCCTCTCAGCATGAAATCGATTAAGAAATTCACATCACTTAATTCTTTTCATAATCACCTAAGTGCAAAAGTTGCAAGGAAGAACTTTTTTTTTTAATGGGTAATGAGCCAAGTGAGGCATGCAGGGGAGATAAAGTTGGCTATTCAATGCAAGTTTCTCCTTTCCTATGAAATCCCCAGATAAGCAGTATTCCCTGCTGAGCTTCACAGACTGGAATTATAGAAGTCCAGTGAATTCCTAGAGACCGACAAAAAGGGATAAGAGGCGGAATAAGGAAGACAGGTTATGAAAAAGGTAAAAATGAGCAAAATATGAAAATTAACAATGAGAAGCCTCGCTAAAACGGAGTCTAGATATTTGGCAGAAGGAGCTCTCAGGCCCTGCCCCGCCTTGTCAGGTACTAATCCGACTGAAAGAGGGACCTCGCAGGTACAAGAAAGGCTTTCCTCCGCCCTGGTAACGGCCCCGCCAATGAGAGACAGTCAGAGCTCAGCCAATAAGAAGCCACTATACTTCCAACTCCCAGTTTGCTCCAATGGACTTTTTGTTTACAACAGCCTTTCCAACTCGGCCCTCCTCCCTCCCTATAAAAGAGCCCTCCTCCGCTTTGGCTCTGGGGATTTGGTTACGGTTTTCCCGGCTGCTTGTTTTTGCGGGATTGTGGTTCTGCGTTGTTCTCGATAAACCGATTTTTTGCTGGTAAAATAACTAGCAGTTTTATTTTTAAGATTAACAAAAACTAAAATCATTCTGGCGGTTTTTGAAAGGAACCAGTGGAAAGGAAGTAAAGCGTGCATATGAAGGAAAGCTATATCTATTAGATGCCCGTTAAAATATTTCTGCAGGAAAATTAAAAAAAAAAAAAAAAAAGGAAAATGCAAGCAAATATGTCTGTTGGAACTTCAGACCTCCAAAGATAGTTTCCAAGAAGTAGACGAAATCTGTGTTTTAGTCATGGACACACCCGGGGCTGAATCTCTCCCAGCTACTGTAAGTGTGACTTTTGACTTGTTATTTAACTTCTCTAAATCAGTGTCTTCTGATCTGTTGTTAGGTATGTTATTTCTCCGTTTACTGCTTTTAGGGATTCACTTCCCTACACTCACTATTTTATGCCTTTGATCACTGTATTACATTTGTTTGGCATTCCTGTTCCTATGCCTATGTATGCTGGTTAACTGTGTTCTTCGAGGGCTGTGGTGAAATCTTAAATCTCTGCTCAGTGTCATTACCCCTCCATTTCCACTAGAAGCTGAAGGTAGTTACATGATGACTTTCAAGGTGGGCAGCTGATGGATATTTTTGATTTTCTGCTCGGACTTTATAGGGAGGACGGTACCTCTTTTAGACCTTGACCGGAGGGGCTCAAGCCTTTGATTCTGCTCCTTAAAGGGTCTGTTCTGACTCTCCTCCAGTCACACCCTTTCCCACTTAAGCAGTTCTTCAGGGCCCCAGAAATGTTCCCACACTTGGATCTTGCCCTCTTCTAGATGACACAGTGGATATCAGAACACAAGAATTCCCTGCCTCCGTTGACCTTACACACCTTCCAAGGCCGGATCTGCCCCTGAAGCTGGACTCACTGCTGATATGTTGATTAACAGGCCTCAAGGAAGGTTGTTTAAGAGGGAGCATGTGTATAGGGCTAGGGACTGTAGGCTGAGCTGTCTCCCCAAGTGAGGTCCTCAAATGGCATAGAGTGAGGCATAGAGAAAGAAGAGAGCTGAGCCTGGGCCAGGTCTCCCATGTTGCCAGGTTCTGGCACAGAACTCTGAGGAGTCTGGGAATTCTAAATTCAAACCTGACCTTCAAGGTCCATTATAAAGATAGAACATTTTTTTAAACAGTTTGATTTCCATTTCTTAAATATTTAGACATATGGCAGACAACTCTCCCTTTGTACTCTTGCCAGTGTTAGGGGTATTCCTGGAGAAAACCATTCCTGCCAACCTCCTTTTAGAGAAAAAGGTAGGAAGCTGCATTATATAGCATGGGTGATAATTTCGAAATCACTCTGATAACCGTTTTGGAGGGATCATCTCACTCCAAAGAGGTTTTTCCCCTGTGTTTTGATCCTGTGTATTTACTCTTTAGTGTGGCTTTTATGTTTGCCAAGAAATACTTGGTGACACTTTGAAAGATACCAGTGAAACACCATGGTCTATTCCATAGGTCAAAACTTTGTAGCCAGCATTAAAATAAGAAAGTGTCAAAGAGTGGGGGAAGCCACACAAAGTCCAGAGATCTCCGCATCTCCACATGACCTTACTATGAATGTTCAAAAGAATGAGGAATTAGGACTTAGGATGGTGAGGCTCCTAAAGAATCATTCATTAAGAAGGCCAGAACCTTAGAGTTAGAATATTACTGATGCGGTTTGGAGGCTGATGTTAAGGTGGAGGGCTTGAGTAGGGAAGGATGATTTGTCTTCATGTTCTTTATACCTGGTATGGCACATCAGCATTAGAAAGAGAGAAAACACCCCTCTGGAAATTTAAGCTTGTACCAGACCAGGACTGAATGCCAAGGGCTTGAACTGGGCATTGAACTTGGTCTCAACCTTGTTCAATGAAAGGGCCTTCCCATGGAAGTCCTGGCAAATAAGAAAATGTGCATTCTGTGTTTAGCCTGTGCAAATACCCTTTTTATTTGGAGTCAGAGGACTTCTGACTTTAATGACATGAGCAAATCTTTGCACCTCTCTTAGCCTTAGCTTTCTACTTCATAGAAGTGCTGGGAGAATTTCTCTTGGATGGTCCCTGCGAGTGATCTTGGCAGCCTTCGAATGCTTATTAGTTGGTGGCCACATGAATAACGGAATTGGTTATTAGTGAAAAGTTAGTGATTACGAAGGGTCTTTTTAAGCGTTTCAGGTTCTAGATTGGTGCTTGTCTATCTACTCGTTAGTCTTACTCTGGGATTTAAATTGTCCTAGCAAGATGTTTTATTGCTCACATGCTATATGCTTTTCTTGTCAAATTCATTCTAAGAAAATTCAGTATTCTGAGGTTATTTAACAAAATGCAATTCCTAATTCTATATTTGGGTCTCTAAAACGTTTTAAAACAAATTTGAAGAACACATATCCTAACTCCTCCCAAATTATTTAGATCGAACATACTTCTGGGTGGAGGAGAGTTTTTATTTTTGCTGACTCAACATAAGGGCAGGTCATAGTTAACAGCTGCGGGGGCAGCTGTGCTATGGTGGGAAAAGACCTGATAGTGAAGTCAGGAGGCCAGGAATTCAATCATGTTTTTGGCGTTTGGTAATTGTGTGTCTCCCGAGAAAGCTCTAACATTTCAGTTGTGATCTTTCCTTTTTTTTTTTTTTTTTTTTTTAAGATTTATTTATTTATTTTAGAGAGAGAGAGAGAGAGAGCACGCATGGGGGAGGGGGGAAGAGAGGGAGTGGGAGAGAGAATCTCAAGCTGACTCCACACTGAGCACCGAGCCCTCAGGACCCTGAGATCACGACCTGAGCCAACTGCACCACACAGGTGCCCCTGATTGTGCTTTCTTATTTTAAAACAGGGATAATAATTCTACCATATATGTCAACCAGGTAGTTTTGAGAGGTATGAAAAAAATACTTATTACTGTGCTTTAAAGTCAGGTTCTGAGGGGAACACAATTAACCAAAGAAAGAGAGGAGCCTAGTTGTAAGCACGTTATTACTTAGGAAATATTTACTGGTTTGCTTGAAGTGTTATACATGAAGGAATTTCCATGGAATATAATCCACAGATTAGTGGAAAGATGTTTCCACAGGTATACAGAATTAGGGTAGATCAGAGAATATGTGAGAGTTTCTTCGGATTTAAGTGTTTCCTTTACATACTATATACTGCTACCAGAATATTTTCCGTAGGCACAATGGTGATCATGTTACCCTATTACTAAAAATTTTTGCACTGATAACCTAGTAAATCAAGATCTAAGGTCCTTCACAGAATAGGTCAAATTCCTCTTACTGGCTTGGGGGAAATAAAAAGGCATTGTTCATGGACCCAGAAAATGCCCTAAAATTGATTGTGTTTGTTGAACAACTCTATAAATACAGTAGAAAAATAAACAAGTTAAAAAAAAAAAAAAAAACACATTAAATGTATATTTTAGATGGGTTAATTTTATGGCACTGAATTATATTTCAGTAAAATTTTTATTTCAAAAAAATCTCCTTTTTCATATATTCTTTTTTTCTTAAAAATTATTTACCAATCCTTATCCCAATATACATAGTCTACTACATATTAGCACAGAGGACTACTTATTTTTCCCTGAAGATCCAGTTCCCCTTATTCATTCATGATTTTATTCTGGTGTTTACTCTCTGACAGTGGTGCTACCTCTGTTCCTGAAGTTCTGTACATGTCCCGAAGCCAGCATTGAATGCTGTCTCTTCCAAAGAACCTCTTTCACTACCACATACCATAAAATTAATATCTTCTTCCATCAGGTCATTATAGCACATTTTCCCAAAACGTTCTCGTTTACAAAAAAAAAAAAAAAAAAAATCTGATTTCCATTTTTGTTGCATTTTAAAATAAAACCTAAGTCAACCTTAGAAGAATTTCTCAATGTGTGTCTGTGATCTAACTCCCTTGATATTGTAAGATCAAGAAGTCATGGTATTTTATTTGCTTATTCCCCCCCAGTATCCATGTAGCCTGTGCTATTCATATAACATTCATACAATAACGTTTATTAAGTTAAATTTAAATGTTGTACTACAGAGAAGTTACCTAAGTACAAATAGATACTTTCACCACTACATTGGCCTAGAGAATATAGGTCAGATGTTAAACATGTGAAGGACTGTTCTCCTAAAGCTTCATTTACAGCCATTAATGCCAAAGGATGACAATCTCACTAAATACCAAAGAATGTACTTTTAAAAACACATGCTAACATTTGGATTCATCGAGTTTTACCGCTAAGTCCCACGTTCCTTGTTCTTTCCTGCTGTCTCTAATTAAAAAATTCCTGTTATCCTTTAAGATTTTTTGACATTTTATCTGGGGCACATTTTGAATATCCTTCTATATTCATTTAAAAGTGAGTTCACTTTTGAAAGAGAAATATAAGACACAGTGTATCTTACACTTACTCTTTTAGTAGGTTTATTCTAAAGTATTCCTATAAATGGGCTCCGGAGTATTATTGATTTTGTATCATACTGTACTTCCTAAAATGAAGAATTATTATTTTCAATTTTCTGTCTCATGATCTTATTAAAGATCATTACTTTCTCACAAATTAAAAGTTCATTACATTTTATATTTCTATGCAGTGTTCTCTTCCTACTTTGACACATTGCTCTCAATGCAGAGTTGGAATCCTCAACCTTTTGGCTCCTGGTGTACTTAGTAGAGTTCCTGGTTGTAGGGGCTTAGCTGCCAACAAAATGTTAGAGAAGGGAAGAAAAGTTGCTCTGAGGGAAGCAGGCTTTCTCTAGGAAGTATATATGGTGACTTGATACCTGGTTACTTATTTTTATGTGTATATAAATTGATGTAATAGTCAACAATATGCCTAATTCATATAGATATTATTATTAATGCATAGAAAAGAAAATAGGCTCATGGAAGTAAAATGACTTTCTCAGAGTAACAGCTTATAAGTGACAGAATTGGGGCTTAAAATCCCAGCTATACCTGTTTCCAAAGCTTCTGCGTTTCTAACATGCTCAAACCTTGAGTGATCTGCTAATATACCTTTCTCAATTTCCAAATCTAAGTTAGATCTTTCCAAGTATTTATCACATGGATATCTAGATTCCTCTTTACATCTACTGTTATGTAATTATTATGACATTTTGTTAGTTGTCCGAGGGTCATTTCATCAAATTTCTACTTGATTTACTTTGTACTTGTTCATTTATGAGGAATTCTTAGCCTCCGGAAACAAACTGAGGGTTGCTGGAGTGGTGGGGGGTGGGAGGGATGGAGTGACCGGGTGATAGACATTGGGGAGAGTAAGTGCTATGGTGAGTGCTGTGAATTGTGTAAGACTGTTGAATCACAGATCTATACCTCTGAAACAAATAATACATTATATGTTAAAAAAAAAAAAAGAAGATAGCAGGAAGGCAAGAATGAAGGGGGGAAATCAGAGGGGGAGACAAACCATGAGAGACTATGGACTCTGAAAAACTGAGGGTTCTAGAGGGGAGGGAGGTGGGAGGATGGGTTAGCCTGGTGATGGGTATTAAAGAGGGCACGTACTACATGGAGCACTGGGTGTTATATGCAAACAATGAATCATGGAACACTACATCAAAAACTAAAGATGTAATATATGGTGATTAACATAACATAATAAAATTTAAAAATAAAATAAAATAAAAATGAAAAAAAATCTGTATTTAAGGTAAGTTAATTCACATGCTCAGGAATGTTAATGAAAAGTTCCAAAAAAATTGCTTTTGTGGAAAATTCTAAGATAACTGAAGTATATTGATTTATTTATATACAGTAAGTGCAAACAAATGGGGCATTTGCTGAAATAAGGTCATATTTCTGGGCAGCGACTTCATAGAAAATGGTTGTATACTTTATATCTAATATCAGTTATGGTACTGCCAGATGTTACAATAGAGTGCAGAGATTTTTTTTAAATACAACACGAATAAATGTAGATTTCAAAATATGGCCATAAATTCTGACCTATGAAAATCAGTTAATTACTGTTTCTTATTAAGTACGTAAAAGTCATGGAAAATATACGCAATGAATATATACAATGAAAATTGATGCAAAGTAATATTATCTTTAAGTAATATTACTACCTGTAAGTAGTATTACCTTGTTTTGCAAGTACATCCTGCCCAGACATGCTCTCTCATGCTGTGTTAGGAAGTACAGATGAATTGAAGTTCCAGTCATCATAGCAGCCTCTTCATTCATCTTCAGGATTCTATATATTAACTCCTCTAATTCATTCTCCACATGATTTCCAGAGCATTCTTTGAAATCCCAGGTCTGATGACATTTTTCCCATGTTAAAACCCTTCATTGGATTCCCACTATATGTAAAACAAAAAACTCTTTAATTTGGCTCACAATGACCTTCATGATCTGACTCTTCCGAGTCTCTTCAGTGTGGCTTCATTTCTCTCCTCATCATGCTCTGCTCTCCATCTTATTTGATAAAATGGTAACTTGTAGTCACCAGTGTCTCTCTTCCTTCTGGGCTATTTTCCCTTAATTTGGGTGTAAGAGACAGCTAGTTGTCCAAAAATATCCATTCCACACTTCTTACTGGATGCAGTGCTGCCAGCGAGGTTGTATTTTCCAATATTTTTGCAATTAGGTAAAGTCCTATGGTCAGTGGAGATGAGAAGTGATGTACGTTGCTCCCAGGCCTGAGTGTGAATATATTGGGTATGCCTCTTTCATATTCTTTTTGTTTTCCACTGGTTAGAACCCAGATATTATGTACTTGCTTTGACAATAATATCCAACAACTATGTCTCAGAAAGTTGAGAAGCAAAGATCTGAAAGGAAATCAAGTCTATAATTGACAATGAGAAGAAGAGTGTGTTGTTGACCTAGGCATTCACATTTCGACTGTCTAGAAGAGAGAAATAAACATCTTTGTTTTTACGTTGTTGTATTGTTGGGCCTCTATTATAGAATCTCAGATTTTGCTTAATGAAGACATAATCTTTATTTTCCTTGCTCTGTGCTTTGCTTGGGCAATTCTTACTTATCTTTTATATCCAAGTTTGGATATCTTGCCTGACTGACCTCCCACCCCAAGTCCAAGGACCTCACCTATGTTCTTCCAATGGTATCTAGTTCTGAAAAATATTACCTAGTTCTGATAAATATTAATATTTATTGAACCTATGTTGTGTGTCAGTCATGATTTAAAGCATATATGTGCCATTCTATTTAACACAATAATCCTATTAAATATGTATTAATACAATCTCCATCTTACAGATGAACAGTTACAGAGAAGTTAAGTATGGCTATATTTTCCAAAAGATAGCTGCAACAATGCTTTTTTTTTTTTTTTTTTTAATCCCATATACCCTCTTACAATGTGATTTTAACAACTTTCCCATTGAGAGAGGAGACCTGTGTTTCCCATCCCTGAATCTGGATAGACTTGTGACTGAAGAAGAAGAGACAGTCCCTGACTTCTTAGACTAAACTGGAGGCTGTATCAGTGGCTCCCAACTTATTCTCTTGGGACACTCATTGTTGGACCTCTTAGCAGCCAGATAAAATATCTGAGGTCAGCATGCTGCCATGAAGTCTTGGTTTCACAGACTGGTGTTCTGTCCAGAAGCCATGGATGAAGTCTCAGCTAGCATCTACCACTGGACATTTGAATGAAGATGCCTCCTGATGATTCCAGCCTTGAGCCTCTAGTCCCCTTGAGCTTCTGAGTTGTCTTGGATGAAATTCCATGAATATGGAGTAGAGATAAGTTATCATTATGCTCTAAGTCCATGATCACAGAATCTATGAGTGTAATCAAATGTTTTTAGTTGCTAAATTTTGGTGTAACTGGAACATTGTCCAAAGTAAAAAATCAAGAATCAGAAGATCTAAGATCCAAACTAAAAAAGTTAGATTCTAGAGCTCTTAGACATTACATCCCTTGTGCTTAGTTTCTTATGTAGAAACTACCTGTTTATTTGTTTGTACCCTTATACAATTTATAAATCACATTAGAGCAGAGGTCACTTTATCCAAAAGTGCAAGGATTTTTTTTTTTACCTGTTTTCATTTATCTACCCCATAGTCCAGCACTGTAGCAGATATGTAGTAGGCACTCAATAAATGTTTGCTTGATGAATAAATGGAAGTGTAAGAGCACTGACTTCATCTTGTAGAATTCCATGAGCACCTAGTGTAAGTTAACTCTTTGCTAAACATCTATTTGATACAATGCTAAATGCTTTAAAATGTTTTTATTTAATCTTTATATCCCCATAATGGATGTGTTGTTGAGGGACCCATTTTACAGATGAGGAATGGAGACTTCAAATTAATAAATAACTTATTCCAGGCCCCAGAGTTATTAAAGGAAAGAATTTGGATCTGAAATTTGACTTCAGCATATGCTGAATACTCTCCATTTGCTTCTTCTTTTTCTCTACCCTTCTGTTCTGCACTATAAAGCTGGGAGGCTATACTCTATGGATTGTATCAACTAACCTCTCTTTCCATCTGGCTTCTGATTGGCTTTATCCAATAAAAGGTACCACTAGGAGATGAGAGAGCAAAGAGAGAGAGGTTTGTGGTATTCATTTTAGCCTTCTCTCTGTCAGGCTGTGGGTTGTCAATGACATTTCTCTCTTTCTCTATTGAAGGCTACAACTTTTGGAGGAAAGTGTTCTTTTTAGCTTTTTCTCTCCAGGTTCCATTAACAAATCCCTTTCTTGCCCTTAGGTAGTAGATTCCTGCTATTACTAGCAACTGATTTCTCTTCATTTCTTTTCTTTCTTTCTTTCTTTCTTTCTTTCTTTCTTTCTTTCTTTTTTTTTTTTTTTAAGAGAGAGAGCATGTGAGAGAGCAGGAGGGAGAGGCAGAGAGAGGGAAAGAGAGAATCCTAAGCAAGTTCCACACCCAGCACAGAGCCTGATATGGAGTTCAGTCTCACGACTCTGAGATCATGACCCAAGCTGAAATCAAGAGTTGGACACTTAATCAACTGAGCCACCCAGTTGCCCCCTCTTAATTTCTGTAACACCTTTGTAAATATTCCTTCATTAAACTCTCTTTACCCATCCCTCTGAGTGCCATCTGTGGATCTTCTCTAACGTATGTGGATAAGGGCAGGGGAAAATGGAAACACACATACCATATGACTAAATATTTAGAAGATTTATATCATTTTACCAAACTGGTTAAAGATTCTTCCATTCTCCTATCTTGACAGTGTTTCATTACAAATAACCAGAAAGACTCGGTTTGAATACAGGATTATTGGAACCCTTAGAGTTACAAGCTGAAGCATGGAGATGCCGTCTGTTCCATGTGGACACTATCTTGCACCTTGAGGGGCCTCATGCACATACATGTAGACACCCCAGCCCATGTATTCCAGCTCCATCTGTAGACATACAGCCACTCACTGAGCAAGTTTATGGGTTTACATACTGGTGGTGTACTTTGGCAAGTTGAATCTTTTGAAGAGGTCCTTGTAGAACTTCCAAGGGGATATAAGCCAACTGGGTAGGAAATTTAAGGGGTACCAGGTACCTGAAGCATGATCTAGAAGCAGAGACATGACTCCTGGAGGACACAACTCCTTGGACTACAAACTTTTTTTCCTATGGGGAGGGATATGGGCTGGAAAAGGACTAAGCAGAGTTCTCTAAAACATGGGGCCCCTGTTTGATAGTTTATGGAAGAATAGGTCATCCCTTCCCTTTCAGTACCGTGGCTAATGTATTACATCTCATTTAGTGGGTTTTATAGCTCAAGAATGCAATTAATATTTATTGGAGAAGTCATGGTTGATATGACATCCGGATCTTCTGGGAAGAAAGTTTAAGATTTAAAAGTTGGTATAGACACAGAATTTTTCCTTTTATTCTCTTTGAGTTTGGGAGTTTAACTAATAGGTATCACCATAAATGTTTTGGATAATTCATCACTTGCTGCAATAGTAATCTTGTGCCAGACAGATAATTCTAATCTATTCCAGATGAATAGGTCTCCCTGAGATAGAAAAATTCTGCCAGAAACTTTGCCAGGATTCCAGGTAACAAAGAGAGAACACCTACTCAACTGGATGGTAAACTCGCCCTGGTTTCAGAGAAACCCTGACAAAAACAGAACAAGGTTTAAAAAAAAAAAACATATATATGACTATTCCTAAGATATAGAGTCCGAAGATTTGAAAAACTGTTTTATAATCTTTATTAGTAATTTGAACTATTGGCTAATAAAGGATTCCCTGTATAAAGAGTTTGGCCTATGTATCTAGTTAGATTGTCTAGTTATAGATATCTTCCTGACAAAAAGAGACTACCAGCAGTTACTCTTAGGTTAGCAATCAGTACCTTTGACAAGTTGGGAGACAGGTCATCTATTGTCACCACTTTCAGATGGAGAGTACCCATTATAACTCATGATAGCTGAGCAGACAAATATTAAGAAGCTAAGTTCATCAGCATGGCAGATCTCTACTCAAGGCTTACTTTGTGGTCGAGGTGGTCCCACTTAAAAAGGCCATGGAAAGACTGGAAAAAGGATGAACAACTAGCAGTTATCTCTAAACAGTGTTCACTCTTCAGGTTACAGTGTTCTAGGCAAATGAATAAGTTAAATGGCAGCATTTTAGTGTACATGTTTTTACTTTTAAAAATCATTTATTTAAGTCCCTTGTCCTGCAAAGAGATCAGTTTGATTCCAAAAACTTAGAATGAATGATCAAACTAGAGAAGATACAGAGATCAGAGCTACTCAAAGTGTGGTCCATGTACTGGCACCAGTCACCAAATAGTTGATCATTGGCTCCTGATAACATAAGCATAGTTTTCTATTTCATAGAAGATTGAGAAAAATCAACTAGTCTTTTACCACAGAGAGTTTTACAGAAAACAGCTCTTGATTACATCTGATTCATTTAATAATTTATTCTTCAAATCAAAAAACTACTTTGAACATCCATGATACACCAGTCATTTTACTAGAGACTAGAGATAGATTGATGAACAAAGCCAACCATGATTCCTTGCCCTCAATAAAGCTCAGTCTAATTGAAGGGATAGATATTAATCGCATTTTTTATACAGATAAAAAATTGTAATTTTGGAAGGGAAACATGCTGGGGAAGGATTTCCTTAAAAAAAAAAAAAGAAGAAAAATCTGAGAACACATATAAAGATACTAGGTAAAAGAAGGAAGGAAAGAACATTCCAGACAGAAGAAGCAGTACATAAAAGAGTCCTGGAGACTTATTTTGCTTAGCATTATACCCTCTAGTTCCATCCACATCGTTGCAAATGGCAAGATTTCTTTTTTCCCTTTTTTGATGGCTGCATAATATTCCATTGTATATATATACCACATCTTTATCCATTTATCTGTTGATGGACATCTTGGCTCTTTCCACAGTTTGGCTATTGTGGACATTGCTGCTATAAACATCGGGGTGCACGTACCCTTTCGGATCCCTACATTTGTATCTTTGGGGTAAAGCCAGTAGTGCAATTGCTGGGTCATACAGTGGCTCTATTTTCAACTTTTTGAGGAACCTCCATACTGTTTTCCAGAGTGGCTTCACCAGCTTGCATTCCCACCAACAGTGTAGGAGGGTTCCCCTTTCTCCTCATCCCCATCAACATCTGTCGTTTCCTGACTTGTTAATTTTAGCCATTCTGACTGGTGTGAGGTGGTATCTCATTGAGGTTTTGATTTGGATTTCCCTGATGCTGAGCGATGTTGAGCAACTTTTTCATGTGTCTGTTGGCCATTTGGATGTCTTCTTTGGAAAAATGTCTGTTCATGTCTTCTGCCCATTTCTTGACTGGATTATTTGTTCTTTGGGTGTTGAGTTTGATTAAGTTCTTTATAGATTTTGGATACTAGCCCTTTATCTGATGTGTCATTTGCAAATATCTTCTCCCATTCTGTCGGTTGTCTTTTGGTTTTGTTGACTGTTTCCTTTGCTGTGCAAAAGCTTTTTATCTTGATCAAGTCCCAATAGTTCATTTTTGCCCTTGCTTCCCTTGCCTTTGGCGATGTTTCTAAGAATAAGTTTCTGCAGCTGAGGTCAAAGAGGTTGCTGCCTGTATTCCTCTCTAGGATTTTGATGGACTCCTGTCTCATATTGAGGTCTTTCAACCATTTGGAGTTTCCAACCATGGTCCAGTTTCATTCTTCTGCATGTGGCTGTCCAAAGCGAAATAAATCAATCAGAGAAAGACAAAGCATCATATGATCTCACTGATATGAGGAATTCTTAATCTCAGGAAACAAACTGAGGGTTGCTGGAGTGGTGCGAGGTGGGAGGGATGGGGTGGCTGGGTGATAGACATTGGGGAGGGTATGTGCTATGGTGAGCACTGTGAATTGTGTAAGACTGATGAATCATAGACCTGTACCTCTGAAACAAATAATACATTATATGTTAAAAAACAAAAAAAGAAGATAGTAGGAAGGGGAAAATGAAGGGGGGGGAATCAGAGGGGGAGACGAACCATGAGAGACTACGGACTCTGGGAAACAAACTAAGGGTTCTAGAGGGGAGGGGGGTGGGGGGATGGGTTAGCCTGGTGATGGGTATTAAAGAGGGCACGTACTGAATGGAGCACTGGGTGTTACGAACAAACAATGAATCATGGAACACTACATCAAAAACTAATGATGTAATGTATGGTGATTAACATAACCATAAAAAATAAAAAAAACAACAACAACAACACAGAAATGAGAGGGGACATGTTGTGGTACAGGAAGTATACTGGACCAGACTGAGAAGTTCCTTGTGGGCCATGTCAGAGGAGTTTTGTTTTTATCCTAAGACTAGTAGAATAGCATGGGAGGATTTTAAGCAGATAAATGAATTAATCAGATTGAACTTTGAAAAGTTTACTCTAGTTACTGAGTAGAAAATGGAACTGGGTAACTTGAGAGAATCAAGGAGACCAGTTTAGGTCCTGAATTATGCCCTCCAGAATGGTATGTTGAGGTCCTAACCTCCAGAATGTGTACCTCAAAAAGTGACCTTACTTGGAACTAGGGCTTTACAGAAGTAATCAAGTTAAAAATAGGTCATTAGGGTGACCCTAAACCCATATGACTGGTATCATTATAAAAGAGGGAAATTTAGACACAGAGACAGACATGTAAAGAGAGACGATAATGTGAAAACACAAAGAGAAGACAGCCATGTGACTAGAGTGATGCATCTATAAGCCAAGAAATGCCTACGATTACCAGCAAACACCCAACCTAGAAGAGGATGGGAGGATTCTCCCCCAGTGCCATCACAGAGAGCATGGTACTGCCAACACCTTGATATTGAATTTCTGGCCTCTAAAATGATGAGACAATAAATTTATGTGGTTTTAAGCTACCCAGTTTTTTTACTTTGTTACAGTAGCCCTAGGAACCCAATACAGATGCTATTGCAGAACACCACATAAAAGATGAAGGTATCTCAGACTAGGATAGAAATGGCAATAAAGCAGAGAAAGGGTTCCTAACTCTCAGATGTCCAATGATTATACTTAAAAGGTAAAATTGAGAAGGATAGATGACTGGATGTGATATGGAGGATAAAGGAAGACGAAGATATCAGTGATGACACCTGGTGTTCTAGATCGTTCAACCAGGTAAATGGTTGCTGCTGCTACAACATGCCAAGTATGTTCCTCTATTAGGGCTTTGCAGTTTCTGCCTGGAAACCCTTTTCACTATTTACCAGGCTGACTCAGAACGCTACATGATCAGAAAGGTCTTCCCTACCCACATATGTAAAATCATTTTCTCCCTCCTTACCAGTTTCTATCCCAATTATTTCCTGCTCTGTTATTTCCATAGTACCTCCTACTATTGTAGTATAAATGCATTTTTATTGTCTGTCTCCCACAGTAGAATGCAGGCTCCATCACGGGAAAGGCTTTGTTCATAGTCATATCTCCGGAGCCTAAAATAATACCCAGTTCTTAGGAAGTTGGAAGCAAATAGTTAATGAATGAATGAGAAGGTCCAGGAGTTCTCTCAGCTCTGTAGATGAGTTTGTATTTAGAGAAATACTCTTTTGTTAATATTACTTTGACATGTTTGCTTTCCAGTCTGATATGGCCTGGGGAAATTTGTGCAAGGATGGTAAAGACAGTGGTAACTAGGAAAAAGAAAAATAGCCAACAGTTAGTAATATTCTATCCATGGTAATTCCTTCTGATCCTGGTAGTGTGATTGTGCAAAAGCTATCATTAGAAAGAGTTGGGTGAGGGATATATGAAAATTCTTCCAACTATTTTTGTAATTTTTCTCTAAGTTGAAAATTACTTCAAAATGAAAAGTTAAAAAATGTTAGTGAGTATTTATAGGTAGGAGATTCCATGGGAATTTATTGATTTATATGTATTTCTCTGTATTTTCCATATTTTCTTCAATGACCATTTAATTCTTTTGAAAGAGAAAGATGTTATAAGTCAAAATAAAAATGTTCCACCCAGACATAGGCATCCTATGCACTCACTCTCTGATTTTCAAAATAATTGCATGGTCAAATGATTAATCAAGTTTGATTTGAGGCTTATGGAACAGGAAATACAAATTTAAAATCTTGATTAATTTTAAAATGTGATCATTCTTGAAAAATTTACCATGATATTCCTTGAATAATAATCGTAACTGTCCCCAAATGATAAAAGAAGGGATTTTTATAGAATGACTGCATTGTGATAAACTAAAACCCACATACCAAACTAGACCATAAACTGAATAACTCAGAATATTTGAGAAATGATAATAGTTTAACAATTAAAAAAAAGACACAAAAGAAAAACACTTGAAGACTCTGGGATTTAGAAACAGGTGTATAATCAGCAGTAACCCTGCAGTTGCATTGATCAGGACATTATTAGAACACTGTATACTATTATGGAAATTGCATTTTGAGAGAAGTAGTTGAAATTCAACTGGGAATTGAACCAAAAATAAGGTGGATATGGGAGGTTTATGGGAATTAGGATTCAATATGACTTAGAATCTTTCCAGAATGTGCTAATTATGTGGCATGGGAGGCCCACGGGAGACATAAGGCATAATCCCTGACTTCTAAGAATTTAACAGATGTGTTAATAAGGCAATATGCACACGAGACCGAGGAGAAACTGCAATGCAGAAATAAATTAAGTATGCTAACATATTCTCTACAATTAACACCATGGGCAGTCAACAAAGTGAGAAATCAGGGTTTAGAATAGAGTTATCAGGAAAGGTTTCATAGGGAAGTAGATAGTAATGTGTCCACACACATGTCCATTTGTTTTAGCTGAGAAAAAGGGGAAGATAGAAGTCAGAATGGGTCTTTGAGCCTTGGTCTGTGCCATTTCAGATCAAAATATTTGTGGGAAGTTTGAATGTTATGCTAAAAATATTCTGCCCCAATTTCAGAGCATTGGAATCTATGTGATTATGTAACATATTTAAGATTTTTCCTCTCTGTATGATAATAATAGTAATAATTGACATTATGGAGTCTGATTTTGTATTAAATGCTATGCAGATAATGTTATACACATTTTCTCCCTCCTGACAATATCCTTCAAAATAGGAACTATTATTACTCCCGTTTTAGAGTTAATTTTATCTGAGTTTCAAAGAAATTACTTGTTCAAGTTAATAAACTCATGAGTGATCAGAGTTCACATTTGTCCTTTACTAACATTTGAACTCTAATATTTTATATTGCCTTTCCACTCTTTTGGGACTATCATGAAGATGGGGGCAGGAAATCAATCCTATATAAGATCAAGGAGAAGTTAGGAGGAAAGTCACATGATACAGGTGTTTTACTTGTCTCTACCCCAAATCTGACTCTTTAAGCCAACCTGGCTTAATCACAGATAAGCTCACCTGTTAAGATCAGATTTCTGTGCCAAATACTGTTTGATGTTGTAATGTAAGACCCCCTCCCCACCCCACCTTGCTATCTCCCTCTCCTTGAGCCCTTAAGATGTGGTACTCATATGAGCTCTCTATGGTATGAATAACTTGTCTTTATCATATAGATTTTATTCTGGCTTTTCATGATGGTTGGCTTCTGAAACTCCATTTAGGAAGCACTGAGTGATATCTTTCTGGTCAGTGGGTGTGTTGGAGGGGACAGGGACTAGAGGTCCTATCTGAAATCTGCATTTACACAGCATGTGCATTTGCACAGAGCGAAAGTAATTTTAGACTTTTTAAGTGTACACATCACATAAAATTTTACAAATATTGTCCACATCAAAGATTATTGTTCTTATTCTTTTATGTTAGGTTACAATGGAGAAGCTTGATTATTCCACAGTTATAAATTGTCCCTGATACTGACTCTATGTTTTGACTCCCAGCATCCCTCTTCCCACAGATGACTATCCATATCCTGCCTGTGATTCCCCAGAACCTAACATAGTATGGGGCCAGGGCTCTTACCAACAATGAGACACTATTAATCAGCACAAAGTGCTTTAAGCCTCAACAACTGAAAAAGCACTGTGTAGGAGGCACTTGTACACTGGAAAACATTATTAAGACTATATTTGGTTATGGAAAATTATTAATGCATTCATGAATTCTAGACTTGTATATAAATATGTGTATCTAAGAATATTATTTAGTAAAAGTGCTTTCTGTAATGAAAAAGAACTTGCTGAACTGGGATCTTTGGTATAGAATATAAAATTGGTTGGAGATGCAAATACACTTTCATGTACTGGTGGCCCTTTGGTGGTCCAAGTACCAACCCAGGACCAATTCTTAGGCTCATGATATGCTCAGCTCTGGATAGAACACCTTCTTTGGCCACATTAAAACTATGTTCTAGGGGCGCCTGGGTGGCTCAGTCATTAAGTATCTGCCTTCAGCTCAGGTCATGATCCCAGAGTCCTGGGATCAAGCCCCGCATCGGGCTCCCTGCTCCACTGGAAGCCTGATTCTCCCTCTCCCACTCTCCCTGCTTGTGTTCCTGCTTTCACTATCTCTCTCTCTGTCAAATAAATAAATAAAATCTTAAAAAAAAAAACCATGTTCTATATTTTTTTCTGTTAAATGTCAAAAGTACTTTGAAATTATATCAAATATTTATTGATAAAATAAACCTTGTATTTTATGTAAAGATGTGAATTGACATGTTTAAGCTCTATTGACATGTTTGTCTTCCCTTTAAGGACAAGGTAAAATATATTTAAATGTGTATAGGAGGATGGAAGATTTATGGAGAGAGAAATGAGACTAAGACAGAGAGAGGGAGAGAGAGGGAGACAGAGCAGGGAAGGGGGAGGGAGAGAAAGATGATAAACAAATATATTTAAGCTTAAAAAAGGACTTTCTACAAATTTTTACATTTGATGCCCATGAAAAACCTCTGAAAGTAGTAATTTTCCATTTCAAAAGTAGGGAAATTGTAGTTCATATAAATTAGTCACATTACCCAGTTCATAGAACTGGTATTTACCACCAGAAATCAGGCTCATTTCTTCTCTCACACTATCTGACTGCTCTATCCCATCTTAATACCAGATATTATGTCAGGATAAGAGGAGATAAGCTTGATGATGAGACAAGTGAGACAGAGTCAATGCCCAAGGTTACAAGGTAAAAGATGTAAGGACCATGGTTTCACAACTCTAAGAGGGTACACGGGTAAGTGAAGGTTACTTATGGGGCAAAATGGATCTCAGTAGTTTCAAAATTGTCTAGGAAAGCCTAGGGTGAGTGCTTATTTGTAATAATAATATTGAAACATAAAATGTGTATTATATCACATCAAAGTACAACATATTCTAGTATACTCTATCACGTTATCATGTTACTGTGTTGTGCTACAATCCAGTTTTGCAGCTCTGAAATTTGCTTATGAAATGTTTGCCTACTTCCTCCCATTTTTTCCCCCACTCCCACCCCTAGAATTGCTTCTCTTAAGAACCAGTTTCCCTTTAGTGAGGATTTATGATCATTGCTCTAAAGTGGTCCAGAGGGGGGCCCTGGAAGCTCATTTTCCCTGACACATCAAATATGTACATGCCACAAAATCAGCTACCTAGTGAGTTAAAACCCCATAATTGCAATAGTGAAAGGAAAATTACTCAAGCAGATTTGGTTAGCCACAGTAACAAGACTTATAACCTTTATGAAGGCCTTTGGGCCCTAATTATTCAGCAGCTGCTGCCAGGGCAAAAACACCCACGTCTGCAGTAGTTAATTTGCATTTTCCTTCCCTTTAAGCAGTGTCCTCTTGTACCTGACCTATTTTCGAAGCCCTCATTCCCTATCAATAACAAAAGTCCCTCTCTTGTTCTCCAACTTGAAGAAGAAAAATTGCGATTAATAAATTTAACAAATCCAAGGGACTTTAAAAAATGAGATTAAAAAATCATGGAGAAGAATAAACTCTGGCTACTTTCTGGCTGAGTAGTAAATACATTAGTCATCAAGCAGTTCCTTAATGGGCCAGGCTTTTAGGGGACTCCAAAGAAGCCACTGTTATCTGAGGAGCTGCCATGATACATGATTTATCAAAGATGATTATCCAAACATTTTGGTTACAATCATGACCATCTGTTAGTTACTTCTTACTAAGGGAATGTGAGAGTGAGATTAGTTATCTGGCTTTTGTTGCCACCTTGATAGATTAAACATCAAAGAATGAAGTTTTAAATTGAGCTATTCTATAACCATTTCTTTTTATTTTCTTGGTGGTGGGGGGTGGGGGTAGGGAGATGTAGACGAGATCATTATTCAAATCATTGCACAGATGTTTTCTTGAATGATGGTAAACTCCCGCCCAAGGTTAAACGCTTTTAACACCCATTGTCCTTAAAACAATGATCAATATATTTTGAACCATAGAAAAGTATCCCTAGTCAGGAGACAATTGGAGTACAAGTATAGCACATCTCTTCCTTCTCAGATGTTTCCTCAAGAAACAGATGTTCTGTTTCCACTCACTAACACCACTTTCTTTTCTAATTGACCAGGGAAAAGAAGGGGAAAATGAATTTGTTTGCTCTTTGTTTTTGTTGCCTTTTGGGGAGCTGTAGCAATAAGTCTGAATGTGGATGTATTCAGTTATTCATATCAGCACACACACACATAATATATACATGATAATATACATATATATGTGATATATATAAGTATGTGTATAGTATATGTCCATGAGACATGCATTATAGATACATTATGTGCATAATGTAATAATGACATACACATATTAGAGATTGTATTATTTTTTTAATATCTATTTGGCAGGACTAAGTGCATCATTTATGAGGCCCGATAGAAAATTAAAATGCAGGGCCTCTTGTTGAAGAAGTAAGACTTTAACATGGTGACAGCAGAGCTTTGAATTAAGCACCATGGCCTGTGTATGACTGCGCTGGATACATGTCCAGTACCAGCCCTGTCCGTGGGGTTCTCAGTGGGGACTAGTTAGAAAGACTGCATCAGGGCAAGTCTGACCTTGTCTTTTTTTTAAAAGATTTTATTTATTTATTTGAGAGAGAGAATGAGATAGAGAGAGCATGAGAGGGGGGAGGGTCAGAGGGAGAAGCAGACCCCCTGCCGAGCAGGGAGCCCAATGTGGAACTCGATCCTGGGACTCCAGGATCATGACCTGAGCCGAAGGCAGCCGCCCAACCAACTGAGCCACCTAGGCGCCCCAGGTCTGACCTTGTCTTTAGCTTGCTGAGATAAATGATAGGAGGTTAAATAAAAGTGAGATCTGTTAGCCATCCAGCTCATGACCAACATTAAACTCTAGGGCATTTGGAGATAGGGAAAAAAAAAAAAAAATAAAGGTCCTTCTCTAATTTGCAGGGAGAATCTTTTTGTTTGGTGATTGTAAGCGGAACGCAAGAAGAGGGAAAATAAGGCTGGTGCCATCTTGTCAGTGATTTAATTATTTCCCCATCTACACTTGTTTTTGAAGCTTATCCGAGCAAAGTACTGTGGGCAGCCCAGTTGTCACTGTCTTATCATTGTGGCTCTAAGTGCTGTCGGCCTGATTCCCATTGTAATGCAATTAATCTTTTGCTTTGCGCTAATGGATGAACAAGCATATTTACTGCAGCATAAAATCCTAATTATTTTTTGAACAGATGCATAAAGGGAATGTTAATTAATGGCAAGTGCCAATTGTGATAAATGTGTTCTCTGTCTTTAAATGTCAGGGTTCCTGTGGTGTGGAGACTAAGCGTAGCTTGGATATGAACGCTGCCCCACTTGCATTTACCTGTGTGAGGAAGCACACTCATCATGCTCCAAATCTATTCTTAGAGGGTGACTGGTACTTTCAGACCACACTGATTAGAAATTATAGTATGTTGGGGGGCTGTCCTTGGTAGGGTGGCATTCTTCACAAGTTCTCTTGAGCTATTGTTGCTACTACGATTCTAAAAAATTATTGCGTTTATTATTACTTATGAGAATCTAATACCTGTAGCAATAGCAATAACTTTTAATTCAGCTTTTTCCCCCCAAGCATTGACCCATTTTCACAAAAATTCCCTTATTAAAAATCTTCACAATTGCAACAGTATGGAGACATTTGATAAACATAATTTGAGCAAAAGAAACCAAATGAAAACCAGCACATCATGTGTGATTCCACTTACATATAGTGTTCAACTTGAGTAAAAACTAGTTTATTCTGTGAGAAGTCAGTAAAAGGATTCCCTTTGGACTGGGGGCAGGCTGAAAGAGGTGCTTCTAGGGTGCTGGTAGTTGTCTGTGTCTCGACATGGATGCTGGTTACAGAGATGTCAGTTTGTAAATATTTGTTGAATGGTACAGTTGAATACGTGCCCTTTTCCTCATGAATCTTGTACTTCAATAACATCTTTAAAGAAAACCCTTTCTTATGTTTTATCATTTGTATTGATTTTAAAGCTGAAATGCTGAACAGTTAAATAGAACAAGGTGGAAAAGAGAAAAAGGAGCAGAGTAATGCTTTGAATCAATGCCCCATTTGACTTCCAGGAGTACCCCCCTCCACCATAAGGCAGACCTCCCACTTGTTCTGTCTCTCCGCACTCAGTGACCAGCAATGCTGAGAGAGGGTAGCACAGCGTTGTGTGTTTTGCTATGGAAAACAATGTTTTACCATGCAACTGTAGGGGAGTTGAGTCTGCGACTTCCCCATATCCAAAACATCACCTTGTACCTTTTATGTACAATATGATTTCCATATTGTGGATTTGTGACGGGGAAAAACCACTATTGTTTGCAAGATCATTTTGCTTGTTCATCATTACCAGGGTGAAATGCTTTCCATCCATTATTGCTCTGTCTTCCATAGATGGTAGTTTATGTGCTAAACAGTCATGAAGTTACTACTTCTGTGATGCACCAGTAGGGTTGTAAACTATTTTGTTGGGAACAACCCAATTAAAGTGTTATTCCCTTACATGCATTTTCACTACATCAAATTTCTGTAACCTGCCTCAAATTCTGTTTCATACTGATGTAATCAGATTTCTGCCACATTTATTCAGCTCATCTCCTTCTTGTCTCTTTGCCCTTCGAAACGCCTCCTTTGCCTTGTGATGACTGCTCTTAGTCAAGGCTTTGTCTCAGAGTGATGATAGAGATAACCCACAGATTATTTGAGGTCTGTTCTTGTTAACATGTTTAGGAGCTCCCTGTGTATCATGCCAAAGCCCCAAGGAACCTTGAACAAACCTGCCTTGATTAGTTTTCCCTAAGATTCCAGAAAATTCTCCTGGCCTCCTTTCCTTCTACCTGCCTGTACCCACCCTCTGGACTTTCTACCCTTAGTCCCTGGCAGCTTTGTGTCCCGTTTCCCCTTCTTCCTATTTATTTTGTTTCATTTGAATTGAGTCATTCAGATTGCACAGTTACCTTCATATGGACACTGTTGCCTCCACAACACCTCATTGCAATCTAGAAAAAAAGACACCCTTCTCTTCCCTCAACAGACACACCGGCAAATGAAATAACACGCAACAGTGTTTGGCACGGCAACGGGGACAGATTTTTCCGCATGTTTTCCTCCATTTCTGGTGATCTCTTTTAATTTCAGAGAATCTAGTAAGATAAAGGTGAATAGTAGGCCCTGTCCGTGGAAAAAACATAAAACTTCCAGGAAAAACTGGATCCTCCACATGCCTCAGTAAAATCGTTGACACCTGACTTCTTCTTTTGTATGGATATCCTGTTCCATTCAGAGAAATGAGCGAGGCAGAGACAAGCGGGTTGCAAAAATGCCTAAAATGTAAAATGTACAACATAAAGTACTACATTGGGCTGGAAGTCATTTCACAAAGAGAATGGCTGTATTACTTTTCAGGGAGTTCTTGACTTTTCAGCCTTTCTACTGAGCACTCATCAGAGTGAAAATCAATTATTGTATCTGCCACCTTTTAACAACATTTAGGATTTAACAACATTAACAGATGAATTTAGGATTATTGAAGAAAAATGAGAAATTCTCTTAGTCAAAAAAGCCCTGCATTGCAACTCTTTATATTTGCTCAGTTATATCAGTAAAAACACAACTAATAGATATTCAGAGATATTTTACATTCTTTGATACATTGTATGTTGATAGCATGATTTAAAATGTAAAAACACTGACATTTTAGTTAACAGTGTAAAATCATATGTAACAAGATACTAGAATACTAATATAGTACCGAATTAGAAAAAAAGAAGCACTTGAAATGATGTTTTATAGAGTTTTTAAAAACAAGGAAAATACTAAAAATAAAATGTTAAATGAAAAATGCAGGACAAAATGTATATACAGTTTGAGCATATGTAAAACATATGTACAATGGGATAGACTGAAAGGAGACACACCAAATGTTACCTTGTGTGGTGTGATTATAGAGGGAAATTTTTTTTCAACATTTCTTTTGCTTTTCTGTACTTTCTAAATTTCTATGATAAGCATGTATTACAATGATAATAAAAACAAGGGGAACAAGCAAAAATATCATTGCTTTTAATGTGTAGGAATAAAAATGTTTATTTCCAATTCCTAGTTACTCTGCCAGTACAAGAAAGATCAGACAGTGTTTTGATACTAAACTAGGTAAAATATTTTAGGTTTCTCGGGGCGCCTGTGTGGCTCAGTCATTAAGTGTCTGCCTTTGCTCAGGTCATGATCCCAGGGTCCTGGGATCGAGCCCCGCATCAGGCTCCCTGCTCAGCGGGAAGCCTGCTTCTCCTTCTCCCACTCCCCCTGCTTGTGTTCCTGTTCTTGCTTTCTCTCTCTCTGTTGAATAAATAAAATATTTTAAAAATATATATTTTAGGTTTCTCAAATAACTTCTGGGTACACAGTTAAGAGCTCATCCCCTGATTTGCCCTGTCCTCTTTTAAGATAAGAAGTCACAGTAATCAATTAACCCTCTGTAAGTCACATCTAGACAGAGGACTGTCTTGATACCCAATTAGAGAGCCAGGACTCAATAGCAAATACAGAACTTCTCTCAAAAACAGTCACATAAATATTCTATGTATTTTAGAAGCATAAATCACTGTTCCTAGGACTTAAATGCTTGTCAGCCCTGTGTAGCTGGAGTCCAGCCTATACTCTAGGTGAGAAAGAAGGAACTGAGAAATGAATGTTATCTAATTCTGGACAAAAAATTTTGGCTGAATTTCCTACATTTCTTAAGACTTAGGTAAAATACTTTGATGGGGTGGTTGTGCTTTGGTGGCTGTACTTTATTTTGTTTTTGTTTTTGTTTTTTGTTTTGGAGAGATAGAGGGGCAGAGGGAAAGGGAGAGAGAGAATCTCAAGCAGGCTCCATGTCCAGCACGCAGCCTGACGTGGGGCTTGATCTCACCACCCTGAGATCATGACCTGAGCCAAAATCAAGAGTCAAACGCTTAACCAACTGAGTCACCCAGACACCCCTGGGGGTTATACTTTGATGGAGGCATCCTGAGAATCTCCCCTAAAGGAATCCTGTGCTCCTCTAGTTAGTCATCCCCCTGAAATAGAGACTTTGCATTGGTGAGACATAGGTAAAATCCCAAGGAGGAATTTTAGTTGTGCATGTGAGTGCTAAACCATGTGCATCTCCACCTAAGTGTCTTCTACCAGTGGTTAAACTCAGTCATGATGAACTGGCTGTTCTTGTGTTCTCCTTGACTCTGTCTGACTGGAGTGCTCAGTTTCTAATAGAAGAGGATGAATATTAGAAAGTTCAATAAAAATGAATCTCATCCAACAGACATTGTTAGATCATTCTGTTCCAGTTTTCTTTTGTAGAACAGAATCCTTTGCTATGATAAGAATTAATGATGACATAGATTTTATTATGTTGGTGGCTCACAGATTTGGTTATTGCCAAGCTTAGTTTTGAGGCCTCAATGCTTCCTTTTTTTGGCAGTGAACAATTAAACAATTGTTTCATTCCTTAGGCAATAAAAGGCATCTTTTCTTTCCAAGCGCACTATATCTAAAATAATGACTGAGAAGGTATGGTGTGGGTAGTGGTCTTTTGAAACATTTTCTTGCAGGGGGATGAGTGTCAGATTGATTTGACTGCATAGTTTCTACATTAGAGACAGTGTACTTAGCCATGAGAATCTAATCACTGAGAAATCAAGAGGAAGCTAAGAAATGATGGTCCATAAGTAATTAAAAAAAAAAAAAGGAACAGAAAATAAGATTTCTCATATAATCAGAAGAAATTTGCAATTTAGAGTACAGAAGTGAATAGTAAATGGAAAAAAGTAGTTTCAGTAGGTTTTAGGATTGATGGGGAATTACTAGGGTTTTGTTTTTTCTAGTTAATGCCTATCATTCAACTTGAAACTACCAGAGTGGGCTTGGTATGATGACTGGGAAGAACATTGCATAAATGGATCTACTGGGTGGTGGTTACTCATTTTATACATATCCATCAGCTGTTATTACACAAAGAGCTAGTTTTCCAAGTCTCAGAATCCTCAAATGTATGATAGGATAACAGATTTGCTGACCACTGTGATTATTTACCAGATAAGGCAGAAAATTCCTTCAGAAACAGAAAGGGAAGTGGAGACAAGACATCCTCTATGAATTGAGTGAAAAGATATTTTGTAGTACTGCACATATGTCTTTAATTTTGCAGATGGCTTTGTGGGCCCATGTCAAATTTGGAGAGCCATATGTAGCAATTTGGTTAACCAAACAGATCACTGTCATTGAGCATCAACTTTTTAGTTGGTTCTAAATCAGATGACAGGGATTCTATGAATGAGTAAAGTAGGGTTCTTGATCCCAAGGAGCTTAGAGCATCGTATAGTGCCAAACGTTTAGTGGAATGTGTACCTGATTGTTTCTGACTGACATTCTCAAAATGGTAAACACACAATGAATATATTCAAGTGACTCATGAGTATTCAGTGTACTTATTTGCGGAAAAGCACAGCTATCTTCAAATGGGTCATGATAGGTAAGGTCCTGTTATAATATGAATCATATAAAGAATATTTGTTATACCTTTAGGGCTTCTCAGCCACTAGTCAGTACTTTCAAGTAGGTGCAGTTATGATCCAATTAAAAAGAAGTGAGTGGCATGAAAATTTTGTCTGAAGATAAGTTGTTACTATTTGATCACATTTTCTTAATTACCTAATACAAGCATGCCCATAATGTCTAATTGTTAAATGCTAAACAGCAGTCTTCATTAATTCTTTTACAAATCAGCCCTCATAAAATACAAATTTTAGACTAATTCCTGTTTGTTTTTTTCCTTTTCCTTACTATTTTTCTTTATTTGGTGTAGAGTGTTACATCTGTATAAATGAATCTTTGGGGAATGTCATCTTTATTTTATCACATATGATTCATATGTGCCAACTTCATGGAACCCCTTAGGATGTCTACTTTATAAAGATTATGGCAATATCAAAACATCTATATTTCTCCCATTCTATGAGTTTAAGATTGAGCTTTTAAAATATAACCTCCAGAGCAGATGTCAAACACCAAGGCCTAACCTCAATTTCATATAATGGAATCACTGCCAATGGATTAAGTTAGGGGAACAGAATCTGTCTCTATTTTTGTGACATTGTGATTTCAGAGGAATCTTTTTCCTCTCCTTCTGTAACATTTTGTCATCCACTGTGTCTCCTTAGAGCTGTGTGTAAAGAAGAAATATTCTTGCCTTATAGCTCTTTTTGTTTGCCTCACTCTCAGCAATGCTTAACAAACTGGCATGCAGAGAAGAGGTTAAATAATTTAACTGTAAGAGATGAGTGTTCATGTGGGAATATTACAACACTTAAAATAACTCTTCCAGAAGAGTTTTACTGATGTGGGTTTTGGAGAGTTAAATATAAATTTTAGACTTGGAAATAAAATACTAAGAAATCATTTATGAAGTATTATTGAGTTACTAAGGGAATAACAATAGTTTTGGCCATTTATGAGACTAGTAAGTGAAGCCATATATCTAGATTGGCCTCCAACAGAGCCATTCAGGTGCAGTTTACTAACACTGATCACATGAAAAAGCTATTTCCCTTTCTATTTCTTGCTGTCTCATCAGCTATTGCATATACAATAAAGTTTGTTAAGGCATTTGTGAAAAACCCATGTAGGTAACTCACAAACAAGTTCATCATTCAGTTTCTGAAATGGTTCCGATTAAAAGAGCTTATGTAACAAGTTACGTTAATATAATTAGAAGCATGTGTAATTCCTAATGTTGAGATCCAAAGAGACAAATTGGACATTTCTGGGAAGGCAAATTGGGTGGCTTTTTCATGTAACATATGCAATAGATACATGGAGTCATTCATAACATGTTGAGTTCCTATTATCTTTTCATCCATTTTTTTTATTTTATTCATTAATTCAACAAATAGTTTTTGCACATCTACTATGTACTTAAGGACAGTGGTAAGTTCTGTAATACTTGCTGGCCATGAGTTAAGACCAACATGGTCCCTGATTTCATACAATTTAGAGAGTCTCCATTAAAACCTTAAGGAAGAAAGTCACACCTAATGTCCTCTCTGTGTAGCACAGGAAGCAAATACCATAATGATCATGTGATGCAATGATAGAGGGATATAAGAGATCCTGTGAGAATTATCATAGGGCAGTTGCTCATTTTGGATTTCCGAAGGATCTCTGGAAGAGGTGGTCTGTATCTTTAAAAAATCTTAAAAAAAAAAATAAAATAAATAAATAAAATAAAAAATCTTAAGAGACTATACCAAACATTCATCTTTTCATTAATAAACATTGGCTGCTATGTTCAAACTATTGTGCTAGTCTCAGGAGAACATAGGAGAGAATAAAGCAAAGCATGTACCTTCATAGCCTAATATGCCCTAGTTTATGGAGACAGTCATGAGAGGAAAATAAATTACAATAAAAGTGCTTGGAAACCTACAGAGAAAAAAGTATCACCACCAAGGGAAATGTAGTGGTTGGGAAGATTTACAAAGGAAGGGTCCTTATATTTGAGTCTTAAAGGATAAAGAAAATAAAGACTTTTCATTCTGGAGAGATGGAAGGATGGAGTAAATGTCTTCTTCCATATTTATCCCTCTATGTATTGTTAAAAACCTTGGACATTATATATAAAACAATAATACACTGAAAGAAGAGAAAAACGCATACAGGCTAGGGGCCTAGGGCTTCGAGAAATGACATGGTGTGAAATCATTCAGTTTTCTTTCTTCCTCATACATCCCATACTTGGAGCTAAAGAAGCTGGCAACTCAGAAATACCAATGGTATTGGTTAAAAATAATAATAATAATAAATTTAAAATAAATTTAAAAAGCCTGATAAAAGCATACTAGTAAGACTAGAGTCTTTTTGACAAGAAGTGCTTTATTCCAGCCAAACACCAGAGAGAAAACTGTTATCCTCCCCACCCCCCACACCAGTGAAGTGTGAGAATGGAGTGAGCCAAGAGCTCCACCTTCCTCAAGTTGTAACAAGGTGCTCCAACCCCCGCAAACCAAGGTGGTGTCAGAGGAGACTAAATAGAGAACAGAGATATTTATCCCTACTCTCCCTGCTGGATGATGTCAAAGGAAGCCTAATGTAGAGTCAGTACTTTTACCACTGCCCAGCAGTAACAAGGCCACTTCCACTGTGTCAGTGAAGACCAGAGGGTAGCAGTAATGAAGCACTCATACCCCTCTCAAGCCCTCTGCTCTAAGCAGAGGTCTGGTGGGGTACCAGAACTCTGTTTCCACCCAGCAATAAGGAAGAGCTACCCTTTGAATGTCAACAGAAGCTAAATGGAGAATCTTGTCTTTGACCTCCCCATAGCTGTGACTCTTCCTTCCTCTGCCAGAGCAATGTTAGAAGAAGCCAATGGTACAGTTTCATGGAGTATGCCAAGCAGGCAGGCTCTAAATGGCTAACAATCTGCTTATTGGGGCTATATTTTAAATAACTGAATATTTAAATATTTGAGATTGGTACTGGTGAACTTTCAAGTGAACAGGACCCAGACTGCTCTGAAGAAGTAAACAATATTGGGTGAATTTATAGAGGTGATCTTTAACCCTTTATATAGCAGACTGCATCAATGAGTCATAATAAATATTCTTAAAGAAAATGAAAAAAAACAGAAATCCTCAGAAAAGAAAGAAGATACAAAGAAGAATGGAATGAAAAATTTAGAACTGAAAAATAATAACCACAATAAATAACTATGGATAGGGATGAAAGAATGGATGCAACAGAGTTGAAAAACAAATCAGTTAACTTGAAGATAGGTCAGTAGAAATCAACCACCTGAAAGGCAGATAGAAAATAAACAAACGTTAAGGAATAGACCATCAAGGACATGTGGGGCTATGATAAAAGATCTAATGTGCATGTCATTGGAATTCTGGAAAGAGATGAGAAGGAGGGTTGGGCTGATGAGTTAATAAACAAACAAACCTGAAGATTCAAGCAGCACCTGGGTGGCTCAGTCAGTTAAGCATCTAACTCTTGGTATCCGCTCAGGTCACGATCTCATGGGTCCTGGGATTGGGCTCCGGGCTCAACAGGGAGTCTGCTTCACCCATGCATGAGTGCTCTCTCTCTCTCTCTCAAATAAATAAATCTTTTAAAAAATAGAGTCAAGAAGTTGAGCTTATGCCTAAAATGGATCCAAAGAAATTCATACCATGACACAACATAGACAAACTTCTGAATATTAAAGCAAAAGTCTTACAAGCAGTAAGAGAAAAATGACATTTTAATTATAGGGAAAAAACAATTTGAATAACAGTGAATTTCGCACCATAAACCACAGAGGCCAGAAGGAAGCAGCAAATTTTTTCAAGTGCCCAATGACAAGAACTACCAACCCAGAATTCTACAGCTAGCAAAAATATCCTTCAGGAATGCAGAGGAAATTAAGCTTTTCTCAGATGAAGAAAAACTAAGGGACTCTATCAGTAGCAGGCCTACACTGAAGAATGACTACAGAAAGTTTTCTAAGCAGAAAGGAAAGAAGGAAGCTTGGGACAGCAAAAAGGAAGAAAGACGAACAAAAAGGGCTAAAAGTGTAACTACATACATGTTTCTTCTCCTCTTGAGTTTTCTAAATTATGTTTGGTACTTGAAGCAAAAATTATAGCACTTTTATTGTGATTCTCAATGTAGAGAAAATATTTAAGAAAACTATAAATGGGAGATGTGAGGTACATAAAAGGAGGTAAGAGTTCAGTACTTCTCTTTGGTAAAGCATAAACACCAGAAGACTGGTATGTTTTGTATTTACAATGTAATAGTATATTCACTATAAAAACATACAGTCAAAAACACTATAGAAAACCAATATGCAGTTCAGGTAATCTGCAGGAAGGTAGGAGAAAAGATAAAAATTAAAAATAAAAAAAAAAGCAGATTAAAAAACAGGAAAAACAATCAAATAGCAGACTTAGACACTAATCTATTAATAATTACATTACATGTAAATAGTCTAAATGCAGTAAATAAGAAGTAGAGATTGGCAAAGTGATTAAAATATTTAACCCAACTATATGAAGACTATAAGAATTTTTTTCAAATAAAACAATGTAGAAAAATTGAAAGGAAAAGTTGGGAGAAGATATTTCATGCAAGCATTAATTAAAAGAAAGAGTGGCTGTATTGATATCAGACAAAGTAAATGTTAGAGCAAAGAAAATTACCAGAGTCAGATAAGGACATTCCATAATACTAAAAGGGTCAATCTAGGGGCGCGTGGGTGGCTCAGTCGTTAAGCGTCTGCCTTCAGCTCAGGTCATGATCCCAGGGTCCTGGGATCGAGCCCCGCATCGGGCTCCCTGCTCTGTGGGAAGCCTGCTTCTCCCTCTCCCACTCCCCCTGCTTGTGTTCTCTCGCTCACTGTGTTTCTCTCTGTCAAATAGATAAATAAAATCTTTAAAAATAATAATAATAAAAAATAAAAGGGTCAATCTACCACAAAAGACATATTCTAAATATGCATGCACCAAACAACAGAGCTGCAAAATATACAAAGCAAAAATTGATGAAATTAAAAGGAGAAATAGACAAACCCACAATTATGGGTGAAAGCTCTAATATTACTTTTATGATAATTGATAGAAAAATTAGGAAATCAAGAAGAATATGCAAAATCCATCAAGCCATTGAATCAAATTGACATTTATAAAAAATTCACCTAACAATAGGAGAATATATATTCTTTTCAAGTGCCCATAGAACATATACCAAGATAGACTATCTAATGGGCCATAAAACAAAGTTTGACAAATTAAAAATTGTGAGATCATACAGAGTATATCCTCTGACCACAGTGGAATTAAACTAAAAAGCAATGACAGAAAATAACAGAAAAATCTCCCAATACTTGGAAGCTACCTGACAACTTTTAAATAATTTGTGAGTCAAACAGGGAGTCTCAAGGAAAAGTAAAAATAAAACAGACATTAAACTGAATGAAATGAAAATACAGCATAACCAAATTTGTGGGACAGAGCTAATCAGTGCAGAGAGGGAAATATGCAGGACTAAATGCTTACATTATTGACTCAAATCAGTATTTAAGTTCCCATCTCCACACCCTAGAAAAAGAGGACAACATCAAGTAAGCAGAAAAAAAGAAAGAATGCAGATAAGAGCAGAAATCAAGAAGGCTGAAAATTGTGACATATACTAACAATAAGGATGAACCTTGAAGATATTATGCTAAGTGAAGTAAGCCAATCACAAAAGGATAAATAGTGTATGCTTCAGTTATGTGAGGTACCTACAGTAGTCAGATTCATAGCAAAGAAAGTAATGTGATTATCAGAAGCTGATGGAGGGAGAATGGGGAGTTACTGTTGAACAGGTATAGAGTTTCAGTTTAGGAAGATGAAAAAGTGGCCTTTTAAGGAGGAAGAAAGGGAACAAAATGGTTATGGCTATAAAAGGTAACATGAGGGATCCTTATGGTGATGGAAATGGGATGTTTTGCAATATGATGCTGTTGGGAGAAGTTGGTAAAGTGTACATAGTATCTCTTTGTATTATTTCATACAACCGCTTGCAAAGCTATAGTTAGGTCAAAATATAAAGATTAATTTGAAAAAGTAAAAAAAATAATAATAAAGAACATGTCTGGCAGAGGACATTCCAGACAGAGGTAAAACAGAAGTTAACAGTTTAGAAAGGGTTTGAAAGGCATAGTGGAATAAATAGTGAGATCATTGCTTAGTATTTGTTATGGAGAGTGGTTGCAGATGAAAACTGGGAAGGTGCAGCATGGCTTATTCTCTGAAATTACACAGTGGCTAGCAGTGGGCAGAATAGCAGAACTAGGAGAAATAGCTTTGACATCCAAGTTAGTTTTGTTTAGAAGTTACAGACCTGAAAATTAGAACAAGGCCAATAAAGTGTTCTGGTATTATCTTGAAAGGCTTCAAATTGATTAATCTTTGAATGATTGACTGTTGGTAAAACCTGCTGTGCTAAATCAATGTTTAGTCTTCTTTGTTTATTATTGAAAGCTACACAAATTATATACCATTTTGATATCATTTTGTATCATTCTGAACCGTGAGATAGTGTATGAACCAATTATCTAACCTTCTGATGGTAACAGTTAATGGTGCATAAGAAGGATGGACTAATTTGTTTAGACTAAATTGTGATTTAAAAAAAGATTGTGACTGATGACTTTTTAAAATGTGCTTTTAAATGCATTTTCTGGCTGTAGAAGTCCACATAAAAATGATGATGTTGACTCTGTCTATATCTAAATGGAAGCATTCCATCCACCCTTAATAAGCTGTGTTTGCAGTACAAAAATTAGTCTTCCTAAGCCACACGGCTCCTTACTTCGCGGAGAAGCTGGCCAGTGAGGTACCTCTGGTCAAGTTGCAGAGATTCAGCCATCAGCACTGTGCTGACAGTTCTAATGCAGAATGGAATTCGGTGTAACCAGCCCATTGCTCTTTAGAATTTGCAATGATAGCAGGAGCACGGTGTATTTTTGTAGGTAAATTCAGCAGTTGTAGCACTAAACTGCACTTTGGAACAAATGGGAGAGTGGCACTTTTGAGACCATAACTGCATTTTAATGACATAACTTTCTGCTCTCTAAGCATAGGTCAAATTGGAGAATCAAAACCAGAGGGAAATATTAGGAGAAAAGATGGCGGCATCCATAAATCTCTTGCTTACCTGACAATAAACTTTAAATTAAATGTTATTTTATTGATGTGAGAGGACCTTCAGAATTGCTTATATATATACATGTATATATATTCAGTTATATTTATAATAAATATAAATATAAAATAGGGTCTAAGAAAGTAATAGTAGAATATTAGATTTTATTACTTTAATGAAAAGTTGTGGTATGTGTGAATAAGTGAACTAAATGGTGATTTGCTGTGGGGAACCCTTGGTACGTATGATCAGAATACCTGAATGTGATTTGTGGATCCTCCTCTTATTATATATTACATTCAAATTATTGTCCCTGGACCAACAGCCTCATGTATCTGGCAGTGTGTTAGAAATGCAAATTCTCAGACTCAACCTCAGACCTACTGAATCAGAATCTGCATATTAACAAGATCTCCAGGTGGTTTGTCTGCACATTAAGTTTAGAGGCACTGCTCTGAGTTGCATATTCTTGGTCGTTATGCTGGAGATAATATCTTTATTGCAGGATGCTTATGAGTGACAATATGGTCAAATATGTGAAAGTGTCTTTTCAATTTAAGGAGGGAAAAAGCCAGGATTGAAATTAGCAACGGAGAGCAAAGTAAAGGTAAACAAAGATTGTCTCCATTAAAAAAAAAAAAAAAAAAAAGAAAAGAAAAAACCTAGAGCAAGGATGAGCTTAAGTTATTAAACTGTCCTCTTTCAGCTCTGAATCTCTGTGATGTTGGGGCTCTTCCTTCGCCGGCTGTCTTGTTCTATGTTCCTACCATTGGGGAGCACTAGTAGGAAATTGGAAGGCAGAAAGGGCAGAAAGGACTAGTTTGTTCTTTATTTTTTTTCTTCCTGTCAGCATCTTCTCAGCCTCTTAGTGATATCCTTCACCTGAGTATCAGCTGTTGTGTCAGCCTCCAGGTTCTTTGTTTTTTTCGTTGCCTTTCCACCTTTTCATAACTCCAGCCCCTACCCTTCATTTCCCACCTTTAAGGATGTTAGTTTACTTCCTTCAGTTATCATCGCTGATTAATTTAATGCTTTCTTTTGTTTGTCAGTCCTCTGACATATGCATAAGAAATTGCCTATTTTAAATTATATCTATTGAAATGCATTGCACATGGTTTCAGTTTTCTTGAATGGATCCTAACTGATCTGAAGGTCAGCGGAACTGAGTAGCTAATTATAATGCCTGGTGTTTTGGGGTTTTTTTTAAGATTTTATTTATTTATTCATAAGAGACAGAGAGAGAGGCAGAGGGAGAAGCAGGCTTCCCACTGAGCAGGGAGCCCAATGTGGGGCTTGATCCCAGGACCCTGGGATCATGACCCGAGCTGAAGGCAGACGCTTAACCATCTGAGCCACCCAGGCGCCCCAATATAATGCCTGGTGTTTAAACATGTATTTTTTTTTTCCAGAATACCTTCAAATGTATTAAGATTCTGTACTTTCGTAGGAACTGTAGTTTTGTGTTTTTTTTTAGGCTTATAAATTTTCTTCATCGTATTACATCATATTTTAAAATACTTTCATATCCCCTAGTAGACTCTTTGCTTTCTAGTCACTAATACAATAATGATAATAAGAATCAGAAGAATAATGCCTGACATTTATTATGCACTAATCTTATTCTGGGCACTTTCAATGGATTTCACATTTAATCCTCACTCCAGTCCTATAATGTAGATTCTGCTATAATCCTAATTTGACAAATGAGGATACTGAGGTTTCTCCAGATAAAGTAACGTGTCCAAATCACATAGCAAAAAAAGTTGTGAAATTGAGATTCAATCCATTGTCTGACTGCATAGCCATAACATCCTGCACCCAGCTTTTCCAAACCTGTCATCTTGTTTTATTTGTTACTCTCCACTGTTAATCTCCATTTGTTTGTTACTTCTTTGTTACCCCCCATTCATTCTTCAGCATGCCACCCAACTAATAGTGAAGCAGTGCCCATTATGCTTTAGGCACTGGAGATACAGAGATAAATTAAACATGGTCTCTGCCCTTATGAATTTACTGTTTATTTGGAAGAGAATTTAACATGAAGAGAGAAGTGTGAAAGAGCAGTGGAATTGCTTATATACATTTCCACTGGGTGTACAGTGGAGACAGACTGGCTGTGTGAATCATGCTTCGGGAGAAGGTCAGTGTTGCTGGGGAATGGGTTTTCATGAGGATATGAAGGCAGGGGCAGAAATATCCTTCAGAAACGCCAGGAGATGGACTGTCTTTGTCCTTCTAGAGACAGCTAGGAGGATGTTTTTGGCTTACAAACCAGGAGAGCCCAATGTTAGTAAATTTTTTCTTAGGTGGGAGTTTACATATTTTTGTGTAATTATCATGTAAATGTTAATAGCATACTTAATTATAGTCCAGGTGTTATTCTAAGTTTTTCTGTGTACACATTCATACCTTAAAAATTATTTTTCAATGAGAAATGGTGCTGTCCTTATTAATACTCTGGACAAAGAAACTGAGGCACATGTAGATTAAGAAAGTCATGCAGTCAGTCATTCAGCTAGTAAGGGCTATTATGGTTACTGCTCTTAATCACTACTTATTTTCCAGATCTGTGATATCATCCCTTGGTGTAAAAGAACAGGGCCATAGTAAGGACTGACTACTTCAGGAATGACAAGATCTTACCTTTCCTAGACGGTGTCCCTAGCAGCTGCTTGTCTCTGTTCCAAACTTGAAAACAAGGGAAGCTTTCCTGAGATAATTCCTTTATCAAATTCTGCGCTGCATTTGTCGTCTCTGCTTCTAACAATATTGTGTGTTTGGCTAATTAAACTCAGAACTAAATCTGACCTTAATAGGTATCGCTTGAGTGTGTGTATGTGTGTGTGAATATAACCCATACTTAACCAGAAATACTACATTCCTACCTGCTGCTTAGGCTGAGCTGTACTCTGTTCTGCTTTTTGTGTTGTCTCTTTCCTGTACAAAAAGCAGCAACCTATTTTAGCCATCTTAGGAAGAAGAGGTTAATTGGATAGATTCAGCTCAACTTCTGGTAAAATGGAAAAGCTACTATAAATCAAGCCCCCTCCATCTTCTCTTCTGTTCCCCATATCCACCACTGTGTCTCCCTCCTATTTTGGTACATTCCTGTGTATTTCCTAAACTAGTTCTCAGGGGGAGCCAGAGACATATGCAAATTCTCATTTCTATCATCCCAATTTGGAGGACCCTTTTTAGGCAAGCCACCTCTTGGGTCACCTAAAGGCCTACCGATAAGCCTTTGAGGTGGGGGTCTAGGACTCATTGGTTGGGTGACTCTGCAAGCTCTGGGAAGCCGCTGATGACCCCGTAGTGGGACAGCTCCCAGTTCCCTAACTGGGGTTTACTCAAGGAACTAGAGCAAATTTGAAACCCTCCCTGAACATCTGTCTTTTCTTCCAGCTTCTAGTACTGGCCAGACCTTGTCGTTTAGTTCTTAGGCCTGTAGATTCTAGTATTTAGCGATAAGCATCCCCTTCCTATGGAAAGCAAACCTCCTAATTGGTATGAGTAGTGCAACCTGGGCTGGCCTCCCAGCTCACATACAGGAATCTCATTTCTTCCTTAGGACTCCACTCCAGTTCCACCTCTGCCACGAAGATGCCTGGTGAAGGAGACAGTGCCTAATCTTTCTATTCCACAGAAGAGGACTACGCACAGTGCGAGGCAGCATGGTTTGTGTTCTCAGAGTCTTGGGACAGGGACCAGAATAACTTAGGAACTCAAAAAAAATGTTGATTGAAAAAATTGAATGAGTGCAACATCTTGATTTGGTTTGGTTAATTTATCTTAATGTGTTTTGTTAGGATTTAGAGAGCATTGTCTCATCTTGACTTCTGTTACCTGATTAGAGAATCTAACTTTGGTATTCTTCTTATTTAAATGTTAAAGCAGAAGGAAAATAACATTTGTTTGGTAGTTTGTGTCCTAGTGAATGCATGTTGACCTTTAATGATCATTATTTTCCAGTTGCATGCAAACTGTGGAACTAATAATCCATTCCAGGGACTAATATCAGACTATCATTTGTGGCAGGATTATCCGAAGTTTTCCCCATCACTGAACATCACAGTAATACCCAATAAGGCACAGTGGGGTGAACAGAAGAATGTGTTGATAGTAATAGCCCCCTGGGTGCCCCTGGGGATGAGACAAACAATCTATCAGTGCACTCAGCACCCACTGTACAAGCATGCTGAGCATCCAGTTGGGGACATTTAATTATGCTATGGATAATTTAGAAACCTGTCTTCTCAATTTTTGTTTAAACCCAGGACTACTAAAGTTTAGCCACCTTTAAAGAATATTAAGTCCCAAAATGCGGGTAAATCTTTTCCTACAAATAGTGAGTTTCTGGAAATCAAGAGAAGTGGAGGAGCCAAAATGTTAGAGGAAGACAAATTTATGAATGATCCCCAATGTCTAGCAAAAATCTTTATAGACAATGGTTGTTGAATAAATACTGGTTGACTTAAAGTACACCATTTGCCCTAGTGATTTCCTGTCTTTTTCTTTTCCCCTTTCTGTATGGATAGAATTGTAAATACCCTTCATATTGGCCCTGGCACATTGCAGATGCCTTCAGGTATGGACAACTTATCTGTGTTGTAGGGTGCTCCAACCTGGCCATTTATTCTTGCCATTTTCAAGTTGTTGTGTAATAACTCTTTTTCTATTTACTAAGGATCTGTGACTAGTACTAATTTTATATCCCTCAAAATATCCCTTCTGTCCTCTTCTTTTTGAATAGTAACCTGCTATTTTTTCTCAGAAAAGGTAGGCTTAGTTATTGGTCTAAAGATGGGAATATAGCCATTGTGACTGAGACATAATAGCTGTCTAATGGGGAGTCCCTTAGGAAGAACTCTGCTCAAAGAAAGTGAGAAGAAGGAGTTGACTCTTTCTATATTTTGAACGATCCTCTATTTTCTGACTTTGAATACAATATGAGAACAAAATATTCAGATGATGCTATTCCTATCATCTTGCTATCATGAGGGGAACTTGATGGCCCAATGAAACTTCACAAGCAATTGTCAGCCTCCAAATGTTTTGTTAGATGAGAAAAAGAAAGCTGTATTTTTTAAGTCATCTTGGTGATAATTTATGTTACTGGGAGACAAACCACGTGATGATTAATGGTTAGTTATACAATCATTTTACAATTTCCTTACCATCTCCCATGACTCTTGTGATAGTCTCCATTTTAGAATTCTTCAGATTGAGGTTTCCTGATGGGCACTGACCACATATTTTAAAATTTAATTCAACAGATGTTTGCTATCTCACTCCTCCATTTGACTGTGAGTTGTTCAAGGATGATGTTTTATCTTTGTGCAGTATTTTTATGAAACCCATAATAAATATTCAATAAATTCTTCTTGAATGAAGCATTCTTGAATTAACTTAAATTTTTCTTACTGTGTGCCAGGCATTGTGTTAGATTCCAGAGACGCAAATATGAATATAACATGCTGATTTCACTTAATGATGTATTTCAAGATTTAGATGATATTTGCACTTTTTTCTCTTTCCAAAATACTATAAAAAACTCTGAGGGCATAGTCTATGTCTTCTTTCTTTCTTTCTTTTCATAGAATTTTTTTTTTAAAGATTTTATTTATTTATTTGACAGAGAGAGACACAGCGAGAGAGGGAACACAAGCAGGGGGAGTGGGAGAGGGAGAAGCAGGCTTCCCGTGGAGCAGGGAGCCCAGGACCCTGGGATCATGACCTGAGCCGAAGGCAGACGCTTAACCATCTGAGCCACCCAGGCGCCCCTTTTCATAGAATTCCTAACAAATGGTCTTCTATCTCTAAGGTCTTAAAAATTCAATGGAATTTACAGGGCACCTGGGTGGCTCAGTCGGTTAAGCGACTGCCTTCGGCTCAGGTCATGATCCTGGAGTCCCGGGATCGAGTCCCGCATCGGGCTCCCTGCTCGGCAGGGAGTCTGCTTCTCCCTCTGACCCTCCCCCCTCTCATGAGCTCTCTCTCTCTCTCATTCTGTCTCAAATAAATAGATAAAATCTTTAAAAATATATATATATAAAAAAATTAAATGGAATTTAATAAATGTCAAATAAATATTTTTATAACTGCCCAACCCTATTATTATATCTGAACTCTGTGACAATTACCTTAGAAAATTGTCCTTATGATCTGTTTGGGTTACTTTTATCATACTTCCCCAATATTTTATTGTCATATTTTCTCTCCTTTTAAATCTACTTAAAAGCTTGCCACCATCTTCCATACATAGTTTCCATTTCTCTCTGTCTCTCTGTCTCCCTTTCTCCCTCTCTCTGTCTCCCTCCCTCCCTCCCTCTCTCTCTCTCTCCTAGGCATAGTATAAGCCTATGTAAAGTCTTGGCAATTTTATGTATTTGTCTCATAACATTTCACAAGTACCTTTTTATAGCCATCCTTTGAAATCAGTATAGGAAAATTTGAGAGCATGATTTTGTTTCCAACTCTCTTCCTTGGGTTTTTACTTGAACACCTTTTTTCACATTTTTTTGTTCTTTTGCCAAACTAGTTGCCCTTTTCAGTTGGTGAGAAGTGAGGCTAGAAGTTGTCGGTCATTTGCTGGAGAATGACCAGAAGTAGTTTCAAATGACATTTGATTAGACTTGTCTATGATAATAAGAAAATAAGTTGTTTTTACCAAAAGACGATTGTCCCTGACAAGCAGAGCTTGTGGTTTATTAATAATTAAAAATATCGCCATGTTCTACCACTGATGGAATAGTTAATCGCTTGTTCAGTCAATACCAATGTAGCATTTATTATTCATGAAAGATAAATGCAGTGAAATGGCCTTGAATTGCATTGTGTTGCAATGAGATTACTAAGGACACAAAAAGTTGATTTATTATTTAGGAATTGATTAAACTTCTCTACTGATCTCAGTGACTAGGATAACCCACCAGATCTCACAGTGACACAGAGTTTTAATAAAAAACAGCTATTTAACTAGCTGGGGGCTAGTTTTCTTTTCTTTCTTTTTTTTAATATTTCTAAATTGAAGTGTAGTTGACATAATTAGCTAGGGATGGGAAACTCAAGATAGTGACAAAAGTGAAGGTTCTGCTTCCAGAGTTAATATGATTTCTTAGAGGGGATGTGATACCGAGAAAGGACTCACACATTTTCCAGGAGTACTTTCTTGATTTCTAGTGTGAAACCATCTTAGGCTCTAGCTTTTCACACATGCTGTGCTGGGTCATTATAGCTCAGCCAAGTTTTATTCAAGAGCTTTATGTTCAGGTGACATTTTCCCCCTTTCAGGTAGAGTTAGTTGAATTTTTTAAGGGCTTTATGAATGATTTATTCCCCTTCTCTCTAGTTCTTTTGTTTTGTTTTGTTTTTAAAGATTTTATTTAGTTATTCAATTGATAGAGAAGGAGAGAGAGGGAACACCAGCAGGGGGAGTCAGAGAGGGAGAAGCAGGCCTCCCGCCAAGCAGGGAGCCAGATGCGGGGCTCTGACCCCAGGACCCTGGGATCATGACCCGAGCCGAAGGCAGTCTCTCAACCAACTGAGCCACCCAGGTGCCCCTCTCTAGTTCTTATGAATCTTCATACTCAGATTAGGGCCAAATATCAGGAAAGGATGGGTTTTTCTCCAACTCTTGTTCTAAGTTTTTTTTTTTTTTTTTTCCTGTTCACAGTGCTACCAGAAGTGGAAACTCTCAGCTGAGTACTCACCTATCCCTTCTTTTCAGGACCTAAACAGTCTTTTCGTTATAGACTATGCTACCTGCATACTTTAGAGGCCTTTAATTTCTTTGTAATGAGGTGATCGCAGAAGAAGTAGGGAGAGGAAGAAAAAAATGTCTATTCTAAGTAAGGATGGTCTCCACGATTTCTCCAATGGATTCGTGTCCTGTGTATGGCCCATCTGGTAAGACTGGGTTTTGATTTAGGTCCGGTTGCTACTGTCTTCGAGAACAGATGGACTTGAGCCTTGGTATGCAATAAAGAGGACTTCTCAGTATCCTGGGTATTTAAAATTCATAGTAACAGCTGCAATCAAGAAGCTTATGTTCTGGTGTGTAGTCATATGCTTGTTCCTTGGTATAGAGAATCATTTGTGTGTCTTAGGGAAAAAGTTCAAATAGCATCCTGATACATAAAGATGATATTATGGAAGGGGATTAGCATGCCCATCCCCAGACTGCCCCCAAACTATAGCAGTGATACATCAGATCCAAGGCTGGATAAGGAATTCCTGAGTTTAGACCCATTTATTGAGTAACTCCTATGTACCAGACATAATGTTAGAATTAAAGTTTTGTTATAAAGACAATATGAATGTGATGGGAATAAGGAAGCAAGGGAAATAAAGGAATAATCTCACTAAAATGGGACAGACTCCCTGTGACAATTCTCCAGTGATAAAATATGAACTATTCCAAAATGAGACAATATTTAAAGATTTTTATATTTGCTGGATTTTTATTTTGCAAGATTTAGGAAATCATAGGTAATCTGCACTCTGTCTCACTCTACACTCCTAAGCCTTGGCTAATGTGAGAGGGAAATGTACTTTGGAATGCCCTAAGTTCTTACAGTGATTCCCTGAAAATGATCAAATGCTTGGGTTTGTTTCACAACCATTTGTCTAATATTCCCAGGCATGAATCAAAATGCATTTAATGGATTCAGAGGGCTTTAATACATGACATTTGAAGCTACTTCTCCTGCATCCTGCGTTCATTTATTCACTTTAGTTTAAAGAGTTAATTAACATTTAGTTTAAAGAGTTAATTAACAAGCAGGGAGCAGGGTTGGTTAGTCTTCTCTTGTGAAGATTACCACCTGGATACTCCCAACTGATGACTCAAGTTCCTAAAGCCATTTTTTAAAACTTTTTTTGTGTGTTTTTTAGGGTTTCAGATATTCTCTGAACACTTGGGGTGGGGGGAGACTCGGTTTAGGTCTACCTGCACCTGTGTCTAGGTTCTTTTAGGTGCCAGATAACTGGTCTAGGTATATGGAAGCATCAGTAAGCATGGAGGAGAAGGGTCCCATTCTTATGGAGATTATAATCCTCTGGGAAGCAGGGGAGAAAGAGAGATAACAAACTTAGCAATCAGTCACAGCAATTAGAATTATTCATAGAGTTATAAATGGTATGAAAATAATTAAAGCAGAAAATGCAGTCCAGAGTACTAAGGTATTTGTTTAGATTCAGTAGTCAGGGGAAGCTTTTCTGGGCTATTGATATATTGACCTGAAGTCTGAATGACCTGAAAGAGCCATTAATGCAAAGACCTGGGAGCAGATAGAAGAACAAATGCAGATGCCCTGGGATAGGTACAAATTTCAAGTTCCAGTTACAGGCAACAGGGCAGCATGGCTGGCACAATATGAGTGCGATGGAAGGCCTCAGTCTCTGTCCCCAAATATCAGCCCCTGAGCTAAGGGCTGTGCGCATGCATCTGTTAGGAAGTGAAAACCCAGGGAGAAGTGAGGCACACGTAGAGTGGAGCATAGAAGGCAGGAGAGCCAATATGAGGATGCATTTTCTTTTTTTTTTTTTTAAATATATTTTTTAAAGATTTTATTTATTTATTTGACAGAGAGAGCACAAGCAGGGGGGGAGCGGCAGGTAGAGGGAGAGGGAGAAATAGACTCCCTGCCAAGCAGGGAGCCTGATGTGGGACTTGATCCCAGGACTCTGGGATCATGGCCTGAGCCAAAGGCAAATGCTTAACCAACTGAACCACCCAGGTGCCTGAGGATGCATTTTCAAACTGATGCTGGGAATGACTGTTTGCTTCACCTTAAAACCATCCTCGGAGAAGTCACTTGAAAAACTGGAACTCAGGGAGAGAAAGGGAGAAAAATTATCCACCAGCTACCCTTGCCAGTTGATGAAGGGTTTGTACCACAGGGTCTGACTCCCTAAATTTCTGGGATGTCCAGGCTTTAGGGAGGGAATCCTGTTTTTTCACACTTCAACATCACTAGACAAGCCATGGGGCTGGAGGTGTGAGACACACAGGGCGTGGGGGGGGGTGCTAATGGAAGTTGCTGTCAAGTTGTAGCTGTGTGAATTCAGTCAGGGTCACCAAGAGCTGGTATCCACAATAGTGGCTGGAACTAGAGACCAAAAGGAGCAGAAATGGTGTATAAACCACTTATTGCAGAGTGACATTCACAATAACTTGGGAAAATTCATCAAGGGCCCGCAACTTAGAGGGCATTGGTACAAAGTCTTGGAGGTCTCGGAAGTCCTGGTACCAAGTGTAGAGTTTATCCTAAGTATGTTGGAAAGACACTGGAAGTTACTAATTGGGGTTACGACATGATCTGTTTTATATTTTAACTAGATGACTCTGGCTTGCATATGGAGAATTGCCTGTCAAGGAGGAAGATTGAACAGTCCACCAGAGCAGTAGTCAGCTAACTGTGACCCATGGGTCAAATCCTGCCCATCTCCTGTTTTTGAAAATAAAGTGTTACTGGAACACAGCCATACGTGTTCATTTCCATATTGTCTGTGGCTCTTTCGCCCGACTGCAACAGATTTTAGTAATTGCAATAGAAACCATATGTTCTGCAAAGCTTTAAATATTGACTATTTGGCCATTCACAAGAAAAGTTTGCTGAACACTGTAGTAAAGTGGTCTTCCTCCAGAATAGTCTGACAATGCCCTATCCTGCCCAGCATCCTGCAGTGGTTATCTGCTCTCTTTAGGATGTGTTATTACAACAACATTGAAGAGTATATAATAAAACTTGGTTTGGAAAGCACATCTTTCTTCTTTCAAAATACATGTTATTTTCTACAGCTGTATTGTTTATCTTATCCAAAGTTGAACAATATGCTGGGCCGTACAATCAATGCTTTATATATGTTAAGTATATTAGTCTACTTTGTTGCAGCAAAAAAAAAAAAAAAAAAAGATGAAGAAAAAAATCTCAGTTGCTTCTAAGGATAAACATTTTTCTCTCACATTACTTGTCAGCAATTGTGGGTGAGATGCTGAAACTCTGCCCCATGAATTTACTCATTTGGGGATCTAAACTGAAGAAACAGCCACTATTTAAGATACATTATTTTTCTTGCAGATGAAAAGAGTAATGACTTGTGGAAACTCAGAAGGCTTCTGAAAGCTTTTGCGCTGATGATGCGTACATTACATCTGCTTGTGTTTCATTGGCCAATGCATGTCCAAGCGCAACCTCAGTGGGGTGAGATGTGCACTATTGGGGGGACGTGGCAAATTACATCTAAACAGTCCAGGTTGTTATGCACCTTTAATAGGTTGTGGGAGAGAAGTGATTAATGTTTCTATTATCAATGTATTGACTGAGTTCCAAATCTGCATTTTATTGACTCTTAAAATACTGCAGCTGAACCCTGTAAACATCTGTTCGGCCAGTGGACTCAACCTTAGGCTTTGTCAATAGAGGGCGCTGGAGGGATATTGCAAAGCCCGAGGAAGGGCAAAGGGTTTTCCTTCTTAGTGTGGCCAGATGGAGCGAAGAAAATAAAGGATGTCAGGTAAACTTGAATTTCAGATAAATAATGAATTTTTTTTGTAGCATAAGTATATACCAAAGATTGCAAGAGCTATACCTACACTAAAATTTCATTCCTTGTTTATCACCTAGTGAATTTTATCTGACAACCCTATTCTGGCAACCAGATGCTGGTTCCAGTGTGCTGTTTTTTGGCATAGCAGACAGAGGATCAGGTGTGTGGGAAACACAGCGGTGGTCACATCAGAGGCCCACAGGTCAGCTACAGCCTTTATCCTCCAGCAAGTTTCTCTGCATACCAGCTGCAGATCAGACCTTCAGACAGGCTTCTTCACCACCAGTAGGATGCCTGTTCCTGTGCTGGAAGTCACCCCCTGTCCAAAGCATTTGAATCTTAGCCTTGAGGGGAGGGTGCTTCTCACTTCTACACAGTTTATTCATTCTCCCCCAGCCTTAAAGATAGCAGATGTTCCCTGCGCTTGCTACTCGTATGCCCCTTAGAGTCCCTGTTTATCCTGTTTCATAGTTAACCACATTTTACTAGTTTATACTTATTTATATTCAAATTCCTAGTTATTGGTGTGGTTTTTCCTGCCCTGGCAAGACCCTGACTCACAGACTGGAGACAATAATACAATCTACCTACACGAAATAATTTAATGGTCAACTATCCTGAGGAAAGGTTTTATCCCATTTTACAGATAAAGAATCTGAGCCTTAAGGAGTTCTCGTAATGAGTGAAAAGTCACAGACCTAGTGAGTAATAGAGGCTTGATGCAAAAGTTTGACCCATGTTTATGGTTTCATGACCTTAATTTGGTCCAACTATCCAGCCACCGAATGGAAGAATATTTCAACGTTTACTTTGAAATTATCAGCCGGTGGAGTGATGCCGCTTCTCTCTTCATGCCTATTCAATGTGATTAGTTCATTGTTTCAGTAGAATAATTTACCCATTTTACAGATGGAAGATTTGGGCAGAAGAAACAACAGTTAGGGGGAATGTACTGTTATGGGTTGGATTGTGTCCACCTCAAATTTTATATGATAAAGTCCTATCCTTCAAAATGTAGCCTTATTTGGTGATAGTGCCTTTACAGAGGTAATCAGATTAATGTGAGGTTGTTAGGATGTGCCATAGTCTAATATTACTGGTGTCCTTATTAAAAGGGGACATTGGGGAACAAAAAATATGCATAGAGGAAAGTGATGTAAGGAGACATAGAAAGAAGATCGCCATCTACAAGCCATGGCGACAGGCCTGGGAAATTCTTCCTTATAACCTGCAGAAGGAATCAACCCTGCAACACCTCAGTTTTGGATTTCTAGCCTCATAGAATTGAAAGATAATACATTTCTGGTGTTTAAGCTACCCAGTCTGTATATACTTTGTTATGGAAGCCCCAGCAAACTAATATAATTACTATCAAGTATTGACTTTTTGTAGGAAGATGCTGTTGAATTTTCTCTTCTGATGTTTTTCTAATAATGCAGAAAGACAACAAAGTTGTTTTACTTTTCCGTTCTTCTTGTAAAAATGACACAGGTTATAGTTGGACTGGCTGGGAATATGCAGGAAGCAAGAGGTTGTAACACCAAATAAACTCAGAGTCTGATAAAAGGATTGAATTTTTACCTCTTCCTCTTCTCTGTGCCTTTGCTTTGCTTTGTAAATGTGGTCCATAAACCAGTGGCATCCACATCACCTGGGAGTTGGTTACAAAGGCAGAATCTCAGTTCTTATTCCAGATTTACTGAATCTCCATTTTAGTAAAATCCTTAGGTAACTAACATGCACATTAACATTCAGAATCCTGGACACAAGATAACATCATTGTCCACTAGATAAAACAAACAAACAAAACCGTGGTAGAGCTTATCTTTCTTTCTTTTTATTTTTGGAAATGCCTAAAGTGGTTTTAGATTGCTGAACTAGCTTTTTGGAGGCACTAGAAATGTTTAGCAGGTCACAAGTATATCTATTTGATTCACAGCTGGTTTGAAATCAATTACCTGAAGCTGAAATGCCTCTCAAAACTCAAAATGTGATAATTGCTCTTAATTGTTTCACTGTGACTTTTTCCTGCCTGCTTGTTACTTGGATGCTAATAAATGGGCTCTCAAAACTAGGAAGAGCCTTTTGTTTTACCATTGCCAGATGCAGGAAGACATATGTGACATAAATTCAGCTTGTTGCTATAAAATATGAGTATTATGACATTCTCAATAAAGAAATGAAGTCTATTAAAAATGATGCCAGGAGCCCCTGGGTGGCTCAATCATTAAGCGTCTGCCTTCAGCTCAGGTCATGATCCCAGGGTCCTCCCTCTCCCATTCCCCCTGCTTGTGTTCCCTCTCTGGCTGTGTCTCTCTCTGTCAAATAAATAAATAAAATCTTTAAAAAAAAAAAAGCCAAATGAAACAAAACAAAACAAAGGAATTTCTAGCTACATGAATCTACCTTTGTTACCCTCAGATTCACCTTAAATGAGGTTGGTCATCAGCAGAATTCTCACAAAACAAAAGACTTAACACATTTTTTTGCTGGAAGTGGAATTTTGAATGCATTTCATTTGTGTCTTTATTTTAAATTATCTTTTTTCTAATAGAAGATGAAATTTATTTTTGTCGCAGAAGTATGTTTTTGTTTTAATGGGGAACGTGAGAGAGTTGTCCTTTATCTTCTGGCTAAGAAACAAACACATTTAGGTAAAGAATGAAAACCTCACCATTTTTACCTGTTGGATTTGGAGACCCAAAATGTTGGGGAAAAGATACTCTCACTCACTCCTAGTTGACATGCAAATTTGTAAGAAAAAAATGGACTCAATTTGAAAATATTTACTAAATTTGTAATTGCAAATATCTTTTGACACAGCAATTAGACTTCTTAAATTTACCCTAGAGATGTTCTTAAATATCTTCAAATTACATGTGAACAAAGTTATTCATTAGAGTGTTTTTTTGTAAAGATAAAAATGTAGAAACATCCTAAATGACTATAAATAAGAACTGGTAAAGTAAATTTTAGTACACTAAAAAAATAGAATACTATACAGCCATATTCAATAACAAGGTTCATTACAGCTACCTTCTTAATTTTTTTCCTTTTTCTATATTTGAGTGAAAAATAATAAAGTTTCAAAAAGTATATTTTGCATACCACTATTTTTCTAAAAAGAGGAAAGTATGTCATTTTAGCTGCATATATATATATGCATATGTATGATAGCTGGAAGGATACATGAGAAACAAAATCATGTGGGGAAAATATATGGATGAGGATGAGAATCTTTACCTTATATTCTAATTTGCTTTTTGGTTTTGGAAACATTCAAAGAGAAATTCAAGTTAAAAGTAATAGCAACAAAAAGATCATGTCCTGCAGCAATAGCAACAAAACCAATTGTGACATTCTATGATATTGAATCGGTATTGAAAAGTTCTAGAATAATATTCTAGTAGCTACTATGTAGTCTGCTAAAGCCAATGCCAAAATTCCTTTCACTTAAGTTTAATGTTGGACTATGCAAGATATTTATTTTAATCTTGTGTATGGAGTAGGTACACATTGCAAAATGTTCTGGGATGACTTTACACTTGTTCTGAATTGTAATGAACATAGCTGTCTTAATCTATTTAGCTTGTTTGGTTCCTCCAGTGTTCAGTGTTTGCACTACCAAGCTGTGCTGGGCTATTTCTGGTGGAATAAACCGCATGAATAATGAGAGATTCCCACTGTCCCAAAGAACCTAAACATGGTTCTATTTTATGCCTCAGGGCTTCTTTGCCATGCCCTTCCCTCTAGTAATTAACTTTCCAGCATGGTCACTTTTCAGTATGGGAAGCTGCAGGTGTGGGCCACCCACAGAACACCCTCCTGCTGGTGATTAGCCATCACTGGCTTCCTATAAGAATATTCTGCATAGAGAATGCAGGTTATTAATCCAGACAGAAATATTAGATTCTCACTGGAGAACAACATTGCTTCCTAATCATTTCTGAGGATTTAGAGGAGCAAATCGAAGCACAGAGCAGAGATAATATAATAAATAGTCTTTTGTGAAGGTGCTATATACAGTCTTGGGTTTATTTACTTATAGAACCATATAAACCCCCACCTTCCCCCTCACATTTATCAAGATATAAGTTTATACAGAGCAACTCTTCTGTCACTCAAACATACCATGCTGTTTTACCTTTCTGAGCCTTTGAGCTTTATGTTTTCTCTGACAGGCAAGGCTTTCTTCCCACATCTGTCTTCTGAACTCCTAACTTCTCCTTCAAAATAGATAGAGCCTTCTCGGTGACCCCTCACAGGATTGGCTCTCTGTGTCTCCCATATGATTTAATTCCTCCTTCATCAATGCTCTTGCTGTTTGGACATACCCCTGTTCTTGCAGTGATGGCACAGTGTTGAAATTATTTGTTCATGTACCTAGAGAAGGCATTTTCTTAAATCTCTATGTGTTTTTTTTCTTTTATTTAAATTCAATTAGTCAACATATAGTACATCATTAGTTTCAGATATAGTGTTCAATGATTCATCAATTTTGTATAACATCCAGTGCTCATCACATCAAATGACCTCCTTAATGTCTGTCACCCAGTTGCTCCATCCCCACCCTCTCCCCTCCAGCAACCCGCAGTTTGTTTCCCAGAGTCAAGAGTCTCTTATGGTTTGTCTCCCTCTCTGATTTCTTCCCATTCATTTTTTCCTCCCTTCTTCTATGATCCTCTGCACTATTTCTTATATTCCACATATGAGTGAAACCATATAATTGTCTTTCTCTGAATGACTTACTTCCCTTAGCATAATAACCTCCATTTCCATCCACGTTGATGTAAATGGTAGGTATTCAGCCTTTCTGATGGCTGAGTAATATTCCATTGTATATATAAACCACATCTTCTTTACTCATTCATCTGCTGCAGGACATCTGGGCTCCTTCCACAGTTTGGATAATATGGACATTGTTGCTATAAACATTGGGGTGCAGGTGCCCCTTCGTTCCACTACATCTGTATCTTTGGGGTAAATACCCAGTAATGCAGTTGCTGGGTTGTAGGGTAGCTCTATTTATAACCTCTTGAAAAACCTCCATACTGTTATCTCCATAGTGGCTGCACCAGCTTGCATTCCCACCAACAGTGTAAGAGGGTTCCCCTTTCTCCACTTACTCTCATTTGTTGTTTCCTGTCTTGTTAATTTCAGCCATTCTATCTGGTCAGACTCATTCTATGAGGCCAGCATTACCTTGATCCCGAAACCAGACAATGATCCCATCAAAAAGAATTATAGACCAATATCCCTGATGAACATGGATGCCAGAATACTCACCAAGATACTAGCCAATAGGATCCGACAGAACATTAAAAGGATTATTCTCCACGACCAAGTGGGATTTATTCCTGGGATGCAAGGGTGGTTAAACATTTGTAAATCAATCAACGTGATACATTAATAAAAGAAAACCGTATGATCCTCTCAATTGATGCAGAAAAAGCATTTGACAAAATATAGCATCCTTTCTTGATTAAAACTCTTCAAAATGTAGGAGTAGAGGGAACATACCTCAATATCATAAAAACCATCTACAAAAACCCCACAAATATCATTTTCTACGGGGAAGAACTGAGAGCTTTTCCCCTAAGGTCTATATGTGTTCTAACAAAAGACACATAGTTTTCAGATTTGCACATTTGATTCTTTGAAAAAGGTATAGGCTATAAATATGAAATCACATTGTTACCCATTTCATGATTCATTCTTATTAAAAAGTACACTTGCGGGAGCCTGGGTGGCTCAGTTGGTTAAGCGACTGCCTTCGGCTCAGGTCATGATCCTGGAGTCCCGGGATCGAGTCCCACATCGGGCTCCCTGCTCGGCAGGGAGCCTGCTTCTCCCCCTGACCCTCCCCCCTCTCATGTGCTCTCTGTCTCTCTCATTCTCTCTGTCTCAAATAAATAAATAAAATCTTTAAAAATAAATAAATAAAAAATAAAAATAAAAAGTACACTTGCATGATATTGGGACTATCTCATAAAATATGGACTATGTATTACTGTAGCTTAGAGAGTTTATGAAATGGTGTTTGCATCTAAGAAAGGGCATGCTTTCCAGACCTTTTGTATATGCTCCTGTCTTCACTCCTCTCCAAGTTGAGGAAGCACTGTCTTGACTGGGGAGACTCAGAATATTGATAGGGCTGTGTTTATGAAAGGGTGGAACCCCTGGGCTGTGAAGGGTCAGCACATAGCAGTGGATTTCTGTTTGTGCCTCTTTCTCTACTGAAGCTGGCAGGCAGTGTGCACCTAGATTCTAGTTTGGATTTATCCCCTAGACTCCTTTATTTAGTCTAATCTGGCTCACCTGAGATTTTCATTCATTCTTGAGGCTCAAAAACAACTTGGGAATTGACATTAATTTGCTCTAATTTGGGGGCACCTGGGTGGTTCAGTTGATTAACTATCCGACTCTTGATTTTGGTTCAGGTCATGATCTCAGGGTTGTGAGATCAAGCCTTGCTTTGGGCTCTTGAGCTCAGTGGGGAGTCTGCTTGAGATTCTCTCTCTCCCTCTCCCTCTACTCCTCCCCCTGCTCATGCATATGCATTTTCTCTCTGTCTCAAATAAATAAATAAAACTTTTAAAAATTTTCTTTTGCTCTAATTTCTTGTGTTTTCTGTTTTTTGAGAACCTTGTGAGGCTGAGGAGCAGAACAGCCCAAGGCAAGAATCTAGAACTTCTGGCTTCCTTACCATAGTATACTCCAACAGTATCCCAATCTCAACTTTCCTTCTGAAATATGGATAACCTTCTAATCCCTTAAACAAATGTTACAATGGAGTCCTATTATATTTGTTTCTTCTTTAAAATACTTTCGTGCCATCTACTTGGATATATATTTTGAAACTTCTAAAAAGTTGCTGACACCATCAGGCTGGGATTGTTAAGGGAGCCTGTCACTGTTTGTTAGTCTATGGGTAGAATCTCAGTATTTACAAGTATAGGAGTTCTGAGTTAGAGCATTAGTGTGGTCAGCACATTGATTTCTGCAGTAAGAATGAGAGCGGGAAGGTGTAGAGACCCCTGAGATACACATCATCTGCTAAGGAAATTCTAAAATCCTTTCTCAAGGGTTCAAGAGAGTTAAAAACAAAAATGGTATCTTAGATCCTAGCACAAGCTGACCACAGATTAATCATTCAATAAAAACTGTTGATGGATTGCAGAGTTGAATGCTTTGTCTTTTTAACACCTGGCACAAGGATTAGAGGGTACCCTAATTTCTAAAGCTGGAAGAGTTTTGTTTTTGTCTTCATTTCTTCAGGGAACTTAAAATAGTACCTAGCACTTTTCCAAGCAATCTAGGGAATTTTATTGCAAGATTTTGGAGACAGTTTGTACCACCAAAATTGAGGTTGACTAATCTTCAAAGAAAAATATATCATCAGTGAGACCCTGAATAGAATTTGGAACTTGGTAGGATGTGAAAGGAAGACTTGTTTAAAACTTTGGTCTTATATTCAGTCCCAGAGGCTTTGACAATAGCATTGTTTCACCAACCAAATATATAAAATGTTAAAAAAAAAAAAAAAAAAAAAAGACCCTCAATGTCATTTTAACAGCACCCAGGCTGATCTATGTAACTCATTTTAATATCAAACCACAGTTGTAAAAGAAAAGTCTTAAGCAAACATCTAACAACAAGGCACTTATAAACAAATCAAAATGTAAGATTGGATAATAAAAATATTCCTTTGACAAGAAACAGCCTTGTTACACAGAACTCAGGAAGACATATGCTGCAGGTTTTCTTAAAGACAAGGATGTGATTTCTCCTTGACATGCATGTGCCTGGATTTATAATTGTAATTTTTTTTTCCCCAAAACATGTATCTGTGGGTATTGACTTATAAGTGGGTATGCAGAGAATATATATTGAATTTAGTCCATACAATTTTTGCTTGGTCTGCCCAGGATTAATCTGCTCAGTGATTATTAAAAAAAAATAGAAAGCATTTCTAATTAGTTGACAATATTTTAGAATTAAGAATTATCACATTATTTATAAAACAAAAACAATGTTTTGAGTTAGTACTATTAAATTCTTACTGTATGCCACACAATTTGGGTTACAGTTTCACATTTAATCTTCAATCTTCATCCCTAAAAGTGGGAATGTTACTATACCCAGTTGAGGCAGAAACTGAGGCTTTAAAAGCTTAAAGGCTGGTCTAAGGTAGAATCTTGGGAAAATTAGTTTAATCTCTTCATGACTCAGTTTCCTTTGTAAAAGGAAGATAACAATACTAAGCTACCTTACAGGATTGTGGTAAGGATTAAATGGCTAATATATGTAAAGTACTTAGAACACTGTGAGCTAATGAGGGCTGTGTGTTAGACATTGTTAAATTTTCAAATATGTCTGACTACAAAACCTTTTAATCATCATACCACACAATCTGTTATCTTTTTAGAATTTTCCAAGAAGAGGAATAAGTAATCTTGATTCATAATCCCTCATTTTCTGAGGGAAAGGTATGGACCCTACCATTGCAGTAAACCAGATTCAACATTAGGTACATTTATATCTTTCATCTCATTATACTTCTCAGAACAACAAAGTAGGCATTATAATCTCCATTAATGTAAAACAAGGTTTATAAAATTAAGTAAATTTTCTAAGTGCTCATGATAAGGAGTAAAACTGGTTCTCAAACCAAGGTCTGCTCATTTTGAGTTCAGTGATTTTTTTTTCCCACTATACCCTAGTTGCCTCAGCTTCTGTACACTAAACTTGGGTGTGCACATGTGTGTATGCACTTACACTACAAAACCTTACACTACAGAGTTTGTGAGTGTGATTTAAATGTACCATGTTTTAGGGGCGCCTGGCAGTGGAACATGCCACTCTTGATCTCGGCGTTGAGTTCGAGCCCCATGTTGGGCGAACGTTTAGTTAATAAAAAAAATACCATATTTTAGAAGTAAGTCGATTGTAGCAATTTCTAAGGCAACCAGTATCGAAATTACCTCCATTAAGATTTCTACAACCATAAAATTGTTTTAGGTTTTGAATTCATGTTGTCAATATCCTTAGGACTCTAGTTACGATTCCGAATCCTTTTACAATGCCAAACATCCTATATCACCCCATCATTTTAAATTTCTATTTACCTTGTTTTGCATTTAGTGTATGTAAGCCATCATTTTACCTAGTGGACATATCACACGGTGATCTGCACACACCTTTTCTATTACTTTTTTTTTTTTTTTTCTAGTCAAGCTATATAGCTTGTATGAGAAATATCAGTTTTTGGTTTAGAAAACTAGGATGTTACAATTTTTCAAGAATGGACCCAAGAATTTGCTGTAGTCTGATCAACATGTGTTGGTGTTGGTGTCACAGATAAGGAACCATGCCGAAAAGAATGCCATTTTACTCATACCTCTGCTTTCCTCAAAGGACCATGTGGGGTTTTTTCCTGGGGAGGAGGCCAAGGACCAACTTAAATTTCAGTGTCAGCATAACCTTGTGAGTCCTCTGAAATTCCACTGACAAATAGCTTCCCATTTGTAATTGGAGTGAGATCTAGATGTCATTGCTCTGTAGGCAGGATCCATGGAGAATTGCTATTCACATTGGAGAGGAGTTTCTGCTCATTAAAAGCAAAAGAAACCAACTGTAAATGGCACGGCTGTTAAGAACAACCCCATGACATCAACTCTGTGAATCCCAAGGGCTATTCTCCAGTTCAAAGGTGGGTAGGGGCTGGAACAGGAAGAACCTCTCTTTCCTTTGGCTATTAATATCCAATTCACTGGGGGCCCTAAAGATGCAAGGCTCAAAACAGAGGTCATTGATGACAAAGAATACACTGGTATGAAAAATACTTGGCTAGGATAATATGGGAACTACATCGGTAGTCACCTTTACTTTAAAATAACTCTTGGGGTGCCTGGCTGGCTCAGTCAGAAGAGCATGCGACTCTTGATCTCAGGGTTGTGAGTTCAAACCCCACGTTGGGTGTAGAGATTACTTAAAAAAATAAAATCTTTGAAAAAAATAACTCTCTGGTTTTTCTATATTTTCCCGTGTTTGAAGACTATTACTCTAGTTCATAAATACAATTATTAATTGAGAACTTTTTATGTTCTTGTGACTTTATAGGTATTATCCCATTTAATCACAGGCATAGCAGGTGAGGAATATATGTTAAAATAGTTAAGGTCTTGGGCATTAGAAGTAAACTTCTGAGGTTCAGTTATCTGCAAGATGGTGGCCAATACTTATTTATCCACCTTAATCTTTGTTTTCATTGTTAGCAAAGTCGGTGTACCAATGGTAGTGTCTTACACCTCATAAAGCCGTGATGAGTTTTAGATCATATAATCCGTGTAAAATATATGGAATAGTGCCTGGAATAGATGAATCACTTAAATATTAGATTGTTGTCATTATTCCCATTTTACAATGAGAATTGTACAGAGGAGTATAAGAGAGGCCCAACACTTTCCCAAAATGAGGTGGTGAGTTGTGCTGCATGGGGATTTAAACACCGTCACTCTTAGCTAATTTAAATTCTGTTTTAAATTTTCATAGGATTTTTGTGAGGTTTAAAAGATGCATTGTATATTATAAGTGCTCAATAGAATGTGATTTTATTATGTATCTAGCTGAATTCAGAATAGACTCTCTCCTCTAGGTTTAAATAATATTTTTCATCTCCAAAGATCATGTTTTCATATTCATCTCCATTGCATTAGTAATAGATGGCTACAACTTTTCTTGTGGTTTCAGTGGATACACCAAAGGTCAATAAAACAATAGGTACCAAGGTTCCCCACATTCCACAGTGATAGGCTAAAACTTCCATTGAGTACTTGCAAAAGAGACTCAGAGCTAGATCTACCAGCGTTAGTCATTTATACATTTCTAGTGTCTATGCCAAAGTAAAGAGGCAAGTCATTTATTAGCTGAGGACCAGAAAGGCTTTGGGACCACTCGATATTTCATTCACTAGAAAAAAGATAATTAGTCCACAGAATGAATGTATAGGAACAGTGAGAGAAAGACTGAAGCAGTTTTCTATTAAATTCTTCTGAGGTCAGCCCATGTGATAAACAAGTAACATAGTTTTTGTTTTTTTGTTTTTTCAAGATTTTATTGATTTATTTGAGAGAGCGAGCAAGCAAGCATGAGAGGGGGAGGGGCAGAGGGAGACGGAGAAGCAGGCTCCCCACTGAGCAGGGAGTCCAACGCGGGGCTTGATCCCAGGACCCTGAGATCATGACCCAAGCCAGAGGCAGACGCTTAACCGACTGAGCCACCCAGGCGCCCCTCATAGTTTTTTTGGTCTTATATTCATCATCTCCATTGAGGGGTAAGCTTTTTGGGGTCAAGATCATGCCTCCTTTTCCTACTGATCCTCAAAGTTTATGCCAGAATCCATACTCCATCAATATTGCTGCCAGACTGGAGATGTGATTAGTTATTCAGAGTTGTCTTGACAATGATAAACTCATTAAATTGGACTATTATGGTGATCACTGAAAAAAGAAAAGACTGGTATGGATTATAAACTACCATGCACATACCATGATGTCTACTTCAGAAGCTCTCGGGACCAACTGCATATATTCACAAGCAACTCCCACTGACTGCAAGTATGTGCATAAAACTAATTGAGGGCAGAGTCTTGCCTTCGGTATCATTAACTCGGTATTATGCATTCCATGTGTTTCATCCTTAGATATTTATTATAGCACTTAATTATGTAAGCTTGTAATTGCCTTTCATATGGGTAGAAATAAAATGGCATTGGCAACATCGGTATTGTGTAATGGGTGAAACTGCAAACTCTGGAGAGAAAGCACATCAGTAGCAGCTTGGGGTTCAATGATAGTGCAACTAACATGGTGAGAAAATTAATATAATAGTGTGCATAAAAATTAGTCAATGTTTAAAAAGTGGGAAATTTCACATAAAAATTGAGATACTCAGCTTCTATTGAAAACATTGGTAGATCTGGAAACACTGGTCTGGTGTCTCCCATAGCCACCATTTGCTTTAGTGTCAGAACAGCTGAGTCCTTCAGACTGGGACATGAGCCCTTCAGACTGGGATAGTTTGGTGCAGTCACACTCCCTCACACAATCTATGCATCAGAACTCACATGTAGCCTGTTTCACCTCTGTCCTTTCCTGATCATGCACTTTACAACCTTTTGCCTATAGCATTGATCTTGAGTATAAGAGTTTACGTGTGGAACATTTCACTTGTTTTTTTCCGATCTCACAGAGTGTGAATTAGAGTGGATGGATTATAATAGTCAGGTATACTACTTCTCATAAATGTGCTCACTGAAAACATTGGTAGTACTTTATGGCACTTATTATTGTTGAGACCAAATGTGGATTCAGAATCCTTCTTAACCTCAGTGATCCAGGAAATTTAACTAACTGTCTAAAGTTGGTATGTTACCTATTTAGTGTGTAACCATATTATCACAAACTTAATGACCTAAAACAATACACATTTATTATCTTATAGTTTTTTAAGTCAGGAGCCTGGGTATAACTTAGCTGGCTCTTCTGCTTCAGGACCTCACAGGCTTCAAGTAAGATGTTGGCTGAGGCTGGGTTCTCATCAGAGGCTTGACTGAGGAAGGACTTGGTTTCAAGATCAAGTGGTTGTTGGCAGCTGTCTATTTCTTATGGATTTTTGGGCTGAGATCCTCAATTTCATGCTAACTTTTTGCTTGAGGCCACCATTAGTTTTTTGCCATATGGACCTTCCCAACATGGTAGGTTATTTCCTCAGAGCCAGCAAAGGAGAGAGACTCTCCTCCCAAGATGTGTGTTACAATCTTAAGTGATGTAATTATGTACACATAATCATGAATATTCTTTCACTTTTGCCATATTCTACTGGTTAGAAGCAAGTCACAGACCCCATCATGCTTAAGGAAAGGTGATTACACACAGGAGTAAAGATGAGGAGACAGAGACATAGGGGCCACCTCATAATCTGCCCACTACCCAAGGTGAAACCAGTTACTATCCCTGATTAAGGCTCATTAATGACAGTTATAAAGACACAGCTCTTGACTTAGGTTAAGGCAAACATTTTAAACAATTCGAGCCACTTATGAGCTAAATATGCATTGAAGTGATGTTCAAATAGAAACATGAAACAAGGAGATCCAAGCATTTAATGAATATAGTAGGGCTGAGATTTGGCTACTGGAAGTTCCCTCCAAGCCTTAAATTCTCTGCAACTTACAAGCATTGGAAAAGTAATACGCATTTTTTTTTTTTTAAGATTTTATTTATTTATTTGAGACAGAGAGAATGAGAGAGACAGAGAGCACATGAGAGGGGGGAGGGTCAGAGGGAGAAGCAGGCTCCCTGCCGAGCAGGGAGCCTGATGTGGGACTCGATCCCGGGACTCCAGGATCATGACCTGAGCCGAAGGCAGTCGCTTAACCAACTGAGCCACCCAGGCGCCCAAGTAATACGTATTTTGAATTTAGCATGGGAAAAGAAGAGAATGTGTTGTAGACATTTGATACTCATAGTGTTGTGTTCATTCTTCCATGATATTGAAACTAAATAAATACATTTAATAAAATGTGCATAATTACAGAATCCTAAGAATTGCCAAATGAAAAATCTCATTTTCTAGGAGTATTTAATGAATATCTACAATTGACTGGACTGTTTTTACAGTGAAGAATAGAGGAATTACAAAAGGAAATTTTTCTTGCCTTCATGGAGTTATAATCAGAACTATAGAAATGGGTCTCACAAGCAACATTAAAATAAAATAAAATATAAGAGAAAATTAAATGGCACACTGTGATAGAGGCACACTGGTCTGTCTCAGTTTTTCCTTTCTGAGTAGGAAAGTCAAAGACTATTTAGAAATCAAACTCCAAATCTGAATATTCTCCATTACTGCTAATGCCTTAATCAAGGAGTCACTAAAATAGTTGGGAGAGATGCCTTTAAAACTTCACTTCAGAAAGAGAGCATTCCATTGATGCTTGATGGAAGATACCAGGAAAAAGCAAAGACTTTATTCCCCTTAGCCCATTTATCTTGGTTGTAACACATACAGCTTTTGAGATCCTAGGAAAGGAGGGGGGAGGAGGGGAGGGGAAAGAAGGTGGGGGGGGAGAGGAAGGAAAGAGAAAGAAAGAAAGAAAAGAAAGGAAGGAAGGAAGGAAGGAAGGAAGGAAGGAAGGAAGGAAGGAAAGAAGGAAGGAGGAAAGAAAATGAAGAAAAGAAAGGAAGGAGGAAGGAAGGGAGGGAGGGAGGAAGAGGTATTAGGCTTTTCCAACATAAAAGCATTTTGATCCTTATGCATTGTGATTCCAGTAAAAATTCAACTAACCACAAGTAAGTGCCATGCAAAATTAGAAAAATAAAAGAATAATCAGTGAAGATTTTAAGTAGGACATAAGCATCATAGAGGAGGAACCCATATCTGCTTTTTGTTTTGTTTTTCACTGTTGTATTCTAAGAACCCAGAATGGGACCTGGCACATATCTTTGCTGAGTAAATATTTGTTGACAAAAGGCTGGAATTCTCTGACTTCTCTGTCTCAGCTATAGGCAATAGTAACCTCTGTGCAGGGAAAAAAAAAAAAAAAAAAGCCATAGATTAGTGAAATGGAGAACCTGGAGTGGTTTTGCTCTTAGAGTATTGCCCTGACTGTGATTTAGGATCTATATTTGTGTTGGCAGGTGTGTGAAGTGCAATTTGCTCCCTCACAGAATGTACTGAAACCTGTGTTTCTGAGCCTGGAATTAAATGTGCCACTTATCTTAATGAGCACATGCCACTCCTGTCTGTGCAGAGCCACTTAACAGAACTGAAATAGCCCAGTGATTGCAAAGAGCACACAGAATCCTGTAGCATCCCTGGATATAATTAGTTTCTGTGACAGTATAATTTTTTTTTAATTGTGCGTTTATCTTTATGATGCAGACAGTGCCAGTGACAGGTGGCTCTGTGGCACAGAAAATGGTTCCAACCCAGGATGTCATTTGGAGAGGAATCTGTGGTCACAAAGAGGTTAAATCTTGTATGAAACTAAAGAGGGCAAGGTTACTCTTAGAGATTCCCTGGACTTCTCGTCAGAACAGCCCCAAACCTAGGCACCCACTTTTGCCCTGGAATTCAGGTGGTGCCTCGTGTGGATAAATTGTGCTTCCCAAAAAGATACATTCAAGTAGCCCCAACCCCTGGTGCCCATGATTGTGACCTTATTTGGGAAAGAGTCTTTGTAGATGTAATCAAGTTAAATTGAGGTCATGAAGGATTAGGGCAGGCCCTAAATTCAGTGACCTGACTGATACCCTTGTAAGGAGAGAGAGAGCAAGCCAAGGAATGCCAAGGATTGCTGACCACCATCAAAGGCTAGGCAGTGGCCAGAAAGGATTCTTCCCCAGAGCCTTCAGAGGGAGCGTGACCCTGCCAACACGTTGATTTTGGACTTACGATCTTCAGACCCGTAAGACAGTAACTTTCTCTTGTTTTTAGGCACCTAGTTTGTGGTAATTTTTTGTACCCTTAGGAAACTAATACACTGCCTTATTTGGAAAGTGAACTCTACACTTAAAAGGCAACTTCTCTGCCTAATCCCTGTCCTCTCAATGCTTCAAACTGACTTCCTTTTAGTGAGAATAAATTCTGACTTTGGGGTGGGGTATCCCAAGCCTGCTTGCAGAACCAGCGCTTTTATTCCACTTAAAAATAATTTAGAACAGGGGCGCCTGGGTGGCTCAGTTGGTTAAGCGTCTGCCTTCGACTCAGGTCATGACCTCAGGGTCCTGGGATTGCGTCCTGCATTGGGCTCCCTGCTCTGTGGGGGAGCCTGCTTCTCCCTCTCCCTCTGCCCCTTACCCTCCTCCTCGTGCTTGCTCTCTCTCTCAAATAAATAAAATCTTTTTTAAAAAATAATAATTTAGAACAAAACAACTCCATCTTGAAACACAATATTCTATGATGAAGGCCATTTAACATAAAAATACATAGTACAAAACTGAAAAGAGAATTAATTGGGACAACTTTTTTGGAGGATGCAATTTGGCATGATGTGCTAACGTACTTAAGTACTTAAATATCTCTTCATTTTGGGGGGTGTCTGGGTGGTTCAGTGGGTCAAGCATCTGACTCTTGATTTCAGCTTAGGTCATGATCACAAGGTTGTGAGATGGAGCCCTTAACTAGGCTCCAGCTGAGCAAGGAGTCTGCTTGAGATTCTCTCTCTCCTTCTCCTTCTGCCCCACCCCTGCTCATGCTCTCTCTCTTTTTCTAAAAACAAATACATAAAATCTTTAAAAAAACAAACACCTTTTCTGGGCTCCTGGGTGGCTCAGTCAGTTGAATGTCAGCCTCTTGGTTTTGGCTCAGGTCATGATCTCATGGGTCATGGAATTGAGCCTCACAATGGGCTGTGTGCTCAGTGGGGAATCTGCTTGAAAGATTCTCTCCCTCTGCACCTTCCCCTGCTTGCACACATGTTCTTTCTCTCTCGAATAAATAAATAATAAAAAAATAATAAAAAAAATTTTTAAACCCTTTTCATTTTTTAGAAAATATCACTAAAGGAATGATCAATAATGGACATAAAATTTAGCTACACAGTTGTTTAGCCCCATATTGTTTGTAATAGTGAAAAAGTATAAAAGATTGAAAAAAAAGTATGAATGATTGAAATGTCTGGGAATATCAATCAGATTATTAAAATAAATTACAGCTTTCCCATACAATGGCTTAGCATATAGCTATTTAAAAAATGGGACTGCCCAATAGCCCTTTTTAAACTGTGCTTTGAGGAGAATGTGCATGTCTGGGGGGGATTTCACTGGCTCTTTCAGGAGGTGAAGTCAGGGTCAGCTATGCCTTTCTCCCACAATCACTTAATCAGATCTGCTCAATTTTATCTGTTTTATATATTGAGTTTCTGAATAAGATGCTATTTAAAAAAACAAAAACAAAAAACAAAGCACAGTTCTTGTTATGGATTGAGTCCTGTGCCCTGCAAAAGATGTTTAAGTTCTAACTCTCTAGTACCTGTGAATGTAGCCTTATTTGGTAATAGGGTCTTTGCAGGTGATCAAGTTAAGCTAAGGTCATCAGGGTAACCCCTAATCCAATATAATCGTGTCCTTTTAAAAGTGAGAAATTTGGACACAGGGAAAGATAAGCAAATAGGGAGAAAGCTATGTGAAGATGAAGGCAGAGTTTGGGGTGATGTTTCTATAAGCCAAGGAATGCAGAAGATTGCCATCAAACCACCAGGAGCTAGGAGACAGGCATAGGCTAGTTCCTCTGTCTCAACTTGAAGAAGGTTATCGATTCTATCAACACCTTGGTCTTGGACTTCAAGACTCCAAAACTTTGAGAGATAAATTTCTGTTGTTTAAGACCTCCAGTTTCTGGACTTCGCCATGGCAGCCTTAGGAAATTAATATGGTCCAGTGCTAAAAGAGTTTGAGACTCATTTATTGGAAGCAGTACATACATTTAATAATCCCTGCTTTAGGGTAACTTTATAAAGTTCTCCCTGGCTCCTAAGACTCAAGGATATGCTGCATTGATAAGCCAGGTCATCCCTAGCCATGAGGTTCAGGAAGAGGGGAACTTGGGGAATCAGGAGGCTTCTTCTGTGCTGCCCAGGAAGGGGATTTTAACTGTCCTACAATACCAACCATTCCATCCCTGAGGAAACTACCTCATAAAGTACAACAACCAGATGTACTCCAAATGAGCCAGTGATGAAAGATGTTGGTATTTCTTTAGAGTAACAACCAAAGCAGATGAACTGAATAGAAAAAGTGAAATAGAAGTGCTGAACAAGAGAAATGAAAACTGAGCCAATAAAAGACAGTGATGTTCATGTGCTGCACAAAAATATAACTTCTGAAAAGGGAACCATGATTTCCAATGATACATTCATGGCCTCAAAGGTGAAATGGAAGAAATATCTTAATGTAAAAAAGCAAAATTTCATAAAGATAGAAAATATGAGAGACTTACAGGATAGATATAGGGGGTCTCAGCAGAGCAAGCATGTGAGTTTAAGGACATCCAGTAGGAGAAAGCTCCCACGAGGGGAGAGACGAGAAGAGGCAGTTGAAATACATAAAAATATACCCTAGGTTGAAATTATTAAAAATTATCCTAAGTTAAAATTAAATATGATTTGTCAGAATAAAAGAGCTCACATGGCAGGTTGAGTTGGTGATAAAAAAGATACATCTAATCATAGCTTCATACAGTTCCTGAACTATAAAGATAAAGAGAAACTCTTGAAAAGTGCCAAGAACACTGGAAAAGACCAAATCCCATAAGGCATATAGGCAGACGTTGAAATGAAAAAATAATGTAGCTCAAAAGAGAAAACAGGAAAAGATTTCTAAGAATATATCTTTCAGAATTATAAGAAAATTCTAGTTTTTCCTTGTAATCTACAGGCTCCCTTCCACACCTCACCAACACGCACACACATTCACATACACAGAGACATATTACACAGATTCTTTGTTGTAAGGGCTGAGGTGATTCTAAAATGTTGCATGTGAAAGGTATTTCTACTCATGCAAGATCTGGACAAAAATATTCTGCTTTGTGATAAGCTTGGGATATAACGTTGTACCGTGTGGCATGTTAATTTCATAAGGATGACAAATTCATTCAAATTCTACTTGCTGATGGACATGATCATCACTTGTCCAAAAGGGAATCCTGGTATAAGCAAGAAATAGCCAACAAGCTCTTTCCCATTCTGAAATTTTAAAATATTTTTTCAAGTATAAATCTAGGATGTTTACATGTATTCTTGTTGACTTTGATGTCTTGGGTGGGTTATTTTATTAATTTTTTTTTTGAAGATTTTATTTATTTATTTGAGAGAGAGAATGAGAGAGAGAGAGCACACGAGAGGGGGGAGGATCAGAGGGAGAAGCAGGCTCCCTGCCGAGCAGGGAGCCCGATGCGGGTCTCGATCCAGGGACTCCAGGATCATGACCTGAGCCGAAGGCAGTCGCTTAACAACTGAGCCACCCAGGCGCCCTTATTTTATTAATTTAAGTCTTGATTTGGTCTTCTTCATCAAAGTTTGGTGTTGTTCAAAGCATGGTTTATTATTTTGTATGTAATTTTTATTTCATTTCAGAATATTCTAAACAAAATGAGTCAATGATAAAACTGAAGGGTAAGTCACAAGAAACCTTCCTTTGATTGACATTTACTCTACAATACCAGTTATCAAACTTTATTGTTCAAAAGTTTCAGACAGAATCTTGCTAATACCAGAGATTCCAAGTTCAACATCAGACCATCTAATTTTAAGCAGGCCTTGGAAACACACATTTTTAAACAACTAAGTAATTCCCTGTAGGTGGTTCTTGTACCCAACATGTGATTTATTCCTGGAAAGGGAAATGCATTAGACCTAATGTAAAAATCTAAAGAAGCAGACATCCCTCTTCTCCCTCACATCATATTCCACTACCACACTATTCACTACCCACATTTTTGACAAAGCTTTTTTTCTATCTCCACTGTTCCTTTGGGATCTCATTGTTATTTTTCTTGTTTTTAGCTTGCTTTCTTACATGAAATTTCTCTAAAATTCATGTACCTACTAGAATAAACTGGTGGTTGAGAAGCATTTTTTCATGTCTCTATTAGTCTGCTTCAGCTGCCACAACAAAATATCACAAACTAGGCCTTAGATAACAGAAATTAATTTTCTCACAGTGATGAAGGCTAGAAGTCCTACTTCCGTCCCCAAAGCAGAATCCACTTCTGGCAACAGCTCTCCTCCTGGCTTGTAGATGGATACCTTCCTGCTATGTCCTGACATGACCTTTTCTCAGTATGTGTGAGCAAAGTGAGCAAGTTCTCTGGTGTTTCTTCTTATATGGACACAAATCCCATCAGATCTGGACTCCCAACTTTATGACCTCATTTTACCTTAACTACTTCCTTAGATGCTCCATCTCCAAATATAGCCAGGCTGGGGATTAGGGCTTCAACAGGTGCATTTTAGGTGACCCAAGCATTCAGTCCATAACCCTGCTGCTCATCTTTTCCTCTATTATCCTCTAGCATGGAGTCCTCTTGCATCTATGGAAGTCACAATAAAGTCAGGAAGTAAGCCTCTCATACACCACATAGGCTCTCAGCACTTTCCTATAGAATGCACTTTCCTGGTCTCAAACTTTTGGACATTCAGTGGATATTCATTATGCATTTAATGTCTTGAAAAATGTCAACATCTGTCAGTATTCTAACAATTACTTTGATTTGCTTCTGGACACTTGAAAAGTATTTTAATTCAGGAAACACACTTGACTTCTAATAATTCTGTCACTTTTCAGTGGCCTGCAAACCCTTTGCAAATCCCCAGCAACTATATTTATTCCACCAGGTGTGAGTTTTAATAAAGGAGTTCCTAATTAACTAAATATTAAATTGACTAAATATATACCTCAGCTGCTCCATTTAACTGAATGTGATCTTTGTTTGCATATATGTATGGTTATTTATAAACAATATTTATTTTTATTTTGACAAGTGTTCTCATTCCAAATCCCAAAAAAGTACCAGCCAACAAAATTAATAACACATAGGGGAGGCAATCATTTATATACACACATACTCAGACACACACTGGTTGGCCAAAAAAAGTCAAAGCTTAGATCTTTTTAATACAAAAATCTGAGAACATTCAGTGCCAAGTTAAATTATTTTCAGAAAATATTTCTGACACCCAAAACATTCCAGAGACCTACATTCCCCTCCCTAGGATGTTGGTCACTAGGAGAGTCCTCTGGGACAAATAAAAATTCCATTCTTAACTTTCCTCATCTGTAAAATAAGGGTGTTGTATTAGATAGCCTCTAAGTACTTTTAAGCTTTCAATTCTATGCTTCTGTGATTTTATTTTATGAACTATGTATCTATTCTAACTGACCAGAGAGAAATCCATAGATGGATTTCTATGTACCCAACAGAATTTATCAACCTGCCTTACACCATAAAGGAAGTAAAGAGACAAAATTTATCTCTCTAGAAATTTGTATGCACTATAGAAAGGGTATAAGCAAAATGCTGCAACAACTTTAGGCTTCATTTTTTGAGAGGGTAAGATGCAGTCTGTTTTCTACTTGTGGAAAAAAAATGTAAATCCAAGAGACATTCCAAGAATGGGATATACTGGGATTTTATCACTGTGGGTCATATCCAGAGGCTTTTCTGACCCACAGTCCCAATCAATGGTGGGATATACATTCCATGGTAGAGTCAGCTCTACTCTGAGGAGTACAGGGGCAAAAACTGGAGAGGATAAGTACAATATTAAGAAAAAAGGCATTTAGTGGCCAACAGACACATGAAAAAGTGCTCAACATCGCTCAGCATCAGGGAAATCCAAATCAAAACCTCAATGAGATACCACATCACACCAGTCAGAATGGCTAAAATTAGCAAGTCAGGAAACGACAGATGTTGGCGGGGATGCGGAGAAAGGGGAACTCTCCTACACTGTTGGTGGGAATGCAAGCTGGTGCAGCCACTCTGGAAAACAGTATGGAGGTTCCTCAAAAAGTTGAAAATAGAGGTACCCTGTGATCCAGCAATTGCACTACTGGGTATTTACCCCAAAGATACAAATGTAGGGATCCAAAGGGGTACGTGCACCCCGACGTTTACAGCAGCAATGTCCACAATAGCCAAACTGGAAAGAGCCAAGATGTCCATCGACAGATGAATGGATAAAGAAGAAGTGGTATATATATACAATGGAATATTATGCAGCCATCAAAAGGAATGAGATCTTGCCATTTGCAACGACGTGAATGGAACTGGAGGGTGTTATGCTGAGCGAAATAAGTCAATCAGAGAAAGACATGTATCATATGACCTCACTGATATGAGGAATTCTTAATCTCAGGAAACAAACTGAGGGTTGCTGGGTGAGGGGTGGGGTGGGAGGGATGGGGTGGCTGGGTGATAGACATTGGGGGGGGTATGTGCTATGGTGAGCACTGTGAATTGTGCAAGACTGTTGAATCACAGATCTGTACCTCTGAAACAAATAATGCAATATATGTTAAGAAAAAAAAAAGAAGAAGATCGCAGAAGGGGAAGAATGAAGGGGGGGAAATCAGAGGGGGAGATGAACCATGAGAGATGATGGACTCTGAAAAACAAACTGAGGGTTCTAGAGGGAAGGGAGGTGGGAGGATGGGTTAGCCTGGTGATGGGTATTAAAGAGGGCACGTTCTGCATGGAGCACTGGATGTTACACACAAACAGTGAATCATGGAACACTTCATCTAAAACTAATGATGTAATGTATGGGGATTAACATAAGAATAAAAAATTAAAAAAAAACAACTAATGATGTAATGTGTGGTGATTAACATAACAATAAAAAATTTTAAAAGAAAGAAAAAGAAAAAAGGCATTTGGGGCTCCATATGGAGGCTCTGGGTCTGTCTGGTCACAACTTGTAAAGAGGGGCTGTATTTCTTGTTTTTAGGTTCTAATGAATTATTACTCAAGTTTTTTCCTATAAAGAAGTGGATATGGCCAGCTCTTGCATAGTGTGGTTTGGGAATGTTCCTGAAAAAATTGCCTTTTATGGACCAAATTAAGTTTTGATTATTTCTGGCCTTGAAAATTTACAGCAATCCTTCTAACGGGTTTGTCTGACTCTGATCTCTATTCTGGTACCTTCTAAAGCAAAGTTTTGATCAGTTTAAAAGCTGCAGAGAAAACCCCATTGTCTGATTGAGAAGGTAAGAAGTGCAAACTACCCAAACAGCATTTTTGGTATTTATCTCCCACATACACTTTATTAATCAGTTCATGAAATTTTTATTAAGTGCCTGATATATTTAGGCTGGACATACCCTAAACTTCTAGCCACAATAAAATACCTTGATTATATTTAATATAATTTATATTTTATAACTTTTCTGCCTTTCCTAGCACTCTCCCTCTTTTTTGAAAAGTTTTCTTGTACTTCTTTCTTTCACCACCTTAATGCCAGATATATACCTACTTATCCACAAAGCTCAATATAAATGTAATCTCCTTGTATTTGAATCAATTTCTTTGCTTCATCCAAGAACAAATAACGTGGTCTTTTTAATTAATTTTGTTTTTAAATTATAAGGTAATAATACATTTTTTGCAACAAAAGGAGAGGTAGCATGTAAAAGAAAAATAGAATGTCTACCTTCATTAATCTTCTCACAGCATTTTTAATGTGCATTTTGTTTATGAATAGCACACATACAGGAAAAACATAAATAATAAGTCTAAGACTTAGTGAAATTTCACAAAATGAACACACCCAGAAATCAGCCCCCAGATCAAGAAACAGTGCATTAGCAGCAAACCAACAGTTCTTATTTCTCCTACTAGCACTTCCCCTCAAGGGTAATTGCTACCCCAGTTTCTATGATCTTAGATTAGTTCTGCCTCCTTTGAGCTTTTTGGAATCATATGTTACTAATTGTCTTGGGTCTGGCTTCTTTTGCTCAACATTATCCTTGTGAGATTCATCAGTGGTCTTGCATGCATGTGTGTGTATATGCATCCATGCATGCATGCATACACACATACATACACACACATGCATGCATGCACGCATATGCATTACTTTGAAGTCTAGACCGAGAAATAGAAATGCTAGGTATATGTATGGTGAATTTTAGTGAATATTGCCACTCAGCGGTGGTTGAACAATTTATAATCACAACATGAGTTTTGAGTTTCCAGTTGTTGAATATTGGTTGGATCCAAGTCTGTTATATATATTTCTTATCCTTATTAGATCAGTGGACTACCTGGAACATTTTCTTCTTATGATAGTGGAAGAAAGAAAGAGGAATGAGTGTAAAAATACATTGTTTTTCAGCCATGGTTGAGAACTAGCATACTATTACTTCTGTCCATATTTTATTGGCCAAATGAAGTCAAATGGCCAAGCTCAACATCAATATATGCCCCATTTTTAGTGGAAAGAGCTGCAAAATCACATAACAATTATGTGGCTATTGAGAATAGTGAAACATTGAAACAAATATCAGTGCAGTCTATCACAGTTTGCTCTCTTGGTGGCATTTATTTATATCCCTCCCACACACAAAATGTATCCACTCCCTAAAATACTCCAGAAGTCTTATCTGATCCTGGTATAAGGCTCAAAACCAGAATTTTATGCTTTATGTCAGGTCAGTATTTTTCTCCTCCTGTTTGAAATCTTTGTGGGAAAAATACAATTCAGCCCTATACATGCTAACACAGGGACAGAATTCACTTAGAAGGGTGGTGAATAGGGAACACGTAACAATCTCTGTGTCTTAGAAATTTGGGAATCTCAGTGGACAAAATGGACAAAAGTTGCTGCATCTGGCTATTCTTGGGACTTGAATGTTTCTTTATTGGGCTCTGGATCGATTCATCGGGATGGTTCCCAAGTCTGTTGGTCTCCATGACTCTTGGATTCACCTCTGGGAGATCCCTTTTTTCCCTACCATTTCTGTTGCCCACCTCTTAAGAGACATCATAAAATATCATTTTTGGAGACTGAGATGGTTTCTTAGACTGTTTCCTGGCTACAGAAATTACTTTGTTTTTTTTTATTATTTTATTATTATTATTATTATTATTATTATTATTATTATTATTATTATTTTATTTTTAAGTAGACTCCATGCCCTGCATGGAGCCCAGTGCTCAGCTTGAACTAATGACCTTGAGATCAAGACCTGAGCTGAAATCAAGTCAGATGCTTAACTGACTGAGCAACCCAGGCGCCCCTGGCTACAGAAATTTTTAGGCTAGAAGTTGTTGTTTGAATTTGAACAGTTTTAGTCTTTTAAATCCAAACTAGGGATGGTTTTTCCAATACAACTTTTCAAAATCTTTATGGGTTTTGTAGGTATCAGAATTCCGTACACTCTATGTGAAAAACCACATCTACAGATACTATCAAAACATGACACTCTTTTTTAGATTAATTTATGATTTTTCTTTTCTTTCTTTTTTTTCTAAAGATTTTATTTATTTATTTGACACAGAGAGAGAGACGGCGAGAGAGGGAACACAAACGGGGGAGTGGGAGAGAGAGAAGCAGGCTTTCCGCAGAGCAGGAAGCCCAACACGGGCCTCGATCCCAGGACCCGGGGAACATGACCTGTGCCAAAGGCAGATGCTTAATGACTGAGCCACCCAGGCGCCCCTGTTTTTATTTTCTTAGGGCTTTTATGATCCTTACTGAGAAGTCAAGAATCAGTTTCATTCTTGTTCCTTTGATAGTAATTTATCTTTTTTGTTTTGTTCTTTTTCTAGCAGCTTTTAAGATTTACTCTTAAGATTGAGAGTCCCTGTGACCTTCGTTTCAAAACTTTGATTCTTTACCTTTGAAAAGAAAATACTTATGTAGTATTATAAAGACAAAACAAAATGGTATATATTACATGCTTGTCACAGAGCCGGCCATGTGTTAAGGATTCAAAAATGCTTGGTATTACTATTTTTAAAAATTTTTCTCCATTAGAAAATTAAATATAACCAAAGCTTTAAAATGTGAAAGACCATTGAAATTCACAAATAAGGTATGTAAAAGAATAAGGCTATTTTTTTTTGACTCTGAGTTCAGAATTTCATCACTATTCTTTAATATGCATATCAGTTAATTGGCCATCTTCAGTGCATGACTAGAAGCAGCAAAATTATATTAAAGGATAGAATATTGTCCCATGAGAATTATGCTATTATTCTCTTGTGGGAAGTAATCTGGGAGAAATGAATCTTTATGAGAGACATCGGTCTTTACATCTTTGCTCTAAATATTGTCTCAGGAAAAGACATTATTGAGTGTTGCTGAATATATCTGGGAATCCCTGCAAATGAAATCAAAGCCTTCTAGAATAACTGTATATTCTAGGAAATATGAAATAAGCCAGAACAGTCCCACTTTGAATGAATGGTTTTTAAATGCTTGAGAGACCACAAAATGTAAAAAGAGTTCTTAATATGAGGAGGGAGATGTGTCTAGTGCATGAAAAACCATACACTCATTTACTGTAAAGAAGAAAATTTTAAAGATGCTAACCTTCTGATTTGAATGGACTTTATTTATTCATTTCAAAGAAGCCATTCAAAAAGTAATTGTCCCTTGTAATGAAAATAGAACAGCATGAATAGGTGAGGTTTAGACTGTGGGTAAGGAAAAGGGAAAGGATAGGCTCTGAGTTTGTGGAAAATGAATAGTATTTTCATGAAATTTTAGAGGTAGAAATAATTTTAGAGGTGTTGGTCCATTATTTTCTCTTAAGAGATGAGGAAATGGGTAATCAGAGAGGTTCATGACATTTTCAAGCTTGTAGACAAAACTAAGTCCAGACCTTCTTGTTCTTATATCATTATTTTCCATTTTTCAACAGTGGTTCCTCTTTCAAACTGCTTATCTGTTAACTCTGAATACTAGCTATAAAAACCCAATAGCTTTTTAACAGCTTCTTCATGGATTTTTAAAAGCTTAGTAAGTATTTGTTCAGATCTGGTCCCAAATATGAGAAGACATGCATCACATGTCCAGATGTTGTGTTTTCAACAAATGAAAACCATTGTAATAGAAGATTTAAGTATATTTGGAAACACATACACAATATGTAGGAGATCCAGAGTGTGGTCTAGCAAAGTATGAAGCACAGAAAAAAAAAAAAAAAAAAAAATTCCAAGGCAGTCAGAAAAGTGGCACTCACTGGTAACAGCTAATTTCCATTGCTGCTTGAATCCATTACCTGTCTCCAATTCTGTACAAAGTAATAGTAGACTTATTGAAAGGTCTATATATTAAATTTGTCTGTATCTTCCCACTGTTGAGCCCAGAAAATATATGCTAGGTGAATTGAAGAATGAAGATGGATCTCTCACACCACCTCCAGAGTCTAAGCCACCATGATTTTTCATCTGACCCTCTAGTTCCCCTTTACCTGCCCTCCCGTTATGTCTCTTTAGCTAGTTATCTTTTAATTATCCACTTTTGACCATGTTTTTTTTTTTGGTCAAAACAAAACAAAAACAACAACAAAACACATTTAAAGTCTCCTGTTGTTTTTCAGATTATTTGTGTTCCTACTGCCTAGAACATTGTATCATTTGATCCATACTCTGCTAGATTTTTCTATTTATTCAGCCTTCAACTCAGGAGTCTGATTAGTATTTGCTTGGGGAGAACTTCATCCCCATAGGCACCTATATATTTTGTGAGGAAATTGAGAAAGCAGTGTGGTTTGACTACCTCATGTAAGCTCCCTGATTACACAATTACCAACTGGGTTTTTCATTCTATTAAATTTATTTCCTTTGAACATCTCCTGGCAGTTGGACTGGAGGACATTTTTAATTAAGATAATATTTCTGAGGAAATACAGAAAATAGGAAAGAGTAAATGGGATTTGATTGCTGTTGCTTAATCTTTAGTTGGATCATCCATACCTCTATTTGTCTGTAAAAATTCAGGAGTCAGAGTGCATTAGTTTCCTGAGGCTGCTATATCAAATTATCACAAGCTGGGTGACTTCAACCAACAAGAATGTATTCTATCATATGAGGCCAGAAACCCAAAATCAAGGTGCAAGCAGGGTTCTGCTCCCTCTGGGGAGAATCCATTTCTGGGTTCTTCCAGCTTCTGGTGGCTGGTGGCTGTTGACATTCTCTGACTTATGGCTGCTCTATGTGCTTGGTCTTCACATCTATCTTCTCTTCTCTGTGTATCTAATAGGCTGTGTCTTCTTCTTATAAGTACACATGAGATAGTATTTAGGGCCTACTCAGATAATATAGGCTAACCTCCTCACCTCAAGATTCTTAACTTAATTAGATCTGCAGAACGTTACCAGGTAATAGTCACAGGTTTTAGAAAATAAGATCTGGTATAGTTGAAGGTGACCATTCAGCTCACTACGCAGAGTGAGAAGATATTATTAGAAGTCTGCTAGAACCCCTTCCTATATGAACGTTTGTAATGGCCTCCTAAGTAGGTGGCAGGTTGAGAGTTTAAGCTACTCTGTGGTATTGCTGACTTGGCATCTCTTTTGTTGGCCACATAATGTGTGAGGGCCTTATATTAACACCAGCCCCTCATGTAAGTAATCGCCCGGGGTAACAATCTGGACAATCTGGACTTAACCTGGGATCCCCAAAGCACTCCACCCATAGACCCTCATAAAGTTTGTGCCCCAGGTCTCTTGTTCTCTCTGTCTGCATTCTGCCTCGACCTCCTTATGCGGCCTCTCGAGGTGTGTTGTGTACTTTCTCCAGGACCTATGAGAAATAAGCTTATTTATTTCAATTTCTCTTGTAGTCTTTTTTTGAATCCTAGCTCACCATTCTACACCCTGTGCTCTACTTAACAAATGTTAATTTAACAAAGTCATAACATGGCCTTTCTTGCTTTTGTATGAGATTTCCAGGAACAGGGTGCTTACTACCTCCCTGAAAACTTGCTCTGTTCATTCTTATTGTTAAAAACATAAATCCTTAGCAATGAGGTGGGTCTGCCTTGGGTCCTTCCTACCACTTCAGCCACAATTACAGATAACCTTCACCATCTATCTTCTACTACCCAAATCTGGCAGACCATTTAGTCAGGGCTAGGAGAGCACGAGGAGCCTCAGTACCACATGAAGATGTAATCTAGAAAGTATATGAAAAATTCCTAAAAGCCAATATGGCAAGTGAGTCTGCCTTGACAACTCTGTATTGGGCCAAGACAAGTGGCAGGGTTTCTGCCTTGGTTTCTCCAGCTGGGACTAGAGTCCAACCTGAACCCTAGCTTACCTCAAGGAAATCTTCATACCTTTCTGAGCTTGTATCCTTAATCTGTCTTCGACAAATTGGATTTTATTCCCCATATTTGCCTTCCCACATGCTTCTTAGCCACTGACTTGGATCTTGGTCTGAAGAGACAAATCAATTGAAAATATCCACATCTGCTATGTTGCATGTTTAAACTATTGGGTTGATCACTTTTGGTACCAGACTTATCCTGGAATAAATATGAGTTAGCATTCTACCCTTTTTTCATACCAGGAGCCAGCCCCATACCAGAGTTAATTTCCCCAGCCTTGGTCCACTTATTTGTTACTAAAGTTATCTTATTTAGTCTTCACAATACTTTGAAGTAGGTTCTGTCATTATTCTCATTTACAGAAGACACATTTTAAAGCACAATGAGGTATAGTATGGAAGTCCATCTCTGAAATATGTTATTTCTTCTCTTTTCTAGGCTTAACAACAATTTCTTAACAGCTCTTCATTTTAGGATGTTTTCTGTCTCTTACCTTCCTTCCTTCCTTCACTCCAGTCCTCTCTTCTCTACTTCCTTACCCTCTCCCCTCTCACTGCCTCCTTTCTTCCTTCTACCATTTTATTACCCACAATACAAATACAATACATTTTATTACCCACTAACACTCTTTCTGTCTTTTCCTTTGTCTCAGCCTCTCTGTCTCTCCCTCTGTCTCTGTCTTTCTCTCCTCACCCCCAAAAGGGGTCTTGTCTCTAAGTCTGATGCCTCCAATCTGCCTGAACACAGAACCAGATTCTATCCTAGATTTTCCTGTATCTCTATCATTTATTCAGGGCCTGAGCAGGGCTACCTTTCTTCCCTTTGGGAAACGTATAACATTCAATGGCCATTCTTTTTTCTACTATTTAAAGTCACTGATGGAATGCTCTGGTCTCTTTCTAGAAGTGTGATAGGATCATAGACCTGTAGACCATGTCAAACTGAGCATCTCTCAGGGTGACTGAATTTTGAGGGAGGATTCACAGTAAATTTTTATCCTCCTCTGTAGCAGTATTTCTCATTTCTGATAGAAACCCACTCTTCTTTCTTCATAGCTCTTCCTGTATCTTTTCCAGCTAGCATAATTTCATTCTGATCACTCCAACTAAGCTAGCAAGTTTCATGTTTGCATATCTATTTGTCTGATTAAGAAAGGCTCTTCACTTTGTTTGATTTCTGAAGGAGGGCTTTTCCTAAAATGCTATGGCGACACTTCTTTCACCACTCCCTGAAGGAACCCAATATAATTAGGTAAGTGAAAGTCAATATTCCTGAGATAACACAGATTGAGAAGAAAAGAAAAGTTAGAAAGATGGAGAGAGTGTGTCTCAATTTGTCTGCATTAATGTATTTTGTGTCTCCAGTCTGAACTCTAGACATTATGTCCAAAATGATTTAGAAGTCCAGTAGGCATCTCAGGCATAACTAGACTCTTGATTCTCCCCACATAACTGTTAGTCCAATTTTTTCCTTCTCAGTAATGGAGAATCCATTTTTTCTGTATGCCTAAACAAAAATCTTGAGGTCAACTTGATTCCTCTCTTTCTCTCATACCACACATACAATTTGTCCATAAATTCTGTATACTCTATCTTTAAATACATCCTGGTTTTAAGCACTTCTCATCACCTCAACTGCTACAACCCTGGTGCCTTCTACCACAATCTCTTACCTAGATTATTTCACATGTCTCCCCATCGATGTTTCTGCTTTCGCCCTTGAACCTTTGTGTTTTATTCTCTATATCGTAGCGGTAAACAAAGTCATACTGTATCATTCTCTGTTTAAAACCAGTAGCCTATCATACTAAAAATAATTTCCAATTCATGGCTTAGAAGGCCCTACTTTATTTGACCCCAGATACCTCTTTGTCTTGAATTTTATGGATTTTCCTTCCCGTACTATGAACCAGACTCAATAGCCCCTTTGTTCTTCCTATAATAGAACAAACTCAGACATTTGACATATACTCCCTCTTCAGGTCTTTGCATTTGCTGCTTCTTGTGCATAAAATGCTTTTCATCATGCTCAAATTGGCATGGCTCATGTATACTTCTGGAAGTGCATTCTTCCACTTTGTGCTCAATGCCACCCCCTATCAGGGGCCTACCATGACAGTCTTATTGAAACTACAATGCCCTACCAAAGTCTATGCACCAAGTGTTTTTTATTTTTCTTCATAACACTGATCACCACTTAATTACAAGGCATTTTGTTTTGTTTTGTTTTCCACCCTCTCTATGAGAATAAGGAATATGTCTGTTTTATACTCTGTTGGATCCGCAGCTTCTAGAATAGTGATGGCACATAATAGGTGCGTTTTGTCCAATGAATGAATGAAAATATAGTAAGCTTTTATGAAGGCCATTGTTTGAGATTGGAGTGAGGCAGGAAGAGAGCAAGTTACTGTCAAGGAGAACTTGAGTCTGAATCTTTTTTCTGGTCCTGCCTACCTTACTTTTGGCAAGTATGTTGACTTTTCTGAATCTAATTTTTCTCAAGAGTAAAACTGATAGGGCGCCTGGGTGGCTCAGATGGTCAAGCGTCTGCCTTCGGCTCAGGTCATGATCTCAGGGTCCTGGGATCGAGTCCCGCATCGGGCTCCCTGCTCCTTGGGAGCCTGCTTCTCCCTCTGCCTCTCTCTCTCTCTCTCTCTCTCTGTCTGTCATGAATAAATAAATAAAATCTTAAAAAAAAAAAAGAGTAAAACTGATATTATATATATTATTATTATATATGCATTCTTCTACCATCACAGCTGCACAGTGGTCTGTGGCTTGTGTTCTTGGGAGCCCAGTGATCACTCACAGGTCTTTATTGGATTCCTTTGGAGTAGTGGGTAAATAATAATGTGGTATATAGGAAGATGCCTTGCCTTGATACTTTCATATATTCAAGGAAATTTTAAGAAGATTGTTTATTCAGAGCGCCTGGGTGGCTCAGTTGGCTAAGCGACTGCCTTCTGCTCAGGTCATGATCCTGGAGTCCCGGGATCGAGTCCCGCATCGGGCTCCCTGCTCTGCAGGGAGTCTGCTTCTCCCTCTGACCCTCCTCCCTCTCGTGCTCTCTGTCTCTCATTCTCTCTCTCGCAAATAAATAAAATCTTTAAAAAAAAAAGAAGATTGTTTATTCATCTATTATATATAGTATATATATTATGCACACATGTGTATTAGAGAGAGAGACATTTAATAAATAACACACATAAACCACTTGACATAGTACATAATCCCTGGAACTTGGTAAAGGTTACTTTTGGGTCTGCCCCTGTGGCCTTTCCTCTCTATGTATCCCACTCACCTTGCCTAAATGATGTCTCACAGAAGAACTTCCTTACTATCTGGAAGAACCCAGTTGAGACCCATAAGGCTCCCACCGCCAAGGTAATTGGGGTGTCTGTGCCTGTGCTTATTTGTCAGCTTGGCTTGTGACAATCTGTACACATGTTTTTCGGCAGATGTTTGACATCATTTGTCTCCCTGCACAGATGGTATCTACCTTGATTTGTGGTGAGATGCAGATTTGGGCTGGCAACTGCCACTCAAATCGGTGCTGCAAGAGGTAGTTTACCCGCAGCATCATGCTGCTGCCCCCAAGGGATGACTCAAATCCTCACGCTGTGTGTGGGAGGGAACATGACAGTTTAATTTAAATACCTCTGCTGGGGGGTGGGAGGATGGGTTAGCCTGGTGGTGGGTATTGAGGAGGGCACGTTCTGCATGGAGCACTGGGTGTTATGCACAAACAATGAATCATGGAACACTTCATCTAAAACTAATGATGTGATGTATGGGGATTAACAGAAGAATAAAAAAATAATAATTAATAAATAAATAAATAAATAAATACCTCTGCCAATGCACCGAGCTCTGCAAGACACATTCTCTGCTGTATACTCGTGTTCCTGTGCTATCACTCTACCTGTGCAGTCTCAGCTGCAGTCCCACAGAGAGGGGAAGAGATGGCCTGGGTTCTAAGTCCACCTGCTGCATCACCAGGATAATGGTTAAAGGGTTGGCTTCTGGAAGCTACCGGAGTTCGACTGCTGATGCTTGAACGACAGCTATGTGGCCAGGGACAATTGACTTAACCTCTAGTTTCCTCATCTCTAAAACTGGGATGACCCCTAATAGTACCTATTTCTTTGAATCATTGTGAGGATTAAATTGTATCTTTCAAGTAGAACACTTAGAACACTCCCTAGGATATAGTAAGTTTTAGTAAGTATAAGCGATTGTTACCGGGCATATAATTAAGTGTAAGTGGAACAAAAGTTCAAAGAGGAATCAGGAAAGACCATTTAGGAACCTGGAATGCCTGATGAAGACATGTAAATAACATTCATGCAGCGCAAGATGGTATCAGAAACCCAACCTACCCCGGCAAACACATGGGCTACCGGGGAAGGAATAATTCACTGGAGGGTGAGGATGTAAGTGAATAATGTTTCATCGAGGATTTCATTGAGACCTAGAAACTGAGTCGCATTGAAATAGAAGGAAATGGTATTTGACATTCTAATCAAAGACTGAGATGCTGTTAAAACTTTTTCTTAATATGGGAAACCCTGAGTTTAGAGCTTTTGCTTCATTTGAAGGGTCTTTCAGGCTTCTAAGTGAAAAAATTGTATTCACATACAGCCATGGTCACAGTGAGCAAAGGGCAGAGGATGAAAATAACATTTGCCAAGTACTTACCACACACTGAGTAATTAGTGTCAAGCAATTAGTTTTTAACCCTACCGTAAGCTTCTAGGAAGGAGGGGTTGCTGTATCCATTCTACAGATGAGAAAACAAACTCAGGAGGGTTAAATAAACCAAACTTCTCTTAGCTGGTAGAATCTGGAACGTAAACCCAGATTTAAATTGCTGTACATTCTAAAAGCATTTTCTTTCTACATGGTCTTACTACCTGCTATTAGATGCTGAGATTCATCCTTTCGGAATGGATGTACATTCCCGATTCCCTGTTACTAGTTAGTTCTGTGTGTCACATCATTTTTCATTTCCTGGCACACATAAGACATAGCAATATTCACTGGGCACACCAAGAAAAGCAGTGAGGCTACTTCCAGTCTCTGACTTCCATTAGCCCTGCCTGGGCTGAATAAATGTGTATCAAAGATCGCTTTTGACCTTGGTACACTTGCATGTTACAGTTCTGGGGTAGAGGAGGAAGAGGCATTAAATGGAACCCTTTAGTTGCTCCTGGCCCTGTCACTTTTGGATTTCGCTCAACCACAGGAAAACAGGTGGTACTAGGAGCTCAGTGGCACCAAGAGCCCCACCACAAGTCCTGCTCAGGAAGCCACCAGCCATTCACCTTTGCCGCATGAGTGACGGCTCTATGCAGAATGCATTTCAGAAAACGAGCGTTCTCTGCAAAACCATTCCACATTTTGACTGTGCCATGAAGCACCATATGTATTTATATCACACCAGTGGTAGTGTTTAAAAGAAAAACCTCTTAAGTCAGTTTTCACATTATTCCAAATGATGAAAAAAGATAATTTTGTTTCTCTCTTAGGGCTAGGAAGGCAATGTCGTTATTCCTCACCAGTCGTCGAAAGGATCTGGGGTTTCTGCACTTGTGACAAGTATCCTTTAGGATGTGCAAAGTGTCTGGGACACATCTGGTTAGATCAACAGTCTTGTGTAACTAGACTCAAAATGGTGTGGCTTTCTCTTTCCTGACTGAGCAAACTGAGCATCCCTTCCACTTTGGGGCATATTTATACTCCTCTCTGCAGTTGTGTTTGGGAATTGTTTCATGATCTGCTCACTGATGGTGTTCACTTCATCAGGTCTATTCTGCAGGGTCAGCCTCTTTCTTTGAATCCAGTTATTAGTCTTTGATATTCATTTGTACTGAGAATGGACTCTTATGTTCTGGACCTTCTTTCATCCTAGACTTGGAATCTTGTTCTTTTTCATGAGTTTCAGACATACATGGACACATACTAACACACACATGTCTGTGCCTAGCAAGTTTCCTTGAAATACAGCCTAGACAGAGCTCCAGGGCCCTTGATTACCTTGGTGAAAGGCACTGGAAGAAACGGGGCATTTTTAACTGACTCTCTTTCTCTCTCTCTCTAACACACACACACACACACACACACACACATTATGTTTATATATAATCGGTTTTGCTTTTGAGAAAAATGAGACTCAGGAAAGTTAGCAAACTTGCCAAAGGTAAGGACAGAGAGGACGAGAACCATTTCAGTTTTGGCAGCTGGGTAGAAATTGTGGGAGGTAAGTGGGTGGATTCCCTATATGTCACAGCTTCTGACTCAAGAAAGAAAAGATAATTTAACTTTTATACAACATCTTAAAATTTGTACGGTGCTCCTTATATCCTACTATCTCTCTCTTTTGAACATGAAGAAGTGAGTTTTGTATCCATATCTTGGAGATTCGAGAAGAGTACTTTCTCCACTCTACTGATTCTGTGAATTTTAAGTACCCACCAGTCTTTTAAGGGGCCAAAATTCTGGAAGCATTAGTCTTGTCTCATGCATTATCATAAGCTTCTAGGAAGGGGGGTTATTATCTAAGCTAAAAGAGTTCAGACAATTACTAGGATTGTTGTATCGCAAATTCAAGTTACAGAAGAGGTTGAAAGGATATTCTAGTGACAGCTGAGGGATGGAAAGGGACTTAGGATCCAAAGGGATTTTAAAAGAGGATGGAAGTGCAGTTCATTTGGACGTTGAACGGGGGAAGTGGAGGAAAGTCTTTGGTGTTCTTGTCAAGAAAATCGACAATGGGATAAATGTAATCTACGTATTAATAAAGAATACATAAAGAGATCAAATATCTGTGATTATAGTCTCTTATACATTAGGGTATGGAATTACAAATAATATTCAGCCAGAATTGATGGATGATTTGGTAAGTGACAGAATTCTAGGATAGAGGAAAGAAATACCATATTTGAAGGCCATTCTTCCACTCCCTTTCTGAGTGAGAAGGAAAAATAAGAAAGAAGTTTATAAGAACATAAACCATTGCTATCAGCATCCTGTGCATCCCAGGAGGCTCTATGGAGTATCAAAGTCAGGTGTAGGGGTGGGAAAAAGATTCATTATTGTCAGTTATTTTTGGCTAGAAGGCCAAGAACTGTTAGCTTTTAGTCTTACTGGATGAAGTTTCTCCTTTCACGCAATTCCTCATCATCTAGGGAATAGAAAGGTTGCTTTTGGGAGTATATTTTCTGGTTTCCTGTCCTCGATGATACACACACACACACACACACACACACACTGTTCTTGTTCACATAGACCTCTATAGATTCCCTCCTATTTCTAGAGAGAATTTCCAATCCTTAGACCGTCTAACCTAACCTCTCAGTAGCCTGGATTCAAGGTGAGAGAAAAAGGGACTTCCATATCCACCAAATCTTAGATTTGTTAGAATGGGGAGAATATGTAAAAAGGTAGAAGTTGTTTCAAATTACAAGGCCTCACCCATTTTAGACATCATAAATGTATGACCCTTCTACCCCAACACCAATATCAGGAAGCAAGAGGAGTTCTGAGCTCTCAGAAGAACTTGAAGAAACCCCAGTCTCTCTTTTTCTCTCACTCTTTAAATCTCCATAAACTTTGCATATTCCCTCTTATTCTATGGTGTTCTCTCCAAGCTCAAATTTCATGGTTAGTCATTATAATCACTTTGTTTTTGTGTTCATCTTCAATTCCCTTGCCTCTTTCTCAATTATTAATAGTTTTTGACAAGACAGACACTTTGGCTAAGTCTATCTCCTCCCCTCCCTGGGGCTATGCCCATGCAGCTGACTGTGTCTGGAACAAAACTTGTTGGTCATACTGGTTGGTCCCACTTTAAATTCATGACCACGTATTTTAAGTGCACCGTGAAAGGTACTCAGCAGCCATACCATATAATGCTAGTGACTCACTCTCTTACTTTCTTACCTCTGTACTCTGTGAATGACTTTGCTTCTGACTTCACTGAGAAAATTGGAGCAATCAGAAGATCATTTTCCACCCACATCCACCCTACCTATGGACTCAACCAAAATATGAATCTTGTTGTTGTAGTTGAGCTATCCACATCCCTAACTAAAAATCAATCCCTATTTGCTCACTAGATTCTATCCCCTTTTGCCTACTCAAAAGATATCACTCAAGCAATTATGCCCTCTCTTTCCAATGTAGGGGACTTTTCCCTCTCTGCTGGACCATTTCTATCAGTAGTCAAACATGATGCTATTTTTCCCCTTTTGAAGAAAAAAAATCTTAGTGGGTTCCATGGTGTAATGGTTAGCACTCTGGACTCTGAAGAAAAAAAATCTTACGCTATTTCCCCCACCGGTTTTATATACCATTTCTTCTCTTCCCTTTGCAGTCTGTCCTTAAAACCATTATCTATTCTGCCTGCTTCAGATTCTTCTTTTCCTTTTCTCTTTTAAATTCACTGCCTCCACCTTTCCGTCCTCTTCAATGACAGTGTTCTTGTCAAGATCATTATGATGCTAAAACCAATGGATTCTCCTCAGTCTTCATCATTCTTAACTTACAGAGGCACTTGCTACTCTAAGCGTAATGGTCTCCCCCCTACTTCTAGACACACACTCATCATTTAGCTTTCAGAACATTATTTTCTTTGCTTTCCTCCTGTCTCACTAGTCATTCCTCATCAACTTTCCTTTGCTGGTTCATCCTCTTTTCCTGAACCTCTTACAGTTGTTTTGTCCCAGAGATCAGCCCTCGGGCCTATTGTTTTCTTCATCTCCATTCACTTTCTTGGTGATCCCATCTGGTCTCCAATCTAGTGCCACAGTCTACCAGACTTACGCTGTCATGAGCACGCTATGAAGGCACACACATGAGTTGTGTCTTTCCACAATGTCAGCTTTATTCAATCATAAAGCAAAGTTAAATTACAATCATAAAGCAGGTTCAGGATTCCAAACTCAATGACAATTCACTGTATGATTAAACTTGGCTTCTTAGACGGCACACAGAGCAGGACAGAAGATAAGCCACACAACAAGCAAGATAACAGAAGGGTGCAGGAAGTGAATGAACCAAGCGTAAAGTCAGTCAGTGGGCACGCAGTTGAGATAAGGCCTCGGCACTCACTGCTTCTGTTGTTCAAGCAGGGAAGGCTCTCAGTTTTGTTCAGAGACCCATCAGGCAGAGCCTTCGGCGGCAGTTGCCTTTTTTAAGGGGCCAGACATAGAGGGGTCAGGTCTGAAGAGTCTGACAGTTTGCTGCCAAAATCCTTCCCTTTTTAAAGGGATTTAATCAGTTTTTGGTCCCCGCAGACCTCCTCTGCTTCTGCTTGTTATCTGTTCTAGGGTGTCAGCTGACGTTGGTCCTGGCCATATCTCCTAGCTGCAGTACCTTACCTGCTTGCGTCATTGCTCGACACAGACTCCTGCTTGACATGAGAGACTCCATTTTGCTCTCTACAGACCAGACCAAGATCCTGAACTCCAGGCTGATAGGTACAATTGCCAGCTCAACATTGCCAATTGGATGTGTAATGGACATCTCAAACTTCATGCTTCTAAAACTGAACTTCTGATCTTCCTCCCAAATTCTGTTCTTTTTTTTTTTTTAAGCTTTTATTTATTTATTTATTTATTTATTTTTTGAGACAGAGAGCACGAGCAAGAGGAGGGAGAGGGAGAAGCGGACTCCCCTCTGAGCAGGGAGCCAGATGTGGGGCTCGACGCCAGGACTCGGGATCATGACCTGAGCCAAAGGCAGACACTTAATGACTGAGCCACCCAGGCACCCCCCCCCAATTCTGTTCTATCTCTAGGCTTTATCAACTGAGTTATGAAAACTCTAGCCTTGTAATTTCTGAGACCAAAAATCTTGGGTGATCTTGGATTTCACTTTTTTTCTCTCAAACTCTACATCTGATCTCAGTGGAAATTCTATTTGCTCTGCCTTCACAATATATTCAGAATTTATCGCTTTCTATCACCTTGTGTGAGCCTTCTCACAGGTATCTCTATTCCTACTTTTCTCCCTTACACTCTGTTCTCAATATAGTAGCCAGTGATTCTTTCTAGAAGTAAGTCGGATAATGTCATTTGTTTGCTGCAAACCTTCCAAGGGTTCCCATCTTCTGCAGAATAGAAGTCAAATTCTATCCATTAGCCCATGTCAGTTCTCTAAGCTCAACTCCAGCTCTTCACCACTTTACTCATTCTCCTCCAGACATATCTGCCTCTTTGCTGTTCTTGTTTTTCAACTATGCAAGACACCCTCCTGCCTTATTGTCTTTGCATAAATTCCCCTTTTTTGCAAACACTTTCCTGTAATTTCCATCTATCAAACTTCCTGACCTTCTTCAAATATTGATATAAATGTTCCCTTTAAGGTCTACCCTGATCACTCAACTTAAAATTGTGTCCAGCCCCCACCAACCACATACACACCCCCCACACCCCAACCCCCTTACTCTGTCCCCCCCGCCATGACACCACTTTCTTAACATGCTACATATTATTTTTTTCAAATTATGTGGATGTGATTGTTTTACTCTTTATGTCTTTTCTCTATAATGTGGGCATCACAATAGCAGAGGTTTTACGTTCTTTTTCAGTGATATATCCTGATTTTCTGGAATAATTTTTGGTACACATGAAGGGCTCAGTAAATATCTGTGGAATAAATGAATGATTGGGTACCTGCAATATGGGAAACAAAGGTAGAAGGAAATGTAGACAAAATTAAATATCCATATAACCTTCATCCCATTGACAAATAGTTGAAGAAGGCAGAGTATTTATGTTCTTCCAGGAAGCTCTTGTCTTAATGTTAATACCTTGTTAGAGGGAAAAACAACCTCATTTTGACAATAGCAAGGCCTCCAGCTCTGGTGAGTCTTCTTTAGCATATGAAAATCCTTTTGGAACTTCCCTTATCTTTACCTCCCCCAACAGAAGTCTATAATCAGTTGCTCCTCATAATCCTGGGGCCCCAGGGAGCAGCAGCTCTTTCTGCCCAGTCCTGTCCCTGTGCTTTAATAAAACCAACACTTTGCACCAAAGACCTCTCAAGAATCCTTTATATATGTGAAAAAAAAAAAAAGAAAGAAGAAGAAGATAGCAGGAGGGAAGAATGGGGGGGGAGAAATCGGAGGGGGAGATGAACCATGAGAGAGGATGGACTCTGAAAAACAAACTGAGGGTTCTAGAGGGGAGGGTTATCTGGTGGGTTAGCCTGGTGACGGGTATTAAAGAGATGGGCATGTTCTGCATGGAGCACTGGGTGTTATACACAAACAATGAATCATGGAACACTACATCAAAAACTAATGATGTAATGTATGGTGATTAACATAACAATAAAAATTAAAAAAAAAAAATTTAAAAAAAGAAGAGAATTCTTTTTGGCCATAGGCTCAGTCCAGACCCACCAACCTCACCTATAGTCAAAAACCACATCAACATACACTGGCTATTTTTAGCTTGTTCTAAGCAGTCTCATATGTAGAGAGAGGATATAGTCTTTGTCATCTAAAAAGACTAGACTTGAGTCCCTCTACTACCATTTCATTTTTCGTAGTGTGAACTTGTAAGTTATTTAAGAAAATCGGCATAATGGTATACACCTCTTAGGTTTGTTCTAAGGAGGAAAAAAAGAAATAAGTCAAGCAGTTTTCACAGTGCCAGATGCGTAATAAGTGCTCAACAAATGTTGGCAATTACTATGTACTTTGTAAGGAGTAGCTGCTTTCATTTTGTATCTCTTCTTCGCTTCAGAGAGAAGTAGATAGTAATTGTGTTCCTTTGAGACATAAGTCACCATTTCTGAGGCATCTGGGGCTAAGAACAGCTTCTTATCAGATTGTGTCAATAGTGCGCCTGAATTTAATGGGTGAGCACATTGTTTGCACAGAAAAAAAAAAAAGCAATTGTCTCTGTGTGATATTTGTGTCTGATTAGCAACAACAATTGCTTCTCCATTTTCAAGCTCTGGTTCATATCAGAGAAGTGTTTCTGCAGTGTATATTAGATGAAAATGAGATTGGGTTTTCTTTCTCTGACAGGCTGAGTACAAGCTTTTAAAGGCAAGAGCAAAATACTCCTACACAGGACGTGAGTTCCATTTCTTTTAAATAGGTTGTCACAATACTAAGAACATAAAGCAGCTCCAGTAAACAAAGATCATTTCTTACAGTGGCATGGGATAGACAGAAGTGAAGAAAAGTTTCCAAAATGGAAAATGGGCCAAACTGAGGGACCTCTGGTAGGATTTCAAGTAGAAACAGTGCTACATCTAAGGTCTCTCTCATTCTCTCTCTCTCTCTTTTTTAAAATTTCTAATTTAGAGAGAGGAGTTGAAAGAGATGGTAAGGATTTTTTTTTTTTTTCCAGAAAATTACACAAACAAAAAATCTCACTCAGGTGTTAGGTTTGGGTCATGTTCTGTGTGAAAATAAATTACAAATGCAATGAGAATCTGATGGAGATTCATATGTATTTATTTTCCTGACTTTGGCAAAGACAGTTTGGTAACAAATGACTGACTACAGAGAACAGAAAAAACTTTACAATTGAAGAGTATGTCCCTAGAACAAAAAGTAAAAAAAAATTGAAAAGTAAAACCAAAAAAAAAAAAAAGACTTAAAGGAAAAGAAAGATATGTCCTTTAATGGAACCATGATATATTAGAATGGAAAGGGAGCTCTTGAATCATTATTATTATTATTTAAATATTTTATTTGAGAGAGAGAGAGCATGAGAGAGCAGAGAGCACAAGCAGGGAGTTGGGGAGAGGCGCAGAGGGAGGGGCAGAAGCAGACTCTCCACTGAGCAGGGAGCCCAAAGCAGTGCTCAATCCCAGAGCCCCCAGGTCATGTCCTGAGCCCAAGGCAGATCCTTAACCAACTGAGCCGACCAGGCACCCCTCCTTTGTTTTTTGTTTTTTGTTTTTTTTACCATTTTTAGGTGAAGAATTTGAACATCAGCAGTTTTAAACGTGTTGTCCAATGTCACGTGGGAGGTATGCTAAGCACCAGTATCCCTGGACATTAGGCTCAGCACACTGTTCTCCACTCATACTTCCGTTCCTAGTGCATCGTAAGAGAGGCAGTGACACGAACTCATTGACTTCTGAAATGGACCAAACAATGGCTCAAAGGGAAAAGTGCTCTTGAGTGTGGACAGACTCCTTAAGCACTGGTCATGAAATATCTATGTTACAGCTTAAAAGGAAAGAAGGAAATTCTATTCTGGAGGATTTTTGCCAAAGCTAGACTAGACTCCAAGCCCTTAGAAGTGTGGCAATGTGATGGCAGGACCCTTATCATGAAATGGAGAGTAAGTGTCTAGCTCAGATGATCGATGATGTGATTCATGCCGAATAATTTAACCATGTGCCTGATACATAGGACGTGCTCCATGACCTTCACATACCTGCTCTTTCAACTACACCGTAACTTGTCTTTCACTGAGGACCTCACCTGAGAGTTCAAGGCCAAGCCATGTGAAAAGCATATTTACATTTATATTATTCAGAGTCTTAGAAACAGATAAAGTAATACTTAAAAAATATATATATATATTAATTGCAAAGGTGGGGGCAGGGTTAAAGGAAACTAACAAGTAACAGTAGAGAATGTCCCAGACAAACAACTGCATGGAATTGCTACCAGCTATAGGCCTCAAGGGGCAAATGGAATCAATAGTTATTGTAACCCAGAGAAAGAGGAACTATAGCAATAATGTAGACCTGGCTAAGAGGAGATGTACCTTTTTATTTTTTAATTAAACTTTTTGTTTTGAGATAATTGCAGATACACATGCAGTTGTAAATAATATATAGAAGTCCCATGTGCCTTTTACCCAGTTACCCCCAATGGTAACATTTTGCAAAACTAGTATAATATCACAATCAGGATATTGACATTGAAACCATCAAGATACAGCACATTTCCATCACTATAAGGAACCCTCATGACTTTAATAGCTATACTCACTTTCTTCTCCCTCTCCTCACTGTACCTAATCACAGACAACCACTAATCTGTTCTATAATTTCTCTAATTTCATCATTTCAAGAATGTTATTTAAATGGAATCTTGTAGCATGAAAACTTTTGGGACTAACATTTTTTACTAAATAATTCTTCAGAAATTCATCTAGATAGTTAGGTATACAATAATTTGTTCTGTTTTATCACTGAGTAGTCTTCTATGATATGGGTATGCCAGAGTTTGTTCAGCCATTCATCTGTTGAAAGACATACCTGTCTTTCTAGTTTTTGGCTATTATGGATAAAGCTGCTGTGAACATTCATGCAAAAGTCTTTGTTTTTTTAAGATTTTATTTATTTATTTAACAGAGAGAGACTGAGAGAGCACAAGCAGGGGGAGCAGGAGAGGGAGAAGCAGGCTCCCCACTGAGCAAGGAGCCCAGTGCGGAACTCAATCCCAGGACTCTGGGATCATGACCTGAGCCGGAGGCAGATGCTTAACCAACTGAGTCACCCAGGTGCCCCCATGCATAAGTTTTTGTGTGAACATAATTTGGTATGTTTCTGGGATAAATGCCCAGGAGTGCAATTGCTGGTCATAATTGCTTGTATGTTTTAGTTTTTCAAAGAAACTGTCAATCTATTTTTCAGATTGGCTATACCAGCTTATATCCCCACTAATATATGAGTGATCCAGTTTATCCATATCCTTTCCAGCATTTGGTAGTGTTATGTTTTAAAAAATTTTAGCCATTCTTATAGGTGTGTATTGACATGTCATTGTAGTTTTACTCTGTATTTCTTGAATACCCAATGATGTTGAACATTTTTTAGTTTGTCATCTTTACTTCCTTCTCATGAACTGTCTCTCCATATACATTTGCTTGTTTTGTAAATAGATTATTTGCTTGTTTAATGGAATCTGCCGATGCTTGCACACTAAATCCACATGTCAACTGGAACCAGATCCATTTCACTTCATAGCTGTGTCAGACACCAACCCAAAATCTGAGGTGGTTTTTTTTAAACCAAAGATCCTTATATTCTTATTTTCTGAAATACTCAACTTGGCATTTCTCATAGTTGTAACATGAATCAAGCTCTATTCAATGCCGAGGGAATACTAGTACAATTTGCAGAAAGGGAGGTATTCCCAGAAATGAAGCACCTGGGAAATTAGAGCTCTTTTTTAATTTAGTACTTCAGTGAGAGTCTTACAAATGGGATATGAATTTCAAAATGTCCCTGCTGGAAAAAAGAATGTTCCTTGCTATTGTTTAAGTCTATGTTGGATGTTGCTTACTCTTTCTTGATTGAGAGAGATGGAAAGAACCTGTCAAATCTCCCAATTAGCTTTCCATTTTATTTTACATTGCATTAAGGAAAGACATGGAATAATGCATCCAGTGAAACATGTGCTTAATCATGCAGGCCCATTGCCTAATTCCTATGATTCTTTAGGAAAGCTGTGTAGGGACTTAATTACAGTTTATTTTTGTTGGTGCCACAAAGAATATTGGGCATTTAAAAGGAGGTCGTGGCTCTTTCTCTATAAATAAACAGGTCTTCCTTGATTTACAGTGGGGTTATGTTCTCATAAACCCATCAAAAGTTGAAAATACAAGCTGAAAGGCATTTAGTACACCTTAATCTACCAAACATCACAGCCTAGCCAAGACTACCTGAAATGTGCTCGGAACACTTATATTAGCCTATGGTTGGGCAGAATCATTTAACACAAAGCCTATTTTATTTATTTATTTTTCTTCACAGAGCCTATTTTATAATAAAGTATTGAGTAGCTCATGTAATTTATTGAATACCACAGTGAAAGTGAAACAGAGAACAACCGTATGGGTACAGGATGCTTGTGAGTGTTCGGTTGTTTACCCTTCTGATCCCATGGCTGTCTGGGAGCTGCAGCAGCTGGCCTGCCCAACATCCTGAGAGAGGATCACAGTGCATGTCACTGGCCCAGAAAAAGATCAAAATTCAAAATTATAAGTTCAGTTTTTATTGAATGTGTATCGCCTTTGCACAATCATAAAGTTGAAAGATCCTAAGTCAAACCTTCATTAAGTTGGGGATCATCTGCATTTATAAAAGGAGCTCCATGAGATTTCTTTTATCTCACAGAAAAGAAAAATAACACTGAAAGAGATTTTGTGACCTACCTGCTCAATCCTTCCTTAGTACAGATGATTCGGTTATTATTCTAAATCATAAAACAAGGGGGAGAATGAGGAAGTTTCCCTGCTCAGAGAGTTCAGTGATTGTAGCTTGCCTACAGGGTGAAACCAATACTCCCTATCATGCAGAGACTGCAGTTTGGGCCCATTCTACCTCGTAAGTGTCTGCTCCGCCTGCATTTCTGTGTTCCCCATGTATGTCTGAGCACACAACCACACTTCTTATCTACACCTGTATACATTTGGCCTCTGCCTTCTGTAGATGCTTTTCAGTAGCATTCCAAGGACCTAGGGGACCATGGCCACAAAGGCAGATCCTGCAAGTTTTTCCTTTTCCATCCCATTGTTAAATAAGATGGACTTTGAATACATAGATTATCTTATCTATCTATCCATGTCTTACAGATGCCTGAACTCAATCTTGAATTAGAATCAAGGTCAGAAAGTAACTACACTCCCTTCTTCATCACTGCCTAAATTCTTAACTATTGTCAAGGATCAAGGGCCATATTCCTTCCACCCTGTAATCTTTATCCATAGGGAAGTAAGCTCAGATTCTAAGAGAGAATCCAAAATATTTTCCTTCTTTGTCAGCTAATACTTTCCTTGATAAAGTTTATACATCTGAATTCTTGTCTGAGTTGTCATCTAGAGAAAAATATCTAGCAAGGATGATTTGTGATTGAGGTTGATTTATAGGCAAAGTCTTTTTCCTCCTTAATTAGTAATTTTCTTGAATATTCTTGAGGAAAAGATGTTATGTATTAGATATGCTGTACAGTAATTGAAGGCATGTTAAAAAGCTTATATATATATATATATACATATATATATGGTGATATACATGGGAAGGAAAATTCATGGAGATTACTCTGGATAAATACTGTGATATTATACTATACTACAAAATATTATATTTTATACTGGGATAAAATCTTCTGCCCCTAACACCCCTAAGTGAAGGCTTCAACATGGAAGAGTAAAAAGATGATCTGCTTTTTTTTTTTTAATTTTAAAGAATTACTTATTTATTTGAGAGAGAGAGAGAGAGAGAGCAAGAGAGAGAGAGCATGGTGGGGGAGGAGCAGAGGGAGAGAGAATCTAAGCTGACCTAACGCTGAGTGGGGAGCTGGGCATCCGGCTCCATCTCAGAATCCTGAGATCACAACCTGAGCCCAAACCAAGAGTCAGACACTTAACCGACTGTGCCATCCAGGTGCCCCAAAGATGACCTGCTTCTGAGTGAGATAAATTTGAGTTCGATTCCTTCTCTATCACTGATTTAGGGCAAGTATTTTAACCATCCTAATCTATTCTTGTTGAAAGAATAGATGGCATTCTTAGAATGCTAGCTTGGGGGTACAGGGAGCTAGAATCTCTTTAGAGCGCTTGATTTCCCCAAACCTGTCATGTTGTAAGGAAGCCCAAGCAAGCCATAGCAGAGGCCAGGTGGAGAGGGATGTCTGACCAGAATCCAGCCATGCTTGCCATCCAGCCCAGATGCCACATATGAGTGAAGAAGCCATTGGATGACTTCCCCAGTTGCCACTAACTGTAACCACATGAAAAGCCTCAAACAAGAATTGTTCACTGAACTCAGCCAGCCCATCACTGAGATAAATAATATTTTTTAAATTTTAATTTTCAAAAAAGGACTAGAGATAGGATATAAGAAATCTAAGACTAAAGTAGCTCAATCAATGGCAACTGTTCAAATGATGCACAAAATACACATAAAATACAAACATCTTCTAGATGGTACATAGGTTAAGAGACAATGAAAATAAAAGGAATAAAAATCCTTTCTAAAAAAGTGCTCTATATTTAATATTAGATCTTTAGCAAAGTGACAAAGTCTTTTTCCAGTCCCAAGTTCAGTTCCGGGATTCAAAATCACAAGGTAGCTACTCTGTGCCTTTGTTTCCTCATTTGTAAATTGGGAACAATAATAGTACTTAAGCTAGTAAGTGTTACTGTCATCATTAAATGAGTTAATACAGAACAATGCCTGGTACAGAAGCACTCTGTGTTTAATATTATTAGTATTACTGAGAATCTCTTTGATCTCTTCAAGCACAGTCATTTATCAGCCCCAGAAACTCTAGATAAACAATACTTTTTTTTCTTTTAAGTATCTCAAATGTTGCATGGTATAAAGATTTCCAAAATTCAAATTTAACTGGAGTGCTATACTATTATTTGATAAATCCAGCAATTCTAGACCTAGTTAGACCACTTCCTCATCTGTAAAGTGGGGAAATAACATTGCCTTCACAGGGTAGTTTTATATTTAAAGTGCATGGTACAAAAGAGCTGCTCATTTTCTCTAGGTCTTTGCTCAAATGCTACCTTCTTGGCTTATTTCTGGTTAATTTATCTAAAAATTTCATCATCCTCCCGTGACCTCATATCCCCCTTTCTACTTTTTTTCCTCCTTAATCCTTGTACTATCTAACATGCTATGTATTTTACTTCTTTATCTGTATATATTATTTGTCTACCCCACTAGACTACAGCTCCATGAGGACGGAGACTATTGTCTGTTTTATTCACTGTTGTATCCCCAGTGCCCAAGAAGTGCCTGGCACTTGTAGGCATCCAATAAATAATCGTCGCTTGAATGAACAAATGAAGCTATCAACTAATCAGTGTTAATTTTGCTGCTCTAACCTTTCTCTGCCACACAGTAAAGAATGCCAAGTACTTAGCTCAGTGAATGTTTTGGTCCTAGGAGGCGTGGAAAGTCTGTGGGTGGGAAGGTAACGAGCTGATAGACATGTCACAGGTAGATCTCTCCGATAGCTTCGGCACGGTAGTGTGGGGGAAGAAACCAGAGTGGCGGGTAAGGGAGGTAAAGGGGTATGAGTATAACGTAGGAAATGTAGAACTGAAATTACCATGGGCAAAACTAGCTACAGTTTTAGACACGGTCAGTCACATGGCTCCTCTTTCCTCAATGGTGAAGTGTTCTCTAGGAGACATGAGTCAAATACACAAACCATTTTTTCAGTTGAAGAAAATGAGGGTAAGACTGAAATAAAAGATTTAAGTTCACAACTTACACAGGCTCCAAGTCCACTCTTCTTTCCACTACCGCACAGCTGCTTAAGCCCTATGGAGCTCTGAGACAAATCTGCCTCTTGCCTTGGGCAGATCCCCAAGTCTACATTCTATAGAATGCTTACCCATAAAATGGGATAATGCCATAATCTGCCTCCTAGGGGCTATTAGAGAGATTTATTGTTCAGGTTTGCTAAGTACTTTGAGGAGGGAAAGCATAGTGCTGCTTAGGCATGAGTTGTCATTTTGCATACCTTAATACCTGGAATTCTCAGGTTCCGGTCAATTCTCTTATGCTTGTTTGACCAATGAGCAGTGAGCTCCATTCTTTCTCCCTGTCTCCTGGCAAAATCATGTCTGAGAAACTCAGAATTATTTATATCTGAAACTTAGCTTTTCCGTGTCCCTCAGTGGCATGAATCGTTGTTGCGTATACGTGATTATATATATTTATATATCCAACATACAGTAATTTCTTTGGGTTCTCAATTTGATTTATAATCTTCAGACAGTTTTATAAATGTCTCTGTCACTTTTCTGGAATGGATAGCCTCCTTGGGACCATTCCTTGTTGCTCGGATTTCCCACTGACTCAGGCCTTCCTTGTTTGCACGTTATGCCTGACCATCTTAATGTTCGATATTTAATCAGAGTGAAATTTCTTTTATATGTAGGGCTACTAAAAAATGCGCTATCCAGGGGCACCTGGGTGGCTCAGTCGTTAAGCGCCTGCCTTCGACTCAGGTCATGATCCCAGGGTCCTGAGATCGAGCCCCACATTGGGCTCCCTGCTCAGCGGGAGGCCTGCTTCTCCCTCTCCCACTCCCCCTGCTTGTGTTTCCTCTCTCTCTGTGTCTCTGTCAAATAAATAAATAAAAAATCTAAAAAAAAAAAAAATGTGCTATCCATAATTGAATGAAGAGGCAGAAAGAGAGTAAAAGCTGACAATGCATGGTCAGGCCATGGAAAAGCTGGCCACATTTTTGCACTTATGAATATTATGATTAAGTAAGAAAGAAGGATTTTCATTTCATCTCCATTTGCCAGGATTAATTTTTCTTTCTCTTTTTATTTATTTTTCTCTTTCATTCTGTACACAGAATTTGGGCTCTTCTTTGGAGAGGAAAAAAATGGTAGGTCTGCCTCCAAGCATAGTTATTCCCATTCATATGAAATAAATGTCAGGGAACTTAACCCTTCACATGTCATAATTCATTGAGTAAATTGATTGCTAGGAAGTTGTACAGCATAGACTCTATTGCAAGGAAGGGGATGTATTTACCCTGAATGAATTTTATATGCATCAAATGAACAAGCTTGGTAAACATTATTGTTATTAGCTAACGTTTATATGGTGTGAACTGTATGTCAGACAATGCCCTAAGTACTTTCATTCATTAAATCATTTAATCCTCTGAACAACCACATAAGGTAGATGCTTACAATTGCTTCCATTTTACAGATGAGAAAATCGACACACAGCAGTTAAGAAACTTGCTCAAAGTTGTATGTCTGGTAAAAGAGCTGAGGTTTGAACTCAGGCAATCTGACTCTCATTCACTGTGTTATATTGGTTATGCCATAAACAGATACTAGTGGGTAAACTCCTTACTGCCCTGCAAAAGCTCAGTCCAAAGATATTAGGGTATATTTTATGAGACCTTTCCTCTCAGTGGCCTTCACCAGGTGAAATTCTGAATTTTGGGGTAGCAACTTACTGCTTTGATTAGTCTTATATTTGGAAATAAACTACAAATGAAATTAAGTCAGTCTATTTGATTTGGCTTTATTTGCTTTTTATAATACAGCAGTGGAGTAATTTTGTTAAATCACTACTCTAGGTCAGATAATTCACTCAGCATCTTCATAAGAGTATTGAATAGACTCATAAAAGACTTCAAAGTAACATACATAAAGTTTAATTAACTTGCCCAAAGTCACACACCAATTAAGTGACAGAATTGGACTTGAACTATGTCTTCTGGCTCTAGGCCATGTTGCTTACAATGCCTGATGCCATTAGTCATAAACTACAGAGAGCTACATATATGTGTATGTGCCTGAGTATGTATTAATGCAATAGAAACTAAAACATAGAAATCTTGAAAAACATGAAAATACTTATGTTTCCCAATTACTTTAACTAGAACCTCTGCATTCCTGTGGCTTATTCATAGGAACTTGTCAGGGATGAGAGAAATAAGCTATCTTGTGACTATTGCATGGCTCTGTTATGTCATGAATCCTTTTTCATTTATGATTACTTTGGAAGAGAATAAAAATGGAGAGTCACAAAATGTAACAATTTCAATATCCCCACTAGGGCAACCTATCCATACTGTAACATGTCTCACAATTATGTTGGTAGATTTTGCATTTTCTCTGTTAAGTTTTCTTAAGCCCATGCTTGCTCATTCTTAACCATGTTAATCAGTGATTGGTATATGCCTGCTTGAAATGACCTCTCATCTTATTTGTTTTTTTGCATTTTTCTAAAATCTCCTTAAAAGGTTTTTTAAAACCTCTTTTCTACTAAATATTTGAAATAACAGCTGATGAAAATATTTTAACTCATTATGTAGTGATTTTTTTTCCATTGGATGATCTTTCTTTGAATATCAATGTCTCCCCCCACCTCTCCTCCCGCCCCCCCCCCCCCCACTGCCCTGTCCCATCCCCTGCTTTTTTCCTATGATATAATGTGTGGCAGGATTCAGCTAGATCTCTGGGTTCATTATCTTTAGAAAATTTATTATTGGCAGTCCAGTTTGCTTAGAATGTGTTCTACTAAAAGGATAAGGGAGTTCCACAAGTGTGCTTTATTATATCAAAGGAAAGCATATTTAATAATAAAATGCTGAATGCCAGTATCTATATCTGAAAGTTCAGAGACTTCTTTGCAGGTCTGAAATAGTGGTGGCCAAGTTTTCATCTCCTGTGTCTACTCTGATCTATTAGTAATATGCCACTGAAGCACAACATTGAGAGTAATTCTATGGCCATATCTGGGCGCAGTAGGATTTCTGAGCTCAATTAGTGATGTCTGTCATGATTAGGGAACTGAGGAATGATGGAACCTATTCAGGCCTAACGCTTTCTACACAGTGATTTTCTGTCAATGTATTCCTAAGGATGACCTGGATAATCCTGTACTGTCATAACCTTGATCCATGTCCAACAAGAGTTTTATTATTTGAGTTCTTACTAATGTCCAACCTGCATAGATTTGGGGTAATTTAGAGTTATTTCCTCCTGTTCAGCTCTATTCAGAAGTAGATTTGCCATTCAATAGCTCTTCTTATATGTGAAGGCGGTCATTAAAGGATGGCCCTGGGAATTGTCCAGAGAGGGATGGAAGCTGCAAATTGGGACATCGGCAATTGGGATGTGCATTGTGTTATATCTCCAGGCTGAGAAGCCAGTCTGTTTTCATGGAAAACAGACCTTCCTGTTTTATCACAGCAGGAACGAGAGGAGCTTTGTGAACAGAACAGAGAAGTACGACAGTACGGACTTACACAATGCAGACTCATAATGGAAAACAAATTTGACCCATTTTATGACAAAGAACCCACTCTCCTTGGTGCTTCCGTGGTCCCATTAGCTGTCTTTGGGCTCACAGAAATTAACTACACCATATTGCCTGATTGTTCTTCACCCTTTCTTTCATCCGGGCCTGTTCAGAGTGGTGAGAGTTGACAAAACCTCATTATCAGTTGGGCCCAGACTATGTAGATGGACAGAGAGATTTGAAAAATAACACTCAAGGAGTTTGCCAGAGATAACTAATGTGTTATTTTAACCTAGTGACATGAAATACAATAGAACGAGTGGAGAAGAGTTTGATTTTTATCCAGTTGAATAGTCTTTAAATCATATGCAAGGGGGTGAGGGTGTGGAAAAAAAAATGGTCTTTGAATCTGTGTGATAGATGTTTCAGCTTAAAATGGGAGACAGATTTATTAATTGCCTGCCCCATGCCAGACACCATCACATATTTTCTCTACATTCCTGTTGGGGTTGAAGGGGTCTGATAAACAATATCCCCTCTTTTCTCCACTTGAATTCAGAAGCAACTTGGGGACAGTCACAGGGGATTGACAGCAGGAGGTGACAGTGTCGGCTTTATGACTAATGAAGCTGTTGGAGAATGTGATTTAGATGGAGCCGAGTGTACCTGCAAATACACTCCACCTAAATGGAAGGTAAACTATAGGTCCATTCCATGGAGGAAAGAGATGAGAAAGTAGAATACACAATGAGAGAAAAGATAGTGAGGGAAGGAGCCAACCTACCTCTTCAGGCTCAGCTGATCCTTACAAACCTAACAATCAGAAAAGTAACTAGCCTTCAGCTGGGAAAAAATAAGTAAGGAAATCAGCAGTGTTATGTTAATGAGAGTCCCAAGAAGAGTGGGGGAAAAGTGTTCCCTGCTAATATTTTCCTTTATTGTTACAATATTACGAATGTTTGTTAGAGGCAAAAATTCTATTTCTCGGGACCCATATTTTCATGCATGGGCGAGATTTTCTACCCCACATCCTGGGAGGGCAAATGAAGAATATTTCTGGTGTCTCTTTACTCCCTCCTTATTCCCAAATCTTCCCCAAAGGAGGAGAGGCAACTGATCTGATTGGTGAATTCAAAAGCAAGCACCTAGCAAACTTAGTTTAACCTCCTCTGACTTTCATCTGGCTCTGCTTGCCTTCAGAGGTGTCCATCTTGGCAACAAACCTAAGTATGTATGCTCTTCCTTTTGGGGAGTGGGGGGCTGAGCCTCTTCTCTGTGCTAAGGACCAGGTGGGTTAGACTCAACAGTTTTGGGGTGAATATAAAAAGCCCATCATGACTGCGTATCAAAGTACACCTCCCTTGTGCTTAATCAGTAATCAGACTGGCATTTTTAGCGTTTTAGCATATTAACTAGAAGGCTTAACTCTCAATCAGTTCTTAGGAAGAAAAGAAAGGAGTATTTATATATTTACTTACATCTTGGCCTTAGTCTGCTGCCTTGAGAAGCTGACATCCGGGGAACAAATTGGCACAGATTTGAAGGCTGCTGATACAACCTAGAATGGTGACTTCAGCCTTAGTGTTTGTGCCTGGGTGACACAAAACCACCCACTTGCATAAGAAACAGCTATGAATTATGTCCAGTTTTTGTAGATGCAGAGATAATGTTTTAACAGGAAGCCAGGCCTCTAGGGCTTCAGTGAGAAGCAACAAGGCGTTGGCAGATAAGGTGCTCTGTGCAGTACTGAGGAGCAGATTTTTCCTGAGCAAAGGAAACTCAAGATTGGAATGAAGAGTAATACTTTTATTACTTGCCACAATTATTTCACACTAGCAGAATTTTCGTATATAGGCCTCTTGGTTTGGCCTCTTGGAATGGGAAGATTGAGCAATATTTTGCTACTTTTATTTGGTGATTCAGCTGAGTCTGTAAGCCAGGATATGACACCAAGCTTCCACAGAGCACTAGAATGTGGTTTCTGCCAGGTATCATAGACTAAAATAATCCCATGTCCCAAGTGCTCTACCTTTTTTATGTTATTTTGAACAGCATTTAGAGCCAACAGAGAGAATTGTGGGGAGGAGCTAAGCTCTTTGACTCACAAGCTTTGTCATAGCTCAAAATTTAAACCCTTACCAAATGGTTTCACCTTGGCTCAGGATAGGTTAATTACATAGTCTTTGAATATGATTTAAAATATCGGTGTTTTGCACTGTGGTTTTACTTGTTGGAGGGTGGGACATTTTATAAAAAGGAATGAAGGCTCTTATTATAAACAGGCTGTTGGCCTTTTTTTTTTTTTTTTCAACTTAGAAAAGCAACTTCATATATTTTTATTCCAAGCCCAATGGCTAATAAGCCAATAAATAAGGTCAGGAAGGTTTGTAGTTAGAATACTCTCCCAAAGAATCCATTTTGTTCCAGAAACCAAGGAGGAATTGGGAGGACACATAGCATAATTAAGCTAAAAGAAGAGAGATCTTTCACAGGAGAAAGATTGATATGTAGACTAGATAGATTTACTCAGGAAATTAGATATTGGAAGCCAGGCTAAATACACTTGAAAGGGAAAAGAATGAGCCCAGGTTAAACTGCTTTTAATAGGGGACTAGAAAAAGGGCAGACATTTTAATTGTCCTTAGAGAAGAAATCATGGCTAGAACCCAAACAAATCTAACAGTACAGGAGAGACAATATCTCCCCCTCCCATGAGTCCTAGAGGAACCATTCAGAGGTATCTTATTAAAATTGTAGATAGAGGCTGTAAAAGCTATTGGAACCATTCTCTGAAGAATTGTCTAAAAACACAAAAAGAAGGAAATGGAGAGATTTGAGAGGGGAGGAACGGGAGGATCCGTGTAGATGAGCTCAAGCTCTATGAGATGATCACTAAGTTGACATAGATATCATTAGGGAAAGATAAAGTACTCTCTGTGGACTGAGGAAGTAAGTTTAAGAAATTTATGGAGTTAAAACTCTACAGAAATGTGGAAAGATGAAACATGGGAAAGAATAGACCAAACTGAAACCTGAGTGATTTGTTCTGCAGGGAGAAGAACTTTCTGAGTTTTTCCATCTCAAAGGGTTGAGCTTAGATGATATTTGTTTAAACAGTGAATTCTTTTGGCAGATCCCAAATTATCGTTATCTCGTCTCTTCAAAATGGAGGATGAAATGGGATGAACTCTAGAGAAATAAAGTCCTAAAAATAAAAATAATTTTAAAACAGAGGCCAGAAAGCAATGCAAAAAGCAAGAAAGAACAGAAGTCCTCAGATTCAGCAATTCTTACTGTGGGAGAGAAGGAAAGGGACAGAATAATATGGGAAAATCCCTGCTGAAGTTCCCCGCAAAGGGAGAGAGTCCACAGAGGAGAGCATTAGAAGTCTATTCATATTTCACTCACTGTGGGCAAAAATGTTGAAAATATTTGGTAGCCATTGAAATAGCATAAGTTAGTCAAGTCGAGAAAATTTAAAAGTCGGGGAAGGGCAGGGTACCAGAAAGCATGGCAAAGCATTCATTGTCATGGTGCCACTTGGGAGTTGAAATATCAGAAGTATCAGCCGAATCTGTTGAGAGTGATCCTTCACCAAAACCTCAGGCAAGAGTGAAGTGGAAACCTTTCCCATGAGGGGGGCTTTCTAAGCTCAGGTAAGGCCGTAGCAGGAATGAGTGTAGTAGGCACTTTAGCTCCAGCCTGAAACTGTCTATTTGAAAGTGATAGAGCAGACCTTGGCCCTGTGTTCAGTACTGGAGTGGCAGAAACTTAGGGCATATGGGGAAATGGGACATGAAAGAGTTGTGGATATCCTGGATAAGGAAGAAGAACAACTCTAAGAAGATCAGGTGTCTGTGAATGACACCCATTCCAAGTCTAAAATGCATAAGAAGACAGTGGACAGTGCATACAAGTAGACTGCTGTTTTGTGTGTGGTTTTTCCCTTTACAGAGCACATGTAGGAACCACTATTAGTCTTTTGAATAGAACTTTCTGTCGATTAACTTTACACTCACAGATCAGGGATGGGGGACGCAGCTTGATTAGCACCTTAGAAAGAAAACAAGGTTTACTTCACCTACCCAACTGCCTCAGATAGAAGCAAATCTCTGATCTTCAGCAAGAGATGGATTTGAATTTTATAGATATCTGGCTGATGATGATATCATGCTCAGAGTGCTGAACTAGGGGATGGGCATTTGCTTCTGTTTCTAAATATGGTAGATAGAGGCTGTTGCCATGACAAACATGTGTTTCCTATGATCATTTCATGCTCTTTAAAAAGTGAGGCACCCTGGTATGATGCACTGAGAAAAATATAACAGAACTTCGTAGGATTCCTGCCAAAAATGTATAATCAGAATCTAATCATAAGGAAACATCATGCAAACCAAAATTGAGGTAGAGTCTACAAAATCACTGGCCTGTAATCTTCAAAATGCCAAGGTCATGAAAGGCCAAGAAAACGTTTGAAAGATAAGAAACATGAAAGACAAAGAAAAACTTTGCCAGGCTGAGCATGTCACTAGACATGACAGCTAAACAAAGTGCATTATCTGGATCCAGTGCAGGAAACAGGACACTGGTGGGACAGATTAGAGACTAGAGATTAGATAATACTATGGAATCAATATTAATTTCCTGATTCCTAATTTTCCTATACTGTGGTTATGTAAGAGAATATCCTTTTAATGGAGGCAAAAAGACATCACGTTTTCAACTTACACTTTTTTTTTCTTGAGAGAATGATGAAATAAGTGTACTAAAATGCTAACCTTTGGAGAAACTGGAGTGAAGAGTATACAGGTAGGGTTACCAGATTTTGCAAATAAAAATACAGAATACCAAGTTAAATTTGAGTTTCAGATAGTGTATTTTTTTTACAGATTTGAATGGAATCTATTCATATTTTTTAAAAAAATGTTTATATAAAATTCAAACTTATCTGGGTGTTTTGTATTTTATTTGCAGTATTGGGGACATACTTATACTGAAACAATTATTCATCATTTACATGAAATTTAAATTTAATTGGATGCTCAGTGTTTTTCTGGCAACCCTACATACAGCATTTCTTCTCATAGGTTCTCAGTTCTTTCTTTTTTTTTTTTTTTTAATATTTTATTTATTTATTTGAGAGAGAATGAGATAGAGAGAGAGAGAGCATGAGAGGGGGGAGGGTCAGAGGGAGAAGCAGACTCCCTGCTGAGCAAGGAGCCCGATGCGGGACTCGATCCTGGGACTCCAGGATCATGACCTGAGCCAAAGGCAGTCGCTTAACCAACTGAGCCACCCAGGCGCCCCAGGTTCTCAGTTCTTTCAAAACTGAGTTTATAAAAGGTCAAAGACCTCTGAGACTGGGAGTCAAATTCACTCTGTTTTAGTGATTTTAAGAGATTTGCATCGATTGTAGTTAAAAAAAAAAACAAAAAAAAAACAGTTTACTACCCTAGAAGGAGCATCCCTCTACTTAGAAATGTGAGTGAGTGTCTTACCTGAGACTGGTAGAATAGAAATCCAGAAGGACTATAATACATGTGGGATTTCATTTACTTTGATCTTACCATATAGTTTTTTTGCATCCACTCTGGAAAACAATATGGAGGCTCCCCAAAAAGTTGAAAATAGAGCTAGCCTACGACCCAGCAATTACACTACTGGGTATTTACCACAAAGATACAAATGTAGTGATCCGAAGGGGTACCTGCACCCCAATGTTTATAGCAGCAATGTCCAGAATAGCCAAACTATGGAAAGAACCCAGATGTCCATCAACAGATGAATGGATAAAGAAGATGTGGTATATATATATACAATGGAATATTACTCAGCCATCAAAATATGAAATCTTGCCATTTGCAACAATGTGGATGGAACTAGAGGGTATTATGCTAAGCAAAATAAGTCAATCAGAGAAAGACAAGTATCATATGATCTCAGTGATATGCAGAATTTAAGAAATAAGGCAGAGGATCATAGGGGAAGAGAGGAAAAAATGAAATAAGACGAAACCAGAAGGGGAGACAAAATATAAGAGACTCTTAGGAAAAAAACTGAGGGTTGCTGGAGGGGAGGGAGGTAGGAGGATGGGGCAGCTGGGTGATGGACATTGGGGAGGGTTTGTGTTGTAGTGAGCACTGTGTGTTAAGACTGATGAATCACAAACCTGTACCCCTGAAACAAATAATACATTATTTGTTAATAATAAAAAAATTAAAAATAAATAAATATCCACTAGAAATTTGATAAGGGGAGGGAGGTTATGTTAAATTTGGGGGGGGGATTTTTATTTTACTGGCATTGTCTTCCTGGAGTTCATGCTATCCCTTAAAGTCATTATCTAACCTCTGATAAAATATGCCAGACAACTTGACCGCATAGTTTGAGATGAGAAATGAACTCAAATGTTAATTTTCAAGCTTGGAATTAAGTAATGTGCTGTTGTGAAATACTTCTGAACTTTCTGGAGGCAAGTGGGGTGCAAACTGCTGTCCATTACTGGTACCAGGAGAATCACGGGAGGAACAGTGGATGGTACTGGGGAGGACCAAAGCTGTTCAGCCTGGAAGGGCAGGTAAATCTGTCTCAGTGGGGGAGAAATGCTTACAGGTCAATTAGAGCTTCTTATTAACTGCCCACTCTAATCAGCTTTGTCAGTAACAAAGCACATATTTACCTTCCAAATTCTATATTCTATCTTTCATTTTTAACAGCTTTATTGATGTATGACTTATATACAGAAACAACCCCCTGAGCATGTTGCATGTATACAATCTAATGAGTTTGCACATACATAATACACCCATGATATTCTCTGCACAATCAAGGTAATAAACATTTGCATCATCTCAAAAAGTTTCCTTGCCTACTGCTCTACCTTTTTAAAATTTGGGGTGTAATAAGAACACAGCATGGCATCTATCCTTTGAACAAAATTTTAAGTGGGTGGTACAGTGTTGTGAACTCTAAGCACAATGTGGTATGGTGGATCTCTACGATGTAGTCATCCTGCGTTATTGAAACTTCATACCCATTGAACAACGCTTCCCCATTTCCCCTTCCTACCTGCCTCCTGCAGCCACCATTCTATTCTCTACTCCTATGAATTTAATTCTTGAGATGCCTCATTATAAGCATAATCCTTATCAGCAGTGGCTGATTTCACTCAGCAGTATATCCTGCAGGTATACACTCTGTTTTTCAATCCTGAACTTTGGATGGGGAAGAAAAGATTGTTCCTTCTTGTCCTTCCTCCTCCCACATTCTTACCAGTATCTATAAGTGAGGTAAGAGTCAGTGAGGTAAAGTATCCTTCCACAGGTTACATTTGTACAAAGTCTTAAACTCAGGTTTAAATCCTGGTTTTCCTAGCTGTGTTGTTCATACTTATGTCATCTCTATGACCACCATCAGGAATATAATGACCCAATCTAATATTTATATAATAATTATAACAGTCACACCCAGCATCAATTCCCATTCTCTTTCCCTACACTGCGTGACCTCTCTTTAGTCAGTATGTGTTGGTCTATAGACATGTACAATATTTAATGGGGAATCAATAATTGAATAAGATATTAAGTTCTTACTATTTCACAAACTGCTATTATTCTGTTATTAGCGAAAGCTGTTAATTATTTTAAATAATTATAATTTATCTCAACTTTACAAATTAGCAACATAAAGCCCTCAGTTTGCCCATTGAGCTCCCAATTCATTTCATTATTCTATGCCAAGTTTTTCTAAGGTTCTCCCTCAAGTTATGAACCAGAGGACAGACTTCCTATTGCTTACTAAACCACTGTGCTTTCTGTGAGAGATAATCGAGTATCATTCAGCACAAACTCACCTACAGCCTGAAGCAAAGCCATCTTAACCAACTCGCAGTCTTTTTAAGAAGGGAAATTAAATGCTCCTCGTGAGCCACTGAGGTTTTATGGTGATTTGTTATGTGGTATTATTGCATAGCTGACTCTTACAAATTACTCCCAATCTTGTTTGAGAAGCCACTAGGGAAAATGTCTTCTGTAGGGAGCCTGCATTAATCCATTCTCTCTGTGGCTCTAATGTTTCTAACTGCCGTGTATTTCAGGAAGAGTGAGTGACTGGTAATATGTTGTGTGATAGAATGAGGGGGTGGCTACCTGCTGCTACAGTTCTCAGCTGTCTTTGGTGGAGAAAGGCATGCTGGATGGTGTTTACGTGAATGACACATTCCCATTCAGGTCCCAGGGAATTCTTGGCAAACCAACTGTAATTCTACCAACCCTTTCTGTCTAACGCAAGATAGTGTAATGTAGTAAATGCAAAAGTGAGAGTGATGTTGCCTTACAGAGATGCTATTGAATCTACTTTAAAATGTCTATGAAAGTAATTGTTCATGAGCGTGAGTATTTTAATATTGATCTGCTCAACAGCCAACTGTGACTTGAAGTGGGTGTGATTCTAGTAAAGCACTGACTGTCTACCCCAAACCTCATTCCTCTCTTATTCTATGCAAGTGGATTAACTTCTACCTAGGAGCTGGAATCTTTTCCTTTCCTCTTGTCTTTCCTTTCGGGGAGTCTTTCAAAGGAAAATACATTATAATTGTTGTGCAAAACATTGATTTTGACCCCCAAAACTCCTTTTTTCCCCCCAAGTCATGGGGCTTTTATTTATTTATTTATTTTGTTATTATTATTATTTTAATTTTATTGTTATGTTAGTCACCATACAATACATCATTGGTTTTTGATGTGGTGATCCACGATCCATTGTTTTCTTATAACACCCAGTGCTCCATGCAGTACGTGCCCTCCTTAATACCCATCACCAGGCTAACCCATCCCCCCACACCCCCTCCCCTCTAAAACCCTGTTTGTTTCTCAGAGTCCATAGTCTCTCATGGTTCATCTCTCCCTCCATTTCCCCCCACCCATTTTTCCCTTCCTTCTCCTAATGTCCTCCATGCTATTCCTTATGTTCCACAAATAAGTGAAACCATATGTTAATCGACTTTCTCTGCTTGACTTATTTCACTTAGCATAATCTCCTCCAGTCCCATCCATGTTGATGTAAAAGTTGGGTATTCATCTTTTCTGATGGCTGAGTAATATTCCATTGTATATATGGACCACATCTTCTTTATCCATTCATGTTGAAGGGCATCTCGGCTCTTTCCACAGTCTGGCTATTGCGGACATTGCTGCTATGAACATTGGGGTGCATATGGCCCTTCTTTTCACTACATCTGTGTCTTTGGGGTAAATACCCAGTAGTGCAATTGCTGGGTCAAAGGGTAGCTCTATTTTAAAATTTTTGAGGAACCTCCACACTGTTTTCCAAAGTGGCTGTACCAACTTGCATTCCCACCAACAGTGTAAGAGGGTTCCCCTTTCTCCACAACCTCTCCAACATTTGTTGGTTCTTTCCCTGTCCATTTTGGCCATTCTAACTGGTGTAAGGTGGTATCTCAATGTGATTTTGATTTGGATTTCCCTGATGGCTAATGATGATGAACATTTTTTCATGTGTCCGTTAGCCATTTGTATGTCTTCTTCAGAGAAGTGTCTTTTCATATCTTCTGCCCACTTTTTGACAAAACTCCTTTTTTAAAAATACAGTCTCATAACTGATTGGATTTTGTGAAGGAAAAGAAACCCGTGAAAGCTCACTGTACTAACTGCTCTGACAGATCCCCTTTCCTGGTGCACAGTGTACTTGTTCATGACATCTCCTTCCAATAGCAGGACATTGCAAGTACTTTCAGTTATTAAAACAGACTCATTTCAACTGCCACGACTTAGTCTGGTCTATTGAAAGATTTTCTCTTCATATGTTCCCTAAAGCTCTCCTATTCCCCCAGGAGGAGATTAGACTTGTGGTTCTAGCTGAGGACTTGGGATGGAGAAGGGCTATGTACATCCCATTTTCTCTTCTTGCTGTACAAAACTTCACCGTCTTTTCTGTGTTTACTTCCCTGATGTCACAGTAAGGAAGAGAGAGAGGGAAAGAGGGCATTACCTAATGTCAGGTTCGCTTTCTCAGTAGTAATGGCTATGCACTTTGATGGCTCTTTGCTCTTCGCGGTTGATGCCACACTAACACTGTATGGCTATCTCACTTTGCTTTCGTGCAGAAAAGGCTCAACTTCTGGTTCTTCTTTGGGCATATATTTATTGGTTCTTTTACATAGTTCTTGTGGTGGACTCCTCCTTCTTGTCCCTTGGTCCCTCTGACTGGACTCAGCTCTTTCATCCCTAATTCTCCTTAGCCTTGATTCCAGTTGTTTCTTCAAATCTTTGTTGTGATCTAGTCCAGAAGATGCCCCTTTGGGGAGGCAATGCAGTGTAAACCCCAGCTGCTTGCAGCCGTAGGTAACTTGTCATGCCAGATGGTAGAAGTCTAGGCCACTAATTCTTGAGCACTTCCTTAACTCTGCCATGCCCTTTTCATGTTTTTCTGTCAGCTCCAGTCGTAATGTGGGTAGGGCCACAAACTCTGTGGCCAGAGACATTATGTCAATGAATGAAATCCTAGGCTTTCCTTCTTGTGATATTTACCACACTTGACTCATTTAGCTCTTCAGGTCCTTCTTTTTTCGGCTTCAGAGAGTAGAAACAAATTACATGTCCTAGGGTTACATTCTCCCTCTTATAAACCCACTTTTTTTCCCTCACTCCTAATCCCTATCTTTAAGCCATCTTTAGAATATTCAGGCAAACCAATCAATGCCTTTAGGATTTGGGGCCAACCTGGAATCTCAGCAAAGAACCAAACTGTCTCCAAACACTAGTGCCTAGATTATTCAGTAATTAGGTTCTCAATAGAGTACCATCTCAGTCATGGCAGACTATATGATTGTTGAGCAAATACTCTTCTTCCCGCTTCCATGGTAGGAGTATTCTCATTCTCACTGCACCAACCTTGAGCTTGGTCGTGTGATTTTATTTGACTACTGGAAGGGGGGATAGATGTGACTCAGCAGAGACCTTAAAGAGACTTGCATGTTTTGGCCTGTGCTCTTGCCGTGGCCACGAAGAGACTATGTGCCAGGTAGCTGCTCCTTCAGGTTTGGTTTCAGAAGAGAAGACATAGAGGGCACACTTGCCCTTAAGCCCAGGCAAGCCGTTGCTGACTCATTGACCAAGGAGTGAGGAATGACTGTAGTGTTAAGCCACTGAGATTTGGGGTTTGTTTGCTGGCAGAATCTGATTAATATGTCAACTCAAACATCTACACAAGTCTATAATCTCTGTCAATGCCTCACTCTATCTAAATCTATTACACATTCAGAGCCAGCGTCTTCCATGTGTGATCTGTGCATTCCCGCATGACCTGACACTTGCGTGAATGCTCTGCTGTCACCATCTTGCAATTAGCAATAATTTTTGAACAACAGGCCCCATATTTTCATTTTTCACTGGAGCCCATCAAATTGTGTAGCTGGTCATGTATCTGATTTAGGCATTTTAATGGGAATTTGGCTGAGAGCAAACAGCAACCTTATCTAGCAACATGATAACTCTGGCTTATGCTTTATGATGTAATACACACACATGACATTGGCTTTGCTGGCATAATAGTTCTCAGTTATGCAACTTGGTAGCAATTGAACCTTGAAAATCACTTAAATTCTCTTAAATACAGTTGATTTATTTGTAAAGTGGTTTTTATAGAAATATTTATATTGTGGGTCTCTGAAACAAAGCTCTACTTTAAGATGGTTGATGGATGGATAAGGCTAAGTCAACAAATAAAAGGCAGAGTTGGGCAAAATAGGAGTAAAACAACAATTGGAGGAGAATAGAAGTGCATTAGCTTTTGCTGTTCAAATGATGTAAAATGTTTCCACCTCTTTTACATGTAAAAGAATTGTCTAGAGGCTCCTGGGTGGCTCAGTCGGTTAAGCTCTGCCTTCAGCTCAGGTCATGATCCCGGAGTTCTGGAATCAAGTCCTGCATCAGGCTCCCGGCTCAGCGGAGAGTCTGCTTCTCCCTCTGCCCTTCACTCAGTTCATGCTTGCTCTCTCTCAAATAAATAAATAAAATCTTAAAAAAAAAAAAAAAGAATTGTCTACTTGTCTTTGAGGGATTAATCCACTTAGTCATTGGGACATTAAGTATTATTATTATTGTGGTTTCTATATTTTTACATGTCTATCTTTGCCAGGAGTGAGGATTAAATTACCACACTCCATGGATAAGGAATATTTTATGTTAGATTAGCTCGGGGAAAAATGCCCAAGATTCAAACCAGCCGCAATCTCTTTCACCAGTGTAATCAAATAGACCAACTGTTATGTAAAGTAGAAAAGAGCAAAGGCATGATATTTTAACTTTCACATTTACTCATTATTGCATTACAATCAACAAAATGGACTAAAACATACTTAAAATGTTTTCAAAAGAATTATTCCTCTGACATTTTAATAGATTTAGACAATAATCTGTATGAGAGCATAGGGTTGAAATTTACCCTGATTCCTCCTTATTTAAGGAGGATGTTTATTAAAAAACAAAAACAAAAACACTTTTTTTGACAAGTAATAAATTCAGGCTGTAGCATCCAAGTTTTACCCGTGATTGGGAAAAGTGTGTGCACATAAATGCCTTTGCTTGACTCAGAATTCATTTGAGCCATTTAGTGAATTTTAGAGCTGCTCAGATCATTGTGAGTGAGAGAGCCATTTCATGTCATTTCTACTGTAAGTGCCATTAAAGATTACTAGGAAGTTGTGGGCCTGTGAAAAATTTATTTAGAGCTCTATCCATCCTCTAATACATCTGATTGGTGTGCAAGACTAAAGGAGTGAGGCACACCTGGGTGGCTCAGTCGGTTAAGCATCTGCCATCGACTCAGGTCAAGATCTTGAAGTCCTGGGATCTAACCCAGCATTGAGCTCCTTGCTCAGTGGGGAGTCTGCTTCTCCCTCTCCCTCTGCCCTCCCTGCCTTGCTCGTGCATGCTCTCTCTTGCTCTCAAATTAAAAAAAAAAAAGGAAAAAATATATATATTAAAAAGACTGAAGGAGTGAGCGCTGGGCTGAGAGAGACCAAGAAAAGGTCTGTGGAGATACAGTTCACTGACATATATGTGTATATATAGATGCATATACATAGATATACCACATACGTACATATATATACTACACCTAGAGGAATTTTGGTTCTGTCTTGTGGGCTCGTTCCATCTATAGATATTTACGTAATAGCAGGCACTGTGCTGAGCACCAGAGCTATATGGGGAGCAAACCAGGGCCCCTGCTTTATGGAGCTTAATTTAATAGTTAATTTGGAAGGAAAGAGGAGGGCAGCGCTTAGCCTAGAATGTAAGAAGGAGACATGTTTATCACCTCTCAGCTAGTGAAAAAATATCTACTGCGCTCCTTCTATAGTAATAAATAAACTATTTGTGACATTATAGTTTACATTTTACAATATCCATTCATATACATTTGACCATGATCTTTTGTGAACCTCTTTCAACCGCCTTGATAGATGGGAAAATTGAAGCTAGGTGTGCAATAAATAAGGAGCTGTTATCAGGTAGGAAGATTTAAATTTATCTTCTTGGGCACAAGAATCAAGGTGAAGGGTGCAAGCCACCCAGAAACAGAGGGGACTGTCTTAGAATGCTGTGAGTCGTCCCATCTCAGGAGGGTGTCCAAACAGAGGGTGTATATTCAAACAACAGGGAAGTGGACACACTTTCAGATTCTTTCCACTCTGGGACTCTGGTCCTATATGTGTCCTTTCCATTATCCCAGTGGTTTTCAAACTTACGTGTGTATCACGATGACTTTGGAAGCTTGATAAAAATGGATTCCTGGGCTGAGCCTCAACCTATTAAACCAGAATCTTCCAGCAGTGGGGTCTGGGACTCTTTATTTCCATCAAATTCCACACCAAATCCCCGAAGTGAACCACCATTTGGAACAACTGTACTACACCCGATGTTTTTACCTGTGCTTTAAGAAGCACTTTATTTATTTATAAAAGATTTTATTTTTAAGTAATTTCTACACCCAACAGGGGGCTCAAACCTACAACCTGACATCAAGAGTTGCATACTCTCCCAACTGAGGCAGCAGGTGCCCCAAGAAGCATTTTCAAGTAGGGGATTTCAAACTTAAAAAAAAATTTTTTTCTTTTTTATTGGGCTCAGCACACTTAATACTCTTCACCAGTTTTTAAGTGCCCACTACAGTGTTGTCAGCTATCAGCACAATGTTGTACAGGAGATCTCTCATTAATTCTCTGACTAGGAAACAGTAAGAAGTAAAATCCATGTATAAGTAAATAATAATAGAATAATAATCTCCCATAACAATACTTACCTATAGTACATATGATGGAACCTGATCTTTTCTTTTGCATTTTGTAAATGCAGATTGAGACTCAATAAATTAATGTCACTCTCCACTAATGGAGCTTGACGCACAATTGGAAAAGTAGACTTTTAGAGATACAGCCTCACGGGCAGTTTGGGTATCTGCAGACCCCATTTGAGCCACAGCATCTTTCTCGCCCCTTTTTTTCTTTCTTCAATTTTGTATGCCGTTCTACCTGAAATTCCATATGGAGAAAGTATTCTTTGGATTAAAAAAAATTTTTTTTTTTTAAAGAACTCCTTTAGCAATAGCAAGCTGCCTAATATAGCCTTGGCCCTCAAGAAGATAAGAATGATGAGTAAAACACTATCTCTGCCCTTAAGTTGCTTATCATATAATTGATGAGCTGTGACTAATCCATGTGAAGCAAATAGTAGATAATTAAGTGCTAGGGAGATATGGTAGAATACTAGAAAGATCTCAGGCCTGGGAGTTAAGGCATCGGATTAAAAATATTTATTGAACTTTCACTGTGTGTCAGGCTTTGTTCTAGGCCTTGTGAATATAATGACGAATAAGACATGGTTCCTACCTTCAAGGAGCTGACAATCTAGCGGGGGAGAAAGAAAGAATCTGAGAGGCTTTTGCACTCACATATGATCATTACCACAAAAGAAATACACAGGAGCACAAAGGAAGGACCCCAGACCAGTCAAATGGGGGAAGAAGAAGGGACTTCTGATCTTGATGATGTAAACTTGAGCTACTGAAGAGGAGGTACCCAAGCAGAAGGAGCAGAGGACCAGGTAAAGAGGCTCAGGAGCCAGGGGTCTGATTCTGGGGACTGCGTGCAGCTCAGGAAGGCTGAAGGGTGGGGAGTGGGAGAGTACTCATGGAGAAGAAGTTAGCAGGGTATGTAATGCACAAGGCCTTGAATGTCATGTGAAATTATTTTGACTGTATACTCAATACTTGGGGGGAGTCATTCGAGTGTTGCCACCAGCAAGAGTGTCCAGATTAAATCTGTACTTAAGGAAAACCACGTGGACTCATGGGTGGAGAGGAGAAGGGGAAATGGGTGGCAGGGAGTTAAGATAGGACCTTGCTGAAATATTTAAGCAAGAGGAAACGGAGACATAAACTGAGCCATGGCCAGTGTGGATAGAACGAATTCTAATTTTGCTACTAACTAAAAGTAATATCTTGGGTAAGTCATTTGACTCCATGTCCAAAATGAGACTATTAGAAAATGTACTCTCTGAGTGTGATTTCCCTGCTTTCTTTTCTAAAAATATAAATTGATCTCATAAATACTTTACCCTGGTTAAAGAGAAAGATGGGTAGTAGTGATTAAGACTAGCACTAGGTCAAATGTTTGGTCCTGAAAAATGCTGGCTCATATTTTAGATTTGTATTAAGATGGGTATGAGACCTGAAAAAATACCAGATTTACAATATATTAAATTTAATTTATTAAATAAACTTCAGTGTTCCACTTTACATACAATTATAGATAGGAAGAAGCACATAGCTCTCCCCACTCCGTAGCTCCTTTTCCAGAGCTTCTGTAGAGGCCGCTTTTAGGCAACAGGCTTGAGCAATGGAAACATGAGCGAGGCAAAAGGGCCCACAGTGACCACTGAGCTGAGCTGAATGCAAACAGGCTCGTTAAGTGACCCACCTGGAAATAGCCATAGGCCCTAACTAACAGGGCCTATGGGCTACTTACAACCAGGCACAGTTACCAGAAGATGGAAAATTCCATACTTCCCCATACTCCCCCACTCCACCCTATAACTGTGGCCCCTCACCACCACCTCATGGCAGACAGGCTCTCCTTTGCCGTCCTGTCCTCTATCCCCTTGCAGTGTATCCAGTAAACTTCTATCTCCTTTCTTCTGCCTCTGCCTGAGCTGCTGACCCCCACCCAATTGGGACGCCCCATACTGTCCTCATTGGAAGCTGATTGTAGCTTGAGCCTTGTACTGTTAAAGTCTGATTTTCTGTGCTCTGGTATTTTCCTCTAAAAACATGTGTTGTGGTTGTTGGATAATTTGTAGCTTGCTATAGATATTAACACTGCTTGTCTCTGGTAGCTGACTAATGTGCTTATTTTAGGTAGCTCATTCCTTTGATGGTAAAGATTATGTGCTGAGAGATATTGAGTGCCAATTTTGTAGAGAGATATTGCTTATGTTAATTCTTATGCCTGGGCATTTAATTTGGTGCATTTACAGTTCAGCAAAATTACTTGGTTTTTCTTTTGTAGTACAAGGGGAAATAGATTTCTATAGCATTTTGACTATTATTAAGGGTTATAGGAGCTAGAAGCTAATAATAATAATAATCACTACCATTCCTCAAGTACTTACTGTGTGCCAGGAGTGATTCCGAGTTTTTTTGGGGGGGGGTAATATTTTTTTTCTTTTTGCATACATGTTTTCTTATAATCTTTCAGCCACACTGGCGGGTAGATATATTATAATTTCCATTTTAAAGATGAGGAAACTTGAGCTCAGGAGCTCCCTTTCCAGTCTAGGTTGTTCTGTTTCATCATTTCGGAGAACTAGCTCTCCTTTATGCTACCCACCCTCTTCCTCTCTCTCCTTCCCTCCTCTCCCCTCTCTACCCCTGCCTCATTCTCTGTCTCATCTCTCCCTGTTTTCCTCCAGCCTTTCTTCTTTCTCTCCCTCCTTCTTTATTAAGATAAGCAAAACAACATAAAATGGCATGGAATAGTGATGGTGAAATAATTAAAAGACACACTTAAAAATGAAAGGAATTCGATAGCCCATTTAAGTGACTTTCAGTATGTATCATGTTGATGAGATTCCCCAGGGTTTCTTTCTCTCTCTCTTTCCTCTGTCTCTCTTCCACTTTCTCATCACTGCTGGCTTTATCTTCAGGAGTAGCCACATTGCCTATCCATCACCCAAGGGGGCATTGTATAATGCCTATCCCACAGGGCATTAAATCAATTAACCATGATGCCGGGAATCTCAGGGTATTGACTGAAGATAAGCAGGGGCGTTTTGGATACAGAACACAGAGAGGCCAATCTAGCAGACTTTTGCAAACAGCTCTGACTTTTTGCTGCCAGCCTCTGTTTATATACAGGTCAGAATGTATCTTTTTGCAGGCCCCTTCCAGCACACTGATTGTTCTCAGCTCTAGCTCCCACACCTGGATCCTCTAGTAAAAGATTGTCATCTCTTTTCTAGGATAGTAAAAAAAAAAGACTCTGAACTCGCGGTGTTGTTTCATGGGGATCAGACTTCCGATGGTAAGAATATAAGAATATTTGCCCCTACTACTACCCCAGTCACCCACAACTAAAAGTCTACCATCAGATAAATTTATTTGCCCTCCACTGTAAAAGGACTAATCTTTCTTCAAATGCAAATGTGCCAGAGATGAAGGATATCACAAGCTGAGAATATCAGGTCCAGGCAAGCCAGTTGGTTTAACTGAGATTTGTTTTAAGAGGAGGAAACAGGGAAGGAGGAGGGGAGGGGGCACAGTTTGCTGCTGCTGGAAACTGGGAGCTGCCTGGCAGAGGCTCTGCCCTGCCTTCCAGGTGGAAAGGAAGAAGCTCTCCGGCCAGACCACACACTTCCCAGTTACCCACAGTAGGCTCTGTGTCCAGAGTTGTCTTTAAGTCGGGTTTTTTGTTTGCTTTTTAACCCAGCTTTTTAAAAGATCACATCAGACTTAGAAAAAGAAAGGATCAGTTCATTTGCAGGACTAACACCGAAGCTCTGAACAGTAGGTAATTGTACCTGGGAGTGTTGGAACGGTCACACAGTCACTGTTATGCAGCAGAAGGTATTGGTAGTGGATGGGGTGTAGATTTTGGAGTCGGTCTTAGTCTATTTGGGCTGCTGTGACCAAATGCTACAGACGGGGTAGCTTACAAACATTTATTTCTCACAGTTCTGGAGGCTGCAAGTCTGAGATCAGGGTGCCGGCAAGATCAGGTGAGAGCCTCTTCCTGGTTCAGAGTTGGTACAGTTTCACGTGGTGGAAAGTGCAAGGGAGCTCTGCGGGGTCTTTTATGTAAGAGCACAAATTCCATTCATGAGGGCTCCATCCTCCAAACCTAGTAGAGGCTCCACCTACTAATACCGTCACTCTTGGGGGTTAGGATTTCAATACATGAATTTTAAGGGGACACAAACATTCAGGCCAGAGCAGATAAAATCAAGTGCCGTGATTTACAGCTTTCTAACACTGAACCCGTGACTTAACCTGGGCAAGCTTCGGTTTCTCCATCTGTAAAATGGGACTGATACTAGAACCTTACCTGTATACATTTAAACAAGATTATTAATGTGTAAGTAGCAGATGTCGTGACTGAATAAATGTTGGTTTTTTGGTTTTCATTAAACTATTGGGTTCAGAAGGAAAGAGTTTAGGAGAGTTGGCTGAATTGGAAATAAAAAATCACAATTGCCCTATTGTGCAATGTGCCACATTCTGACTGAGCTGTGATCTCCTGAAACTAGTTACCGCAAAGCACCTTCACTTTCCTTTGAAATAGGATTTCAGATCTCAATTTAAATATTTTTTATGCAAATATATCCTATGTACAGCATCTTCTGCCCTCTACTGGCTTCTTCAAGAAATTCAAGTACGTGTATAAGCTAAATAGAGCTTTTTTTTTTTTTTTTTTTTACTTTTAGTGGACATCCACTGTTTTCTATTTTCCATTTCTGGATGAGAAAGATATATCCGTAATATATTATAGGAAGACAGGAGTTATCAGAAATCTTTGATTTTTTTTTTAACAATTTGTTTTTGAAATGGAGATTTCATTCTGCTATTTTATTCAATCCTATTCTTCCAGGGCCGGTTCTGCATATCATAACTACTAAATAAATAATTAAACTGTGCCAAAAATGATTGCAGAGACTAAAATCTGAGGTCATTATAATTCCTGAGATAATTAATCAGATGTTTAAAATAGAACCAGCATGTGAGAACCTTTGATTATAGAAAAAGCCTGGGGCCAAAAATCCCACTTCTATGAGAGATTATATTGGATTTTAACTTATTTTGTCCAGCCTTCAAAAAATAAATAAAAGCATAATTTTTAAAGGTAGGGCAATTCAGGCCTACTGATGGCCCTCCACTGAGAGTTTCACATGTGGCGTGGATCAAGCATTATCTGCTGGGCCTCTGAATGACAGTGTTTATAGTTATCTGCACTATTTCACATCCAGCCAGAGATGTCATGGCATGGCAAAAGATTTCCTATTAGAATACGACACCAGAAGAGAAGTCTGTGTTCGTAAATAGAAGGGAGTCAGAGGAGAGCTTGCTGTGATGGGGAGGGTCACCGTCAGCAGAGGTCCACTTGTTCCAAGATCTATTGCTAAGGAAGATCTCATGCATATCAGGGCTTCCTGTGGCAGGAAAGGATTCGCTGAACAGAACGAAAGCAACATTGGAGGGCTAGCCCCGTTGGCATGAAGAGAAAAGAGGAACAAGTAACTGATGATGAAAGCAGCAAAGCATTTGTGATGCCAAATGCAGCTTTCCTTTGACGTCTTTAGACTGTGTAATTCAGGCGTCACCAAAGTTGAAGAAGTCATAATCCAGACGATCATTTTCCAACCAATCCTGAGTTGCTAATGTCTAGAATTTATATTGTCTCTAGATCACGCACCCATAAAGAATTCAAAGCGTTTACAGCAAGAAACCTTGCTTGGTCATTAAAACATAGCATTATTCAGAAGAATAAGCAGGTGCAAGTAACCTGTATAGTTTGGACAAAGGAGAATCACGGGAGCATTTCCTTTACCACATTTTAAAACACAGTAAAAGGATACAATGCTGGACACCTGGGTGGCTCAGTCAGTTAAGCGTCTGCCTTCAGCTCAGGTCATGATCCCAGGGTCCTGGGATCGAGTCCTGCATCAGGCTCCCTGCTCAGTGGGGAGTCTGCTTCTCCCTCTGCCTGCCACTTCCCCTGCTTGTGCTCTCTCTCTCTGACAAATAAATAAAACCTTTAAAAAAAAGGATACAGTGCTTAAAATGGTTGTATCAAGTCCAGAGGCTACAGACAGAATAATGGAATTATTATAGGACCAAGAGGCATTCCTAGCCTTGACATATATGATATACATCAGGAAATAGAAGCATTTTTCAATGACTGTGATTGAGGTAACTGCTTAAATATCTGGGAGAAAATATTAAAGCTTCAAATAATATTACATACCAAAATATGTTCCAGGAAGATTACCAGCATTAACTGTATTTAAAAAATGGATAATGAAAGAAGAGTTAAAATGTATATTGCCGCATGTATCTGACGGCATATTTGCCCTTAAAATGGCATTTTTACTGAGAATTTATTGACAAAGGAATAGAGTTGTGTCGCTTAGAGTTTTTAGTTACCAAAAACAGAAACCTCTTTAAGTACAAAGGGAATTTACTAAAGGATATCAGCTCATAGGGATTTCTAGGATAGTCAGATAATCATGACTGCAGGTCATGCAACTAAGAAAAATGTGTGATCCCTGCTGTGTCATTGGTGCGGACACAGCCCCACGATTTCTTTCTTTCTTTTTTTTTTTAGATTTTATTTATTTATTTGCGAGAGAGAGAATGAGAGAGAGAGAGCATGAGAGGGAGGAGGGTCAGAGGCAGAAGCAGACTCCCCGCCGAGCAGGGAGCCCGATACAGGACTCGATCCCGGGACTCCAGGATCATGACCTGAGCCGAAGGCAGTCGCTTAACCGACTGAGCCACCCAGGAGCCCCAGCCCCACGATTTCTAAATGTGACACCAGAAAGTTTTCCCTTGAATTCTGAGGCTGGGTCCTACCGCTGAGCCACTACCATTGCTGTTCCTGAAAGCTCCATCCTCTTGGCTGTGTGATGAGAGATGGATTCTACGTGGAGTCTCCTTCCTCATGTCACCCTCTTCCACATGAAAGACGCAAGCATCCGATGAAGCCTGGTTCACCCAGGCTACCTCCTAACTCCTAAGAAGGCTGGAAAATTGAGTGGGCATCTGTGTGTGCCTGGTGCAGGAATTGCTACAGCTGCACTTAAGATGGTCAGAAGATGCTGGATGTCAATAGACAGCCCTACATGCTCATGGTATAAATAAGCAAAGTGTATAAACACTTTATACATGATCCAAACCCCCTTTTTGCAAAACAAATTATATATGCATGCAGAGAAAGAAAGAAGACTCTGAAGAATAAAACTGAAAACAATAATATTGGATCCAGGAGAGGCTGGTGGGTAGAGTTTGGCTTATTTTTTATATCACGTTCATACATCTGTGTTTTTTAAATTCTCCACCATATGTATATATTAATTTTATCCAAAAATAAGAGAAATAAATAGAACTTGATACCCTCACAGCCAACGTAACACAATGCCTGGTTTAGAATTAAAAGGAACAGTGGCAAATTTAAAACTCAACGTCCTCTTTTTGCATAAGAAACCTGAGGACAAGTGAGGACAAAGAGGCTTATCCAGGGGCATACATGCAGAAGATGGGGAAGCCAGGGCCAGAAACCCCTATTTACTGTAGTGTTTTTTTTTTTTTTTTTGAACATTTAATCATCAGGGGAAAGCACAGATGCAGCCCCCCACCACCACGAATTAGGCAGTTGAGTTTCCCACATTTGGGGAAATTGCAGGGGTCAGCACATCGAGATTGCAATGGATAAGCCTCCCCCTGGGAAAACCACCTTCTTGATCGTGGTATCTCCCTATGCTCTGGCACAGAACCACATCTGTGAACACTCTTGTCTCCTCTTTCTCCATATTTACTGTATTTTAAGACCTCTGATTTTTCTGTTTCATCTTGGGTATTTGTGTTTAATTTGTGACAGTTGGACAACATGATACAGGTGATTTGTTTTATACTTTATGGCTAGTAGATGTGTAATCCTGATTACATGAGACTTTCCAGTTATTTGGGGTTTTATCATTGGATGGAAAAGGGACTGTGGTATCCCCTAACCCAATCTCTCTCTCTCTCTCTCTCTCTCTCTCTCGGTTCCCCCTTTGATTCAGTTTTCGTAATAGTCTCACAGCACTAATGTTCCTTTGAAAAGCCCTTTGAGATATTTTTGTGAAAGAACCACGAGCTTGGAATTACTCCAAATCAGGATGCTTACTTGCTTAGAAAGATGAGATTAATTTACTGTGAGAATTGCATAGAAAGAACATCTCTTTTGAGTTGCAAAACATACCAGAATTACCATATCTTGGAAAGAGGAATCTTTTCTTAAAGGACGATGTTTGGGGACTAAAGAGAGATGAACAAGGTAGTCACCCTGTTCTGTGTGACAGTGGGCTTCTTAATGGCCCGGGCCTTTGTCACTTCCTAGTCCAGCACAAGCCCAATGTTGAAACTATAACATGGGGGCTCAGTGAAAGCTGATTCAATGAAGACATAGATGTATCTTTATATTTCATCTTTATAGTAATTATGACCTCTTATCTAATGTCTGCTATTTGCCAGGCATTGTGTCAGGTACTTTACATATCTTATTTCTGTTCTGAATGCTTTGGGGAGGACAATTTATAGAGACTGACTCTAAGCTTACAGTGCTTCTGTTCAGTTCACAGTGATTCTCCACCTGGAAAGCCTGGCTCCAACCTGATCTACAATCCCCTTAATAGTCGCTTTTGTAATACATGAGCCTATCCTCTGGTCACTGTAAATTGAGCCAGGGTGGACATCTGACTGAAACCAGGACATTTAGATCCTCTCTCCCATGAATTTGCAAATGAAGTTAAGACTCAGAGACTTTTATTCTGGAGGTGGTTGGAAGAATAATATGCAAACTCCAGAATTGCGATTCTCTAGGAAAAGAGAAAGGGGTATAAAGCAGGTGCAGAGAAGGAAGAAGAGATCAAAGATAAGAGTCTTGACATATATCCGCAATACCTGTTTTTACTTAAAATCTAGCTTTAAATCCCTGAATTCTAAAGCTATCCTCTCTTTGCTTAAAGTAGCTGGAATTGGTTTCTGAAATTTAGAATCTAGGATCTTGGCTATTACAGGGTATAAATAAATTATATACACATGCATACCTACATCCATAGAAACATGTTATCTCAGCCTCACTGCATATTCCAGAGCAGGTATTATCATTCCCATCTTACAGATGAGGGTACAGGCTCAGAGGGTGGAAGCAGTCTTCCCAAACAATCTACTTAGAGTAGTTAGAGCTGGTATTTGATCTGAGGTTGGGATAGTTTAAGACCCTGTGATCTTACTAGTCTGTATATCATGCCCCATGCAGATAGATTCATTCTTTTAGCATGCATTTGTGGAGATCCTTTTAAGTCCCAGGCCCTATGTTTCAGTGATTCCACCGGGGTTGCCAAGTAGTTGTAGATATTTACATGGTGTTCCATCCATATGTATCCACATAGACTGCCAAAGACCAGCTGCTCAGCTCTAGGTTAAGGAATAGTCTTTGAGACTCATTATCCATACACTCTGCTTTCAGTAAAGATAAAATCAAGGACACCTCTGTCAAAAGACAGAGGAGGTGCCATAGGCTTTTGGTATCCCTAAAACCTTTCAGTGTTGAGCACTTACTGAGCTACTGTGTATGTTTTAACTGGATCAGATGCCACCTGGTGTGATTTTGTCCCTGGCCTTCAGACAGAATGTGGCAGGGATTGTCAGCGGACTGGTAATGAACACCTGCTTTGAGAGTTGTTATTGTTGTTTTAATGGTGCCCTGAAGAAGATTCCATGATGTGATGGTCCAATAATATCTCAAACTTATTATTAAACACAGAGAAGTCCTGTAACTTTCCCAAGGTCACAGAACTAGTTGGTTGCAGAGATGGAGCTTGCCAGTTAAGAATACACAGCCAACAGAAATCATTTAAAGTGACTTACATTATTTTTCTTTTTGTTCCTCCAAATAACAACACATGTTGATTAGATTCATGTCAGACCCATTATGCATTCTACCCTCACAATCTGTCTTTCTCTGAATTAATGAAACGTAAAATGGGAAAATTATAGGCTTTATAGTTAGAATCTGTAGTGCTTAGGGTACAGTATAAAAGCCCATTATTAATTTCATATATTCTGGCTTATTATAAAATTCTACCTCTTTGTATTAAAAGTTAAAATTTCTCTAAATACTGAGAACTAAAAAAACAAATCATTAAGCCATTCTCAGATGCCATTATATTCTTAAAAAATGACATGAATCATACATCATAGCACCTTAGTTTTTATAAAATGTATGCCTTCTATGTATGGAAACATATAAAATAGACAAAATATAGATGATATGGTTGATACCTCTGGAAGTGGAAATTATTCAGGTTTGTTAATGCCCAAGAGAGCTTCTAGACATTAATTTAATAATAATAATAATAATAATAATAATAGTAATAATTAGAACAGCAGTAACAGCTAACACTTATAGAATATTTACTGTAACCCAGGCAATGTTCTGAGTGCTTTACATCCATCAGTTCTATCTGCACAACCACCCGTGAGGTGAGGGCTGTTAGTATCCCATTTTACAGATGAGGAAAATGAGGCGGAGATTACCATTTTATTTGGTCCTGGCACTCCTGAGCTACTTTCTAGATAGGAGAGAGGTCTGTCCCATTCTTGGTCTTAAAATTCAGCCCACATATATATAACACCTAAATGGTTAAGAAGTTTCTCCTTATCTGGCTGCAACTCTATGTGGCTCTGATTGTTTTCTCCCTCTGTTTTCCAAATGAGCTCCTATTCAAACATCAAGGCTCATAAAAATACACTCCTTTTTAAAGTTTCTTCTTCCAAGAAATTTTCATTGTTTCTTCATCCATGTTCCCTTGACCTTTTTTTTCCCCCCATAATCTGCCACTCTACTTTGGAATATCATTGACTTCCTAACCAATCCAAAGGACAATTTTTATTTACTAAGTTATTAATTCCTTTGTGATACTTGACACTCTTAATGATTAAGAGTCTTAATGACTCCTAAAATTCTTGAAACTTTTCCTCCATGGACTTTCGAAGCACCATCCTCCACAGCTCCTCCTCCTGGTTTTCTGATAATTCCAGCTCAGGCTTCATTGAGTTCCCCTTTTTCTCTGTTTGCTCATTAAATGATGGAAGTCATGGCCTACATCCTAAAACAAGATCCACCACCCAGAATGGCATTTGGCATAACAAAGGATCTCAATAAATGTTAGCTGAATAATTTTTCCTTATGAAATTTAACCCATGCCTATGGTTTCAACTATGACTCATGAACCAGCAAACAGGAAAAACAGAGCTCTTAAGCCTAGGAGTTTCTGATCCACCTCTAATGTCAGGCTTACTGTTACTGTACTCTATTTCTCTCTCTCATTCTTTCTTATCTGGATGATTTATTCTTTTACTGACTCACACACACACACACACACAGAGGCCATTGGGATGTTGGGCGTTGGGCTCTCTCTCTCACACACACACACACAAACATACACACACGGAGGCCATTGGGATGTTGGGCATTGGGCTCTCTCTCACACACACACACACACGAGGTCATTGGGATGTTGGGCATTGGGCTCTCTCTCTCACACACACACACACACACTCACACACACACACACACACTGAGGCCATTGGGATGTTGGGCATTGGGCTCTCTCTCTCTCTCACACACACACACACACACACACACACACTGAGGCCATTGGGATGCTGGGCGTTGGGCTAGATGCCGTGTCCGTGGTGCTGCCTTCCGGACACTTACCTCGGTGAGGGCACCAGCTCTTTATACTGTTGCTCCGCCTTTTTTCCTTTGCCCTCCATTTCATTTTTCGCATTCAAGCTGGAGTAATCTTTGGAAAATATCTAACTGTCACTATTTAAAATCCTTCGATGGCTCCACATTGAATATACAACAGAGTTCCAACGGCTTTGATAGCTCACAAGGCCCTGGATCATTTGACCCCAGCCTACATACCTACTCCCAATTCCTCCATTCTCCCACTGTGTCCTATATTTTCCAAACATAGCAAGGTCTTTGGTATTCCTTAATCATGCAATGGTTTTGTTCATCTAGGTGTCTTTATACATATCATCTCGTTGGGAGCTGGTGGGTGAATGAAGGGATCAAAAATAACACTCCTCTTACCTGCCTGGGTTCAGATTTAATTTAGGGATAAACACAGAGTAAGATAAGTAGAGAGTAAAATGTTACCTTCAACATGACAATGTTTATATTAGAGTTGCGGTTTATACTGTTAGGCAAGCAGACCCCTCTAAATCCTAAAATAAATACCCTTATACCATCTTCCAATCAAGGACAGCACAGGCAAATTTTAGACTTACCATATGGGCAGAGGGTCTTTCCTGCTATGCTGATTGTATGGTCCAAATAGAGAACACCAGCTGTCTGAGGGCAGACCAGTTCTCAAATGAAAGAAGAGTGTGCACAGCCCAGTTCTCTTCCCAAATCACCATCATTTAGCAGCTCTTCCCCTCCTGTGGCAGAGTTGGTGAAACTGCAGAGCTCCTCCAAATATTCTTCACAGCCACAACTCTAAATATTTTTAAGTAAATATAAATCTATGTAAAATATAAATTGAAGTCATCAGGACATTTTCTATTTTATTTTATTTTATTTTATTTTTTAAGTAGGCTCCATGCCCAGAGTGAAGCCCAACCTGGGGCTTGAACTCACAACCCTGAGATCAAGACCTGAGATGAGATCAAGTGTCAGAAGAAGCTTAACTAACTGAGCTGCCCAGGTGCCTCTGGACTTTTTCAATTTTAAGTGGAAAACAAAAGCACCTCACTTTGTCTTAAACCAAAGAATGGAATTAGTTAACTCACAAAACTGAAAAGCATGGCAACTTAATTTTTTTTGAGTGTGGTTGAGTCTAGTTAGTGTTACAGAACTTGGTCTATCTTCATTTTTGCTTTCCTCTCTCTTAATTCCAATCTCAGGCAGGCTCTCTCCCTGCTGTGCTATGATATTAAGACAGCCATCAGCATCTGACAATTATTTTATAAGCTCATCTATCCCAATGAAAAGAGAGCTCCATTTTCCAGATCATTCTAGCAAAAGGCCTGGAATGAAGGTCTAGCAAAAGGTCTTTTGGTCACTTAAACCTATAAAGTAAAATAATGTCCGTTTTTGGCTAGACATAACCATACTCCCCCCACCCCTCAACTTCCAGAACTGTGGTTAAAGTCAGGGTTAACTGAAGGACTGAGACAAGGAAGGAATGTTTTACCAAAGGGATATTGGAGTGTTGTTTCAGAAGAAAGAGGATCTATTTTGGGCAGGCAGAAACAATAAATGTCCACACATGCATTGTTCCATAGGTGAGTGAGTGATGAATCAAGGTAGACAGGTTGTTTAGCGTTAGTGACACCAAGTCTAGGTAAAACAGTCTTTTCTAGATTATGCTTATTGTTAAATTATACTTCTCCATGATTCTATTGTAGCCAGCCAGGAGACTGTACTCATTTTTTTTTGTGTTAAACTGGAAATCAGACTTTCTTGAAATAGGTGAATTGGGAAATCTCTTTGCTATACAGAAAATATTGTTGCTGTGACAATTGTTGAAAAGAAGCCTAATGGAAATGAGTCAGGAAGTAGAAGAAACAGTAATCCCAGTCTCTGCTCTCAAACCAAAGGAGGGTACATACAGCTCTGAGTTTTTCTATTCTGGTTTCTCCTAGAATCTCTCTCTCCCTCTCTCTCATACACACACACACACACACACACACACAAGCAAACTCTCAAAAGACAAATCATTATCTCACCCAAAAATGATAAAACACAAAATAAATATGCCAGCTTCCATCCAACAGAAATAAAACTACTTCCAAAATTTCAACTTAATGGTATGTGTCAGATTGTATTGACTCACTGTGAGTGAGTCAATCAGATTGCAGTATTACTCATTCTGATTTGAAATATCATATTTAGAGGTCTCCATGATACTTGATGATCAGTGAAAACGGACCCTCTGTGCTCGGCCGCACATGGGCAGGGCTGTCTGTGTCTGCTTTGCTAGGGGCCTGCTTGTGCTCATTCCAATATGGCCTAATTTTATTTTACTCACTGTCTCTCTCTGTTTTGTGTATTGTTTTTTTCCTGTCTTTCTTTTTTTTAATGTTTGAAAAATACAATAGAGTTGTCTTCTCAGCATGGGGATATCTGCATGTGTTAAAATTACATTTTCTATTTTAAACTGACTCCCTTTTTAATTTAAAAGGACTTGTCAGAACATGCAGTCTTTCTTTTCCCCCTCCTAGAAAATGGGGGATACATAAACCTGAAATCTCAAAAGAGGCAAAAGCCAATTTGTAGGGAAAACAAACAAACAAACACAAAGAAAACAAAACATGGGACATTCTAGTTGATTCTATGTGAGTTGAAATCTCTCTTGGGATTTGACATAAAGAACCTCAGCACAAAGGAGTAACAGCAAGGACATGCATTTCATAAAAAGAATCTCCTTGTCTGGAAATTTTTAGGCAAGCATTCACTCTCTTTTACCTCAGTTTCCTAGAAGACATGAAGGTGAAATTTCTCAATTATTAATACCTATACACAGGTATATTCTGTGAAACATAATGACAACATTTATTAAAAACCTATTTTTGTGTGAGACAATGTGTCTTACACCACACATGTAAACACATCTCCCAACTCAACCTCATAGTGTGGTTTATTTAGGGGGCTTTCCCCCTCAAAATTAATAAACCATTCTATCATCAATGAATTTGGATTGGGTTGTTATTTTACAGGTAAGAAAACTCATGTTGATTTAAGGCACCATGATGAATGCTGTGGTACATCTCTCAGAGCCTCCTCCAGGAGTGTATGCGCATTTCCCTAGCTGTCTGAAATGTTGGCTGCCCAGGCTCACAGCTGAGTTCCCCTTGGGGAATTTCCTCTACCAAAGAAAGCTTACTTGCCACAGGTTACCCAGATTCCCAGGGGGCAATCCTCTTTTTCTGACTAGTTAGTGGGTGGGTAGAAAGGTCCACTTTCGCCTCAGTTTGGGGCATCTGGATGCCTCCGCTCCAGAATCCCCTGAGGGATTGGCAATCAGATTGCAGTTTAGTTTCTCCCTCTGACCAACCCTGTTTCTATCACCAGGGATGGGTGTTGATCAGGAGTACTCCTTGATAAACCTTCATACAAATCTTTCTCTTGTGGTCTGTTTCTAGAAACTCCAGCCTAAGGCAGGCCCCCAGAATAGGTGGCAATTAAATGTTTGATATTACATTATTTACCAGAGACACCTATGTTAACAGTATGAATTGCTCTACAAAGTCAATTAAGCAAAGGAAAAACATAAAGGCTTTGCCGTTTTATGCTAATTCTTAATGCATTGCTTGATATTCATAGCTATGTATACATAATGCCTTACCAATTAATCTATAGCCACGCTATCTGTGAGATATATGAATGTAACATAAAGTCAACCCTGCCCCAAATGTTGTTGGCTCACTGTAAGTAGGACCAGTGATTTTATTGGTCTTTTTTTCTGGTGTTATGCAATGTATAATAAGGGAATGTGTGGTCGTCAGTGCCTGAATGCCACTTTCAGTAATAGAAACGCCTTCTGGGGAAATAAGATTGGTGCCAGAACTAGAATATGGAAGCAAACTTGAAGTTATTTCACTTCTATTTCAGAATGTTTTTTTTAAAAAAAGGAAAAGGCAGCAAGACCATTTTGACGGCTGCCAACCACACTGAGGCATTTGAATGAGAATCCCTCTATAGCTTTCTATAACCTACTAATAGAAATTCAGTGTTCTTAGGTAGGTTATCTCAGCCACTTTCAATCTAGTGCCAAATTACCTTTGCACATTATCACCCACAGTCCCCCTTCGTGAGCACTCCATATTTTTTGCCGAAGCGGACGCAGGTATTCCCTGAACACAAATAAAAACAAAAATGTAAAATAAAATATAAAAAGTTCCATTAAAGATAGAGTAAGCCCACTCTATGCCATTCTGTCTTGCTGATTACAACCCCAAATTCTGGACAAAACAAAAATAAATTAAAAAAAAAAAACAACTAACTGAACTTTCTGAAAATTAAAAAAAAGATCAGGCAGGTGGGGGAGGGTGGTCAAAAACTGAAGAAATACCTTGAAAAGAGATAAGCCTCTCCTCTTTTTTTCCCCTATTTTTTCCCCTCATTTGGAGCCTTACTAGTGGTGGAGGAAGCAGTAAAACTTTGAAAGAACCCCATATTTTTGGCCAGAGGCACAACACAAGGAGCTGGGTCTGAACCTGCACAACTTCTGGGTCCCCACTGACCTTCTTGTGCAGGAAAGATGCAAATGAGTGTATAAAAGTTTTTGAAAACTAAATCGATATTGGAACTAGCACCTAGAGAAGGTAAGTAGAATTTAAAGTTTGAAGCAAGCTGTCAGTTGCCTGACAAAACAACTCCAACACAGATTGATATTCTGTAGAGGATTTTAACAGGACCCAGCATCTATAAAACCTAATTTTCAAGTGTTCAGGATACAATCCAAAATGAGTCAATATACAAAGAACCAGAAAAATGATACAGGTTCTCAAAGGAAAAGACTATCAATAGGTGCTATAAGATGACACACTTTGGACTTACCTGACAAAAACTTTTAAGAAGCTACTATAACTATGCTCCATGGTATAAAGGTAAAACAATGGAAATAAATGAGAAGATAGAAAATTCCAGCAGAGAAATCAAAACAATAAAAAGAACCAGGTGAGAATTTTGGAACTAGAAAATACAATAACTTAAATAAAAATTTCACTAAAAGGGCTCAAAAGCAGAATGGAGATTGAGAAAGAGTTGGGAAAGTTGGAGATAGAAGTTTTTCAGTATGAAGAAAAAAGAAAAAAGATTTAAAGATGAACAGAGCATCAAGAATCTGTGGGGCAATAGTAAAATGTCTAACATAAGTATCACTGGAGTTTTCTCCCATAAGGAGAGAACAAAGAGATTAGAGCAGAAACATATTTGAATAAATATACTTGTAAACTTCCTATATTAGGGGAAAATCATACATTTACAGATTTAAGAGCCTGTGAAAACCCCAAACAAAATAAATTTATAAGTGAAAAATCACCCAGACACATCATAATGAAACTGATGAAAACCAAAGATACAGGAAAAAAAAAGTCTTGAAAGTAGCTGGAGAAAACTAATATATTACATGTGAAGGAACAGAGATTCATATTACCTCTCATTTCTCAGAAACCATGAAGGCCATTAAGACAGTGGAATAAAAATTTAAATTGTTAAAATAAGAGAACTGTCAACCAAGGGTTCTATATCCAAAATATCCTTCAGGAAAAAAGATGAAAGAGAAACTAAGAGAATTATTACCAGCAAATCTACTCTAAAAGAAATGCTAAAGGAAATATTCAGGCTGAAGGGAAATGTTACTAAAGAGAAACTTGAAAGTTCAGAGATAAGGCAAGCAAGAAAAATAGTAGATATCTGGGCTAAAACAAAAGACAGTTTTTTCCCTCAAATTCTACAAAATATAAATGACGATTGAAAGTGAAAATTATAGCAGTGTCTGGTAAGTTTGTCAATATATGTAGATATATATATGACAAATATAATATGAAGAGGGAAGAGTAAAGTGATATAAATGATTGTAAAACTTCTACATTTTACTTGAAGTAGTAAAATGTTAGCTCTCTATATATTGTGAAAAGATGTAGCCTCTAGGAAAACTACTAGAAAATAATACAGTGAATATAGCCAAAATAACAATAGATAAATAAAAATTAAGTACAGATAAAAATATATGAAAAATGTAATATCCATGATAAAAACTCTCAGAAAGGTAGGAAATAGAAAAAGCCTTCCATAGTGATAAAGTTTAGTTACAAAAGATATACGTAGTGAAGAATGAATGCATTCCTCTGAGATCAGGGACAGGTCAAGGATGTATGCTTTTATTACTGCTATTCAGTATCACACTGGAATTCCCAACCATTGCAATAAAAGAAGAAAAAGATATAAAAGACATGCAGATTGAAAAGGAAGGCATAATATTATTTGTGATTGCTACTGTTGGCTACGTAGGAAATCTTAAAGACTATAAACATGCTCTTAGAACTAGTAAGTAATCTTATTAAGATTGTAGAACAAAATCAATATATTAATATCAACTGTATTTCTATATACCAGCAACAAATAACTAGAAATCATAATTTTAAAAGAATGTCATTTACCATAGCACGAAACATGAAATAGGTATAAATCTGAAAAAATACATGCAAGATCTTAATGCGAAGATTACAAAGCACTGATGAAAAAGATCAAAGAAAATTAAATAGAAAGATTTATCATGACTCAATGTTATTAAGATGTCAGTTCTTCCTAAATTGATTTATAGATTAATGAAATCTCCCCAAAATTCTAGCAGGGTTTTTTATAGAAATTAACAAGCTGATTCTTAAATGCATTTGGAAAGTCAAAGGAACTAGAATAGCCAAAAATTTTTGAAAATTATAAATAATGCTGTAGGACTCACATCAACTGATTTAAAACTTATTATAAAGTCATAGTAATCATAAGTGTTGGTTTTCATGGGAGGATATATACATAACAACATGGCCAATTGATTTTTGACAAACTTGCTAGGATAATTCAAAGGAGAAAAGATAATCTTTTCAACAGATAGTACTAGAAAAGTTGGACATTTATATGTGAAAAAAATTAACTTCAACCCATATTTCAGATCTTATACAAAAATTAACTCAAAATTGGTAATAACTCTACTTGCAAAAACTGCAACTGTCAAATTTCTCTAAGAAAACAGGAAAAAATCTTTGTGACCATAGATTCCACAAAGAATTCTTAGATTGGTCACCAAAATCACTGCCTCTAAAAGAAAAAAAAAAAAAAAAAGGACAATTCAAATGTATTAAATGAAAACTTATGCTCTGTGAAAGATAACATTAAGAAAATGAAAAGACAAACGAAAGAGTGGGGGAAATGTTTTTAAATTACATATTTGAACAAAGAATTTGTATCTAAAATATATAAAGAATTCTCAAAATCTAGTCATAAGAAACCAATAAACCCAATTTAAAAAATGGGCAGGGGAACTATATAAACACTTCCCTAAAGGAGATGTTCTTTGACAAATACGCATATTCAAAGATGCCCAACATCATTTGTAGATGTATTAGTTTCCTAAGGCTGCCATAACAAATTACCGAAAACTAGATGGCTTAAGCAACAGAAATGTATTCTCTTGGAATTCTGTAGGCGAGAAGTACAAAATCAAGGCGTCATCAGGACCATGCTTCCATTGAAGACTTTAGATAAGAATGTTTTCTTGCCTCTTCCTAGTATCTTATGATTGCCAGTAATCCTTATATTAGTAGTAATAATAGTAATTTTAAAAATTGATATTGCCATATTTTGGTGTGGATGCCAAGAAACTCAAACTTGTACATGTTGGTGGTGGTAATACAAAATGGTACAGCTGTTTGGAAGAGAGTTTGATGGTGTTTCATATAGGTGAACATATACTTCTCCATATATCTCATTTTTGCATACCCAAGAAAAATGAAAATTGATGTTCACACAAAAACCTCTACTCAAATGTTGATTGTGGCATTATTCATAATTTCCTAAAATTGGAAACAACCCAAATGTCCTCCTAGTGGTTAGTGGATAAAATCTGTGATGCATCTATATAATGGAATATTATTCAGCAGTATTATTGCTATACACAATCATATGGATGAAACTCAAATACATTATGTGAAGTGAAATACCAAATTCAAAAGACCACATACTGTCTAACTCCATTTTTATGGTACCCTGGAGAGACAAAATCATGAGAAATAACAATAGAAATCAAATCAGTGGTTGCCAGGGCTGTGGGTGGTGGGAGATGTAGACCACAAAGAGACATAGGAGAATATTGGTGTGATTCAGCAGTTGTATGTCTTGATTGTGGTGCCAGTGTCTCTAAGCATTTGCTAAAATTTATGGAACTATACATCAAAACTGGTGAATTTTACAGTATGGAAATAAATACAATCCAACAAATAAAAAGCTGGTACCTGATACCTTGTGGGGTATGTGTTTGGGACATAATACTGTTCGTTCCTTTCTTCTCATACGTATTAAAGACATCTACTCTTATTGTTGTTTTGCTATTGTTAGCTAATTCTACGAATATTTACAGTTCTCTTCCCCCCCCTTTTTTTTTTAAGATTTTATTTATTTATTTGAGACAGAGAGAATGAGAGACAGAGAGCATGAGAGGGAGGAGGGTCAGAGGGAGAAGCAGACTCCCTGCCGAGCAGGGAGCCCGATGCGGGACTCGATCCCGGGACTCCAGGATCATGACCTGAGCCGAAGGCAGTCGCTTAACCAACTGAGCCACCCAGGCGCCCACTCTCTTTTTCCCCCTTTAGGATGTTTCCCCCCACTCCTAGCAACTCTATCAATCATTCCATTAGGAAATTCTTGCTGTGCCAGTTACATTCTTTGCTGCTTTGTCATATGCCTACGTCTTATCTTGTTTGGCTTTCCACGAAGGCTGCCGTAATAACTGAACATCTCTTGTGACCTAGAAATCGACTGGTGACTTTCCATCCCTTGAAATTTATTTAAGAGGTTCTTTTCTGTCCTAATTTCAAGCCCCATGAAACTCCAAAACCTTGTCCATTCCCAAGGCTTCTATCCTTGTGTTCCCCAAGCTCCTACTACCACTGGAGGTGTTCTGTCTTGAGATATAACGTTGAGCCCCTTTTTTATTTGACCTCTTCTTTGTTTCATGGCAAAAGCCACTCACATGAAGCATCTCTCAGTCAACATACTTTACTAAAGACTTGTGAGAAGGAACACTCAGAATGGTAAAGGGACATTATTCCCTCCTGTACTTCCATGTTTCGGTGGCCCTTATCTGAGGTAAACTGCAGCCACCCACAGACAGCCTGGTTTCTATCTCTTCTGTACTTTCAAAGCCTATCATCTCTTCTCTCCTCCTACCTCTCTCAGAAGCATAACCAGTTTCCTTTCTGGTCTCATAAGATGCAGTTTCTCCACTAATTTTTGCTGTCTTGCTTTCTGTTGGTACCCACGTCTTCAGCTTCTTCCCTTCTACCCTGAGCAGCTTCTCAAGATAACTTCCCAAAGTCAGGTTGTCCCTAGGAGGGAATTCTATTGTAAGGTGTTTTGATTGTAAAATGCACTCTTTGTTACAATCTACTGAAGCACCTATCACTAAATCGTAAACATTTATTTCCATGTCCGTTTTTCTCACTGTCCATGAAATCATCAAGGGTGGGTTTCATCCTCCCCCCTCTTTTGTCCCAAAGCTTACCACAGTGGTGGGTATATAATAAATATTCAGTAAGCAAATGAAAGTGTCTTAGTCCATCCAGGCTGCTATAAGAAAATATCATAGACTGAGTGGAGTATTGTGGAATAATAGAAAAAATATATATTGGTCTCTATCTGGGGTTACTGGCACAGAGCTCTTAAAGCTGTTGGAATTTCCTAAATGATAGGGACACTAGCAGCATCTTTTGTTGTCTTTTACTTTGGTCTTTTTTGTGGTCTTTGACTTTAGGTCCTGACACAGAGCTCCTAAATCCCTTGGAATTTCCTGGATGATAGGAGAGTCTTATGTTCTAACAAGGCATCTCTCAGTGGACCCCCTGATAGCAGCTGGTCACCAGAAAGTTCAAGCCATGATTAGAAGCTTGGAACTTTCAGCCCCACCCATCCCATTTTCCAAAGAGAGGAGAGGGAGTAGAAATGCAGGAATAATTGATCATTCTTACATGATGAAGCCTCCATAAGAGTCTCAATACTTGGGATCCCGATAAGGTTTGGGTAGTTTCCAGGTTGGTGAATAAGTGGTGGGAGGTGTTGAGGAAGTGGATACCTTTACCTATACACCTTTTGCCTCTGGTTATTTCTAAGTTGTATCTTTTTATAATAAACAAGTGATGTAGTAAGTAAAATGTTTCTCTGAGTTCTATGGGCTGCTCTAGCAAATCCTGAGAAGGAGGTACTAGGAACCTATGGTTTATAGCCAGTAGGTCAGAAGCACCCAGCTGGTGTTGCAGAATTGCTTGATGTGTGGAAAATCTCCTCTGTGGGCGACCAGAAATACCAGAAGTAAAGTGTTATATGTGAGTAGTAAAGGAGAAACACACAGGAATGTTTTTTCCTTCATGTTTATAAACAACAAACATTTATTTGTTAGGTTCTATAGGTCAGGGAGTTCAAGATCATAGTACCAGCAGTTTCAGTGTCTGGTGTTGGCTCACTTCCTGGTTTACAGATGACCCTTTTCTCTGTGTCTTCACATGGTGGAAGGAGTCAGGGAGCTATTTAGGGCTTCTTTTACAAGGGCACTGATCCCATTCATGGCTCCACCCTCATGACCTGATCATCTCCCAAAGTGCTTGTCTCCAAATACTAATACATTGGAGATTAGGATTTCAACCTATGAATTTGGAGGGTGGTTATATCCAGCCTCTAGCAAAAGAATAGCCAGGCTTTTTGTGTACCATGTTTACACTATTCCCCAAATCTGCAACATTATCAATACTATTTCTATCTCATTTCTGCACATCCTTGATGCTCCTGCTTCCCACACTTGTGCAACTATGGTACCTTTCTTTACCTCTCCAAATTTGGTCCTCTGAACGCTGAATTTTATTTTTACTCTCTTCCACTTCTTCACTGAAGGCAAGAGTTGTGTTTAGTGTACTTATATGAAGTTCTCCAGTATATTATCCTTTGATGAGGAGTTGATAAATGCATCTATATATTTAACCAATATTTATTGAACGCTTATAATTTGCCAATCTCTATTCTAAAAGCTAGACATCTAGCAGGGACCAAAATTGAGAAAAGCCATCCCCTGCTACAAAGAGCTTACATTCTAGTGGTGAGAATCCAAGAATAAGCATCAAACAAATACATATATAACATGTAATTTGGTGGTAAGTATATGAAGATAAAGTAGGGTTAGGGGATAGACAGTGTATGTATGCATGGTGGGGGAAGGGTCACGTAGAAGGAGGAGTTGTCATTTTATGTAGATTGTTGGGCAAGATCTAATAAGATAAAGGTTAAATAGAAACTGAAGAAAAACAGGGAGAGGGCCATGCACATATGCAGGGAATAAAGCACTCTAGCATCCCACATCTTGGGATGAGCACTTTAGGGTTCACAAAGGAGAAGAGGAAGGGGAGAGTATTATACAGATGGAGAAAAATATTTCAAAGTACAACAGACATTCATTTTCCTGAAAACCCTATAGATAATTTAAGGGGATGTGATAAGTTGAGTGGGAAATTGACATTGTTTGGGAGCACTAAGCAATGGCTTCTTTAACCTGCTGTTGAAACCAAGTAGGCTGACCTCTGTTAGAGTGTATGTGGGCAAGTGGCACCATGGAATGGCTCTCCTGAGTTCTCCATCTAAAGAAGGATCCTGCCCGTTCCTGTCATATTGCCCTCCATATTTGTCTCAAAGACAGTCGTAAGTGCAAAAGATGCCATTTAGGTTTTGATTTTTACAAAGGGGAAATATCAAAAGTTGTCAGGAGATTTGATTAAGGTGGGATCTTACTGGGTTACTGAGAAATAATCCTTGATTTCCTATTTAATCAAGATGGCAATAAAGAAGTTTAAAAGTGGGGCGCCTGGGTTGCTCAGTTGGTTAAGTGTTTGACTTCAGCTTAGATCATGATCCCAAGATCATGGGAATGAGGCCCATGTTGGGCTCTGTGCTCAGCAGGAGTCTGCTTGTCCCTCTACCCCTCCCCCCACTCACGTGTGTGCGCAAGCACGCTCTATCAAATGGATAAGTAAAATCTTTAAAAAGATTTTTTTTTAAGTAAACATAGGAGGTAACAACCTTAGTTTTTTAGAAATTGAGAAGTCTTGGTAATCTTAATCAAGGACAGGGCAAAGTTAACATGAAGCATGGGAACTTTTTCTTATAAGACACAGAATTTTTGCCTTTAAGGCAGATTACTTAGAAGGTAAAAGAAAACCTTCTACAACCTCTTAGAGAAACCAATACTCTAAGAAAAATGTAAACATAAACTCTTTTTGAAAATATTATAAATAAACCCATTATATAAACCTTAGCTAGAATTGACCAATACAAATAAAATTCCATTTTCATGAACTTTCTACAGTTTTCTATATCCATTCAGGTTTTTTCTTAAACTTTCTTCCGTCTTATTCTGAAATAATCAGTCATTTTACTTTAAGACAAATCTACTGTCTTTTTTATCTTAAAAGAACCCATACTCTTAGAGTACGATTTCTCAAAATGGCCAAAATGAACACATTTATTAACAGACACAAATATATAGAGCCTCTCTGTACCATTAAATATATCTCTTAATATTTCTGTATCTCTTAAATATAAGAGAAAAACAATTATATAAACTTAAAGTTATGCTTTGTAACTAATGTTACAGTATACTTTTTTTTTTTTTAAGATTTTATTTATTTATTTGAGAGAGAGAATGAGATAGAGAGCATGAGAGGGGGGAGGGTCAGAGGGAGAAGCAGACTCCCTGCTGAGCAGGGAGCCCGATGTGGGACTCGATCCCAGGACTCCAGGATCATGACCTGAGCCGAAGGCAGTGGCTTAACCAACTGAGCCACCCAGGCTTAATTAATATTTATTAATGAGCTCAATTTGCAGCAGTCCAAGATTTTAAATTACCTAAACATTTGGAAATTATCTTTAACCTTACATGCTACAAAAAATTACTATTTAAATAAAGTTTGTCAGAGTAATGATTCAATTTGGTTAAAACCAGATTTAAAATTTTCATAATCATATTTTGTAAGAAATAATGCTATCTCATTTGATCAGTAAACATGTTTAGAAAGAACATACTCAAGTAGAATAAAAATGTGTATTCACATTATACTGATAACACTGATAACTCAGATAAAATATAGTTTTTTGTATTAAACCAAAATTATTAAACTAGTTTTACTTGGGGGCTCCTGGGTGGCTCAGTTGGTTAAGCGACTGCGTTCGGCTCAGGTATGATCCTGGAGTCCCTGGATCGAGTCCCGCATCGGGCTCCCTGCTCAGCGGGGAGTCTGCTTCTCCCTCTGACCCTCCCCCCTCTCATGTGCTCTCTCTCTCAGTCTCTCTCTCTCAAATAAATAAATAAAATCTTAAACAAACAAACAAACAAACAAACAAACAAACAAAAAGCTAGTTTTACTTGCTGAAGCTTTACCTAAGTATGTGAATATGAATTCTTAAAATGTTTCTGAGTTTCTATAAGAATATCTTTTTCACATTAAAATTATTTAAAATTCAATTTCTTTAATTTCTGAAATATGGGGATGGCCAATTATATAAATACTTATTTATCTCTTTGCCAACCACACTAGAGCTCCTTTAACATAAGGGATTTCAAATTTAATTGATTCATGCTATCCAGAAATAGGAAAATATGACCTATTCACATAATTAAAGGGAAAGACTTTCCTAAATTACAGAAGGAAAAAGCCCTAATACAAGACTGATACAGAAAGTTTATAGTTCTAATTCCAAAATTTCAGTCATGAGGCATGAGTCAAGCATACACAAATACAAAATTCACAGGCCCATTTCAAAGACCTGTTCTCTTTAAATTCTTAATTTATTTAAACTCAAAATAGACAACCAGGGAAGAATAATAAACTAGATTCTCTGTCCCCTTTATCCAACAGAAATAAAATCTCTATAAATTATGAATTTCTTTATAGAGAGATCAACAGACGGTTGATCCAAGTAGAAAAGGGGGTCATCTGGGAACCTTATGGGAGTCATGAGGAAGGATGGAGTTGAGTGTCACCTCAGAATCTAGAGGGCAGCGTGATCCTTTGAAATTAGCGATTTCTCAGAACATGAAAGGATGGGGGAGCCTTTTTAACCACTGCTCCTTTCCAGAAGCAGAGTTTCAACATTGTCATAGCTCTTGTAAGTAGTTGCTATAATAACCCTTGTATTCTAGATGAGGATATTAAGGCATAGAGAGGTTAAATAACTTGCCCAGACTCATACAGCTGCTAAGTGGTAGAGGTAGGAATCAAACTTAAAGCCTCACACTAGCGTCCATGCTGTTAGCTAATTTATGTACCTACCCTATGCCCCAAGAGCTTACCACAGGTTAAAGACCTTTTCTCCCTAGTCCATCACTCTTACCCCACAGGCGAAAACCCAGTAAATATTGGTGGGTGAATAAACAAAAGAGGAGAGTATGAGCCATCAGTAGTGAAAGAAAGAAGAGAGTGAGGCAGAAAATGAACACAGAGTGAAATGGAGGGGAAAAAAAGAGATAAAGTATTTCCTTTTTTCTGCTCCCTGGTGATACATATTTTTCCTGCCTCCCCAAGATAACCATTTTTCTCCAATTGGGTCCCAAGAAATTTTTTTTAAGTTTTATTTTTTAAGTAATCTCTACATCCAATGTGGGGCTTGAACTCATGACCCTGAGATCAAGAGTCATATGCTCTTCCAACTGAGCCAGCCAGGCGCTGTCCTGGGAATTTTCCCCTGTCTTGGGAAAAATTTTAATCATTTAAAGACCTACATTAATTGCCCCTGAAAATGGAGAATGTAAATAATCTGACATTGTTACTAATAAAAACGAAAGAGCATTGACCAAGCTGGAAGTTTGACCCCCTATCTTCCTATCAATAACTATTTGGTATATCTGTTTATTTCTTGATTTGAGCCTCATTAAAGGCAGACATTCTATCATATTTGTCTTTGCATCTTCATCACTTTACATAGTCCCTGAGACATAGTAGATATCTATTAAAATGTTTAATTGAATAAGAAAAATAAGACTTGGTGAAATTACCTCTCCTTTTCAAATAAGAAGAAAGGAGAATTAATTCCAGTTAATATGATGTAAGTACAACCAAAAGAGACCGACAGAATGATATATTTGTTATAAATTCCCAGATAAAATTTGCAGTGACTTGCAGTTTGGAGTCAGGATTTATATTTTATATCATAACCCACACAACACACAAGCACACATACATGTGGATAGAAGTCAAACTGAATAGAGCTGATAAAATATTTTGATACTATTGATCCCAACTGTTCTCATATTGACAGATTATTGTACATTGAACTGAATGCAGAGAAAGATTTCAGCTAAGTTTTGAAAAACCAAACAATAGAACTATTAAAATATTCAGTTTATTTTTATGATTAACACATGTTAATTGAAAAAAAAGTTCAAGTAACTGTTCAAATAACTATTCTTAGTTATTGTTGATAGAGTGGGATGGCCTAATTCTTTCTAACCCTGGCCCTTGCCCAGGATGTATACTATAGCAGTACTTATTATTAGTTAGTTCCCTCAGATTCCCTCAGATTTAGTTGAAAGTACTTTAAGGTTATTCATACAGCTTATTTCGATGTGAAAATGGTTCTCTTAATAAAAGAATTTGCATGTTATTTCTTTTCATAATACTAATAGTAATATTTGTCATGTCCTTTGGTAGTATTTATAATGATGTTTATAAAGCTTTGGTATACATCATTGTGTTTGATTCTTACCATAAGCTTGTGATACAAATAGTTCATTATGACCATTTGGCTAATGATAAGGAAGCGTGTGTGTGTGTGTGTGTGTGTGGTGGGGTTGGGAGAGAGAGTGCGCCTAATATCTATGTCTCACAGCTACTAAGCCTTAGAGACGTGACTCCTAGTTCAGTGATCATATTCATATAATGACCCAGTTGGCTTGTATTCATACTTCTAAAAAGCTACAAAGTTAACAAACCAGCTAGGGATTGTTCTGGCATAAAAATATATCTATGACTTGAAGAGATGATGCTATTTGTGACAAACGAAGGCTTAGTTGTCTTATACCTGTTGCGGGTGGGGGGTGGTGTGTGTTTTCCCTCCAATTTTCTAAAAATTAAAACCAAAACTGTATGAAAACCACGTATTCTAACCTGCGACATTTTTCCTTATTCCTCTTCAGTCTGAAATGTTCCCCGAAACAATGATATCCTTGGAATTTCTTGGTCAACTGTATCACAGACAATTCTAAATGCCATATACTCTCCTGTTAGGAATTATTACCCAATATTTTGATGAGAAAAATTCACCCTTCTGGCTCTTCAGAATCATTAGGAGGTGGCAACCACAACAGCAAAGATTGACATTGAAGAATATATTTTGGCAATAATCAGCTTTTGGGATTTAGTTTTTAAATGGATCTTTTGGAATAAGCTGAGGACAAACAGTTGCCTAGTTAATTGGGACAAAGGAAAAGCAAATAAAAGGTGTTCTAAATTCTTTTCCACAGCCACACACACCATTGGATGAGCAAGGCAGCCATATAGAGGAGACTTTTCCTCCTCATCATGACCAAAGTGCGGTTCTTTTGTGGTGACTAAGTACAGATCTTCCTCACTTTATGTAGAGTTACATCCCAATAAACTCATCGTAAGTTGAAGGTGCATTTAATATATTTTAATCGACAGAATATTATAGCTTATCCTAGCCTACCTTAAGGGTACCTTATTTTAGTATATGTGCTGCCAAAGCGAGCACTTAAGGGTACCTTAGAACCCTACCTTAGAACACTTACATTAGTCTATAGTTGGGCAGAATCATCTAACAAAAAACCTCTTTTTAAATGGAGTGTTGAATATCTGATGTTATTTATGGAATACTGTACTGAAAGTGAAAAACAGAATGATTGTAGGGGTACAGGATGGTTATCAGTGCATCGATTGTTTACCCTTGTGGTCGTGTGGCTGACTGGGAGCTGTGGCTCCCTGATGCTGGCCATCATCATGAGAGAGGTTCAGGCTGCATATCACTGGCCCAAGAAAAGATCCAAATTCAAAATTCAAAGTATGGTTTCTACTGAATATATGTTGTTTTTGCACCATCATAAAGTTAAAAAATCGTAAGTTGAGCCATTGTAAGTTGGGGATTGTCTCTACAGACCTCGAGTCATTCAAGCTATCACAGGGTCTTTTCACAAGCACTAGTTTTGAAGCTGAAAGAGGTGGATGAAGCATTATAATGCACCTATTCTTCTGGAAACTGCTTTTGAAGGAGAGTGACTGAATGAGCATAACCAAAGTACTGAGGATCATTCCCTGTGGGTGGTCATGATTACATACAAGGAGAAAGAGTCTGTACTTACATGGGTGTGTGCAAGAGTTTATGTATGAATGTGCATGGACATAATCAACCTTCTTGAGTTAGAAGACAATATTTCCTTCCTAACAGTTCTTTTCTAAATCCTAAAATTTAGTATTAGTGTCTGTATTTTTTCATGGACATAATCAACCTTCTTGAGTTAGAAGACAATATTTCCTTCCTAACAGTTCTTTTCTAAATCCTAAAGTTTAGTATTAGTGTCTGTATTTTTATCAGCCAACATGACAATGCTACTTGGATTATTAAGAAAAGAGCCAAAAGCATAATTACATTGTAAGTACTACTTTTTATGGAATATACTGAAATAGTTATGATACTAATGACCAAAAGCTTGCCCCTCACCCCAGTTGCCAGTGTCAGTCTATGCTGCATTAGAATCTGTGCTGAATTAGAAGTAAGTTTAGGATAATCTCCAAGATAAGAAGACTCCCTGCTTATGATTATTATCCTTTTTTTTTTAAAGATTTATTTATTTATTTGAGAGAGCAAGAATGAGAGAGAGAGAGAGTACATGAGAGGGGGGAGGGTTAGAGGGAGAAGCAGGCTCCTCGCCAAGCAGGGAGCCCGATGCGGGACTCGATCCAGGGACTCCAGGATCATGACCTGAGCCGAAGGCAGTCGCTTAACCAACTGAGCCACCCAGGCACCCTGATTATTATCATTTAGTGCTAAAACTCTGTGAAAAATCCCCCCAAAGCTTCGGTGAGTGTAGTGGGAAGAGCATTCATGAGGTTCGTTACCTGCTTTTGTTCCTTTGGCCAAAGGTCTCAATTAAATCAAGTTCAATGTTTTTGCTTGCCCTTTTTCTTATGATGAGGAAAAGCTACAAAAAGAAATCCCATGGAAAGGAGTACCAAGCAAAAATATGTATTACTCCCTAAGGCCTTAAAAGAACAGATTTAAAACAACCACCCAAAGCCTAGAGTGAGGTGAGGAGAGATATATCCATTGTCAAGCAAAAAAGAAACATCATCCCAAGAAGAATCTAAAGTAGAAAAGAAATCCAAAGATAGAAAGCTGTAAAAGATATTCTGAACATATGTAAAAGCTCCAAAATGTTGCATCATAATTAGTTTCCTAGATTCAAGTACATATAATTTTTCCCCCTTGGGGAGAAGTAAAAGCAAAGACACCTGGATTCTAGTAGTTGAAAGAAGTTCTTAAAAAAAAAAAAAAAAAAAGCTTTTTTTTTTTTTTTTTGTCTACTTCAATGCTTAATTATTCCCTAGATCCGGTGTGTCTTTGCTCTTAGGTGTGTATTCTCATTGAAGCAGTTCAATTCACAATAGAATCCTGAAACATTCTAATACTGCCTTCTTGTAAATGTTGCCTTCTAAAGAAATGTTTTATGTCTTAAAAGTTAGAAATAGCCTTTTTAAGCGTAGATATTTGTTCTCAAACCTGCTGGAACTTTTCTTATAGTAAGTCATCACCTTTGTACTCTTTCTTTTGCAAGAAAAGTAGTAGACTACTTTACCAATTGAAATTTGAAGGAAGTAAAGGGAATATGTAATATAAAGGAGTGTATGTATATGCTTAATACTTGATCTTCTATTCAGTAAATGATGCTTTCAAGCTGAATACAGTGAAAGGCAAATTTCTGGTTTCATTAAGGCATGAGTATACAGATTCCTTGCTAGAGGGTGTGATCATCATTAGCAATGTAACCAAATATTGCTGGCTCTCTGTTTTCCATGAATGTGGAAAAATGGTGCCTCTCCACCACTTCAAAGTTAGATGTGGTAATATGATTTGTTTTTATAAACAGAATATGAGTGGAAGTAATACGTATCACTTCTTGGCAGAAACTTTTGAAGACAGTGTGTTATTTGCCATATATTCTTGTCCAGTAAAAAGGTGGTTATGAAATCACCTGTCAAGGTGAAGTTTTTGTCAGCTGAGACCTTGAGTGATTACAGTAAGATGCTCCCTTCTGCCCAACCTGAGAAGTATACACTGTGTGAGCAAGGATTTTTGGGGGGCTGTTTGTTTTGATTTTACTTGTTTGTTACCACAATATAACCTAGTTTACTCTGACTGATTATAACAGGGAAGAATTTAAAAACTTTTCTCCATACAATACCACAAATAAATGAAAATGCAAACTGTGGACTTTGGGTGATAATGATGTGGCATGGTAGGTTCATCAATTATAACAAATGTACCACTCTGGTGAGGGATATTGATAATGCAGAGGTTATGCATGTGTGTGTGTGTGGGGGGGTATATGGGAAATCTCTATACCTTTCCCTGAATTTTGTCATGAACATTAAATGTGTCTAAAAAAATAAAGTATTAAAACAATGTAAGTTTTCTCCAGTATCCAGCATCATGTTAAGTTGGTGAGGTTCTTGAAAGTAATTTCTGTAGGACAAAGTACTTGCTTTGGGCATCTGTCCATGATCAACAATAAACCGTGTCAACGACCTTTCAAGTTTTGACTCTACACATCACATAGTAGAGACAGAAGTGTGTAAAAGAGTAAAAGACAAACTAGCAAATAATGAGTTTTTTGTTGATGGGACCAGCCTTGCTGTTTTGTTTTTGCACCTCACTCTGCCTGGAATGTATTTCTGCCAGATCTTAGCATGGCTGACTCTTCGTCATTCATATATCCATTCACATGTCACCCTTGAGAGCAGATTTGTTGACAACCTTATCAAAAATAGTTCCCTGTCCCATCACTGTCTGTCATATAACATCTTTTATTTTCTTCACAGCTCTTAAACCATCTAAGGTATTTCTACGTGTGCTTGTTTATTGGTTTATTGGCTATAAGATGCCAATATAATAGAGGTTCCATGATTACAAATATGCTGTCTATCAGGTTCATTACTGTGTTCCCAGCTCAAAGAACAGTTATTGGTATAAAACAGGTTGTGATATAATTTTGTGTTTGAATGGGTCATTAGAGACATCTACTTCTGACCAAACCAGAGTAAGAGGGAATGGATCTTTCTTCATCCTTTAAGCGACTAAAATAATCTGGACAAAATATTCGAAAGACTAGTTTCACTGGACAACAGTTATCACCAGACAGTAATCCCTGAGGGCAGGGAAATAAATGAAAGAAGTCCTACCAGTTTTTTAGCTTACTGCATAGAGAGTTTCTAGACCATACCATAGGGAGTGGAACCCAGACAGGGTCCAGCAGTCTCCCTGAGTTGAAGAAATACAGGCTATCCCATCTAGAGTTCACAGGGCAGAGTGCCAAAGGACTGCACTACAGAGTGAGAAAGTGCTGTAGACTTTCTACATCATCAATTATAACAAATGTACCACTCTGGTGAAGGATATTGATAATGCAGAGGTTATCCATGTGTGTGTGTGGGGGGAGGGTATATGGGAAATCTCTATACCTTTCCCTGAATTTTGTCATGAACATTAAATGTGTCTAAAAAAATAAAGTATTAAAACAATGTTTTATATTTGTTTTATTTAACCTTTTTATTGGACAAGAATATATGGCAAATAACCACAGGGTCCATATTGGTCTTCAACTGAGAACTGATCAGAACATGTGGGTGAGGATACTACCAATACCAGAACCACCTAAAAGGGTAAGGGACTCAATCTCCAAGGCTCATATAGGGCCAGGAACATTTTATGTTCTCACCAATCAGAGTGGGGAAAAACTCCATAAACTTGGGCCCCCAGTTAGAGTACACAAGACATTGCCTTGATAGTGGGGAAAAATTATCCTTAGTCTAAAGGTTTCTGTGGTCCTGCCTAACAAAATGAAAAACTTAAACTTCTTCCAAATAACTGTGTTCTAGAACAAAAGTCAGGAACAGAAAAAAATCAACAAGATAAAATTAACAACCCCCCCCAAAAAAATCAACAAGATAAAATTAAAAATTCCTGACATACCATCAAAATTACTAGGTAGGTATGGAAACAGTAATCCACAACCTATAGTGAAGGGGAAACTCAGTCAATTGAAACCAAGCTGAATTAGAAATAATTCAAATGGAAGACTAAGTGGATAGGATATTAAGATATATTTTTTAATTCTATTTTCTGTTTTATAATTAAAAATAAACATGTTAAGGAGAGCCATGGAAGATATAAAAAAAAAACCAAAATGAACTTCCATGAATGAAAACTATAATATCTGAGATAAAAGAATGCACTACATGGGATTAATAGCATATCTGATGCTACAGAAGAAAATATTAGTGTACTTGCAGACTTAGCAATAAAAACTAAGTGAAACAAAAAATAAACCCCTGAGAGATGAAGAAAAACAGGGTGTTGGTAAGACGTGGGACAACATCAAGTGGCAAGCTACCTAATATTCATGTAAATTGGAATCATTAAAAGGGGCGGGGACAGAAAAACTATATGAAGAAATAATGCCTAAAAGTTTTCCAATTTTGATGAAAATCAGAAACGCACAGATTTGAGAAGCTTAGTGAAACCTAAGCAGGAGAAATCTGAAGAAAACTACAACAAACTACATTATAGTCAAATTACTTAAAAAAAAAAAAAAAATCTAAGTGTAGCCAGGGTAAAAAGAACCATTATGTACAGAGGGACAATAACAGTAGACTTGTTCTGAAACAATGAAGGCAAGAAAACAATGGGTAAAATTTTTTTTTGAGATTTTATTTATTTAAGAGAGAGAGAGATAATGAGAGAGTGAGTGCAAGGCAGGGAGGAAGGGGGGACAAGCAGACTCTGTGCTGAGCGTGGAGCCTAAGGCAGGGCTCTGTCTTCGGATCCTTGAGATCATGACCTGAGCCGATATCAAGAGTCCAACGCCTAACCAACTGAGCCACCCAGGTGCCCCTCACGTAGTTTTTTAGACATACAAAAGCTGAAATAATTCGTCACCAGAGGCTCCAAAATATGTTAAAGAAGTCCTTCCAGCAGGACAATGATACCAGATGGAAATGCGTTAACTACACATCTGAATGAGAGCACGGGTCAGAATGGTAATTATGATGTGTAGGTAAATGAATGTTTTTATTTTAAAATTTTAAAGTCATATTACAAGAAATTTTACAATATTACTTTGAAGAAATGTAATATCAATTTATTGTTGGGTTTATAACAAAGGTGAAAATAAATGTATGACAGTAATACCAAAAGTGCAGAAGAACTGAAAGTAATGTATATTGTTATATATTTGTAGTATATACGAAGTGGGGTAATATTACTTGATGGTAGGCTCTAACTTAAAGGTATAGTGTAAATTCTAAAGCAACTTACCCCCAAAAAGAAAAAAAAAAAAAAAAAGAAAAAAACAAGTTTAGAAAATAAACCAAGTGAGATAAAATTAAATTATTAAAAATATTAAATCCAAAAAAGGTAGACAAAGAAGTAAAGGGAAAGAAAGAACAGATGAAATATGTAAAGCAGAAGTGGCAAGGTAGATTTTAACCAAATCTTATTAATAATCCCCGTAAACTTAAATGGTTCAACCATCCCTAATTAAAAGTCAGATATTGTCAGATTAGGTGAAAAAGCAAGACTCAAGTATATCTCGCCTAGAAGAAACCTGCATTAAATATAAAGACACGACTAGGTTAAATGTGAAAGGATGCAGAAGGAGATATACTGCTAACACTAGTCCAAAAAGCTGAAGTAGCTATATTAATGCCAGATAAAGTATACTTTATAAAAAAAATAATACCAGGGATAAAGAGGGTCATTGCATAGAGAAAAAGGGTTAATTCATCAGACGATATATTAAATCTTCAACATTTATGTACCTAGGGACAGAGCTTCAAAATGCACAAAGCAAAAACAGATAAAATTGATAAATAAATCCACCATTACAGTGAAGAATTTCAATAGTAGAATAAGTAGACAGAAAATCACTAAATGTATAGACAAACAGAATAACATTATCAAACAACTTGTCCTAATTTACATTTACAGAGCGCTTTACCCAACAGCGGCAGGATGTGCACGGTTTTTAAGAGCATGCAAACATTTACCAAACGAGGCCATAAAACATGTTCATAAGTTTAACAGGATTCAAATCAAACAAAAAATGTTCTCTGATCACAATGGAATTAATTAATATTCGAAATCAGTAATAGAAAGATATCTGGAAAATCCCCCAATATTTGTAAATTAAGTAACACTCATAAATAAACCATGGGTTAAAAACTATTTTGAACCAAGGAAAAATGAAACACACATATTAGATTTTGTAGAATGCAGCCTAAGAAGTTTTTAGAGGCAAATGTATTGCATTAAAAGCTTGTGTTAGAAAATAATTATCTCAAATCAGTGGCCTAAGCTTCTATGTTGAGTAGGAATACAAGAGCAAATGAAACCTAAAGGAAATAGAAGATAAGAAATGAAGAGCAGAAATCAGTGAAATTAAAAGCAAAGATAGAAAATCAGTTGAACAAAGAGCTGACTTATTGAGAAGATCAATAAAATTGATAAGCTTCTAGCCAGACTGATAAAAAAAAAAAAAGAGTGAATGCACAAATTTCCAATATGAGGAATGAGAGAGGGCGGATCACTATAGATCCAGATATTAAAAGGATAAAGGAATTATTATGAATTAGTAAATAGTTAATACAGGAGTAGTTTAATGAAACCACAATTAACAGTCAATTTACACACAGGCTATTGTTAGTTTATTTAAGGCTGAAGTTAAAAGGAAGAGCCATGATCAAGGATGTAATATGTTAAGTTCCTGAGTTGTTACTCCAGCATATTTTTGTTAATAACAACAACAAAAAATTATCTAGTACCTGGGATTTGAGGGAGCTGTGTTGGACTCTCTCCAGGGAACAAAAAGACAAAAAGAGGTCCTTTGAAAATGCATGTTACGTATGTAAAATAATAAAGCATAAATGTTCAGTGATATGGGTTAAATAACTCCTCTTTAGATTGATAAGAGGGAGTAATTATAAAGGTCCAGGCAGACATCTTGGAGAAATTGATCCAAATAGCTCAGCATTTATGGTAGAGTTACCTAAGTTTGCAATTTCTGGCTGTAAATAAGAAGGCTAAATAATTTGAGAAATATAATGATATTCAAACCTTAATAATTGGTTGAAACTCTTTAAATAAAAGATCCAAGCTAATTTCAAGGTGTAATTAATAAAAAATTAAAGCGTTAAAGAGATGGAATAATAGAATGTAATCTTTTTGGCTAATAAACTAATTCAGAACACTTGGATTATAGGCAAACAAATTTTCCAATAAGCCAAGGAGGGAACAGATACTTTATTAAGTTCCTGTTCTTATATTATGGCATATGATGTGGGAAACAAACAAAAGCATGGTGACATGCTGTAAGTAGACTGTGTTTAAAGGAAAAACATGACTTTTTTTTTTTTTTAAAGATTTTATTTATTTATTTGAGAGAGAGAGAGAGCACATGAGAAGGGGGAAGGGTCAGAGGGAGAAGCAGACTCCCTGCTGAGCAGGGAGCCCAATGCGGGACTCGATCCCGGGACTCCAGGATCATGACCTGAGCCGAAGGCAGTCGCTTAACTAACTGAGCCACCCAGGCGCCCAAACATGACGTTTTCACATAAGAATTCTAAAAGGAATTTGCTCATAATGAGGCTGGTGGGATCCTTTCATACTCAGTATTGACTCCCAAGAAATAAAACATACCCACATTAAAGTCAAACATTTATCTCCTATTTGTAGTAGCTGTTGACTCGCTCTCCCAGACCAATTATGGGAATTTAGAATTTTCTGATTTAGGTGCATTTCCTCCCCTTTAATTCAAACATACTGTTCAAAAGCCCCAGATTACCAGGGTACTTCTTAAAAGTTGAAGTATTCTAATACTAACATCTTCTGGGAAAGAAGTCCATTCTTGCAGGGTCAAGGGAAGGGCACATAGGTGCCCAGCTGTCCTGTAGTTCATGCATACTTCTTGTCAGTTTCCTGTAGTCTACCACCTTTCAGATTAGAATAAAGACTATTGCTGATACTAAGCTTTCTCAGAGTGAGGGAGGAGCAAATTTAATTTAATTTTTAATTTTTTAAAAAGATTTTATTTATTTGACAGAGAGAGAGAGGGAACACAAGCAGGGGGAGCAGCAGAGGGGAGGGAAAAGCAGGCTCTCTGCTGAGCAGGGAACCTGATGCAGGGGCTCCATCCCAGGACCCTCAGATCATGACCTGAGCTGAAGGCAGACGCTTAACCGACTGAGCCACCCAGGCGCTCCGGAACAAATTTAATTTTAAAAAGAAATCAGATTGGAAAGAAACTTTTCATCAACTTTAGTATAACTGTGCAAGTTAACTCCAGATTCTCAGGATGCTGGATGAACAACAATGGGCACACAGTGAGCTGTTTAATTTTATAACTCCTCATTTGTGATCTGACACACTTCTTCAAGAGACCTAGGAAAATGTGCCTGTAACTGATGCCCTGTTGTTGGGGGAGGTCATGGAGAGGATGTGATCTCCAGTTGACCTGAAAGCTGAATCCAGGCAATCTGAGGCTCCCCAACCCCTCCCCATCCTTGGAATACATCATCAGCCATGGTCCCCACAGCTGTAGCCATCTCAAGGACATAGCCTTGGGACTTGAGAGCACCTGCATGTACACGCATATGAAACCAATGAAGGCCTCTATATAAACATTTACGACGCGGGCTGGCAGGTGTGGAGATCTACTTTTCTTGTGCCGCTGAGACGAGCCTGGTAAGTTCCCCTGTTTGTGAAAACTGCCACCTACCATGTTGGAGTGGCCTGCTCTGTTCTGGGGTTTCTCCTTTTCCTCTGTGTTCATGTTTGGGGGCCAGTTTAAGGTTTCACCCAGGGAAACTGTTGCATTTTCAAAAGAACAGTGGTTGAGTTCTTGGTATTTGTTTTCTATGGCAAAATGTTTATTGAATACATAACAATTGTTCGATGAAATTTGATATCTAGACACCCATTTAAAAACAGCAACCTGAGTTGCAAGCATAATCTGATGTAATCTGTTGTGGAATTGCTGATTTAGGAACTATCCTCATTTCCTGGGGTCTTTTCTTACGTCGTCGTTAAGCATTTTCATGTGGGTGCTTGGTGGTCCTGTTGGCTTCACAGCAAGTCTTGATGGGGAAGCAGTAAACTGTCAGCAGATTTTCTTTCTAAATATGCTGTCCCGGTCAAAGTGATCTCAGACAGTTAATCAAGGAAGCAATGTCTCTGTTTTCATGAGTCTTGGAGCAAATGGATAATTGCAAAAACGTATATGTATAATAAACTTTAAAAAGTGGTCCGGAGTTACTCAACTGTAGGTTTACAAAAACAATTGTATAATAAACTTTAAAAAGTGGTCCGGAGTTACTCAACTGTAGGTTTACAAAAACAAGATCAAAATAACTATTTGTAAAAATAAATTTACAAACAAATATCTCAATGTCAAAAGAATTGATTAAATGGTTCTACTTGTTTTATCCGTGGCTCACAAAGACAGAGCTAATATGGTAAGAAACAAACATCTACTTTATTTATAAGACCCATGCAGTACTTCTAGATCACTTATTATGTGTCAGGAAATATGCCAAGCCCATAATAAATATTAATTCATTCCAGTCCCCACAATAATCCTATTAGGTATGGAATAATGTCCTGCTTGCAAGTGAAAGGAAAAATGAGGAAGAGAACAAGAAGGAAAGGGAGGGAGACACTGTGGAGACTAACCATCTGCTATAAGGAAGAACTAAAATTTGAACCCAGGTCTGCCTGGACTCCAATGCCCAAACTTTTAAAACCACCTTTTATTGGCACCTGGGCTAATTAAGCCTGGGATTTGGTGGGTACTAAGTAACTAAATTAAATAAAGGCTAAGATGATATGCTAGGTTTTTAAAGCCTTTCCACACTAACATAGGTGGAATTGTTGATCAATACTAATTCTTCGTGTATTTTGTCTATATGCTGTGTTTATTAATAATGTTCAACTCCCATATATGAATAATTCCTTTAAAATGTCTTTAATAAGATATGATCCAGATGAAACAGAATTATTGTCTTTAGATGGAAACCTTAAACATTTTATATCGATTTTCATTACCAAATTTCTCCCACTGATCTGTGAAGTTTAATCTAGTAGTTGCTCTGTTACAAACACGATTTTTAAATGCTACATTTTATAGAAAAAACTCCTGGAAATGTTAGAGGCAAATCTAATGTTAGTGGCACAGAATATATATTTTTCTTTCTAATATCTGTAACAGATAACTTAGAGTTTGTAAAATAGTGATTTGAGAGTGACATTTGGGGGAAATGCGAGGTGCCCTCCAAGTTCTTATTTTCACCTTTAAATGTTACAAAAATTTAGTATTTCAGATTAATTTTATAAATTTGATCAAAATCTGTTAAATTAGATTGTTTGCAGTTGTTGGTAGAATTCTTTTACCTATATCCTCTTTTGTGACATCTGCTGACAATTCCTGGTATTGCAGCGCTTCCTAACTCATCCTTATCTGCCTTCTCCAACTGTCCAAGACATATATTCAGATAATACCGATTTAATTCACCTTAAGGAACTTAGTGCATGTCTTTGACTAAAGAAGAGGTATTGTAATATGAGACCCAATTCTAGAAGAGAAATGAGTCCTCCAGAGGCTGAGGAATCATTCACTTAACATATTTGTGTATTTTTTCTCATTGCCTGTCACTAAAAGAGATATCCTACATTTTCCCCCTGAAAACCCCAAACTCCTTCCATGTAAGAATATTCTATATTGTAATATTTACTAATGACAGTCATCAACCGTTCCCCCTAATGACCTCATGCCACGCAGATATTCACCATATGACAGTTATGTGATAAAAACTGTGCATCAGAGTAAAACTGTGAAGGGATAGAGTCTAAATCTGTATTAAAAATGAATGAACTGTACCTAGATCCCTGCACACATCGGTGCATGGCTACCAAGCAGAATGCATGAGCAAACTTTCTATATTACCAAGAATCCATTTGTCCATAGTCCCATCAGTCAAATTCAGATACTTGTTGCCAGCTCCTAGATTTATAGGCTAGAGCTGGTTTTTGAAATTGCTTTGTATTTCCATTTAACAGCCAGGGCAGCAGCATGTTAAAATTTTGCCTTGGTCTCCTTGGAGCTTATTTATAAAGCTAATTTGTCTCTCTGGACATTCTCCCCCACCCCCATTCAAATGCCAGCTCTAGGCTTCCGGACCATTAACTGCGCCCCCTCCCTCCCCCCCCTTTTTTTTTTTATCCCAAACAAAATACTGTCCTAGACAATCCCACTGCAGGACCGTGCTGATTCTGATGATGATCTAGTCCTTCCAGGCAGGTTACAAACAATGTTGCCTTCTGGCCGGAGATGGTTTCCCTGCCCTCCCCTCCGACACGCAGGCACACACACAGAGCCCGGGGAAGTACACATTTACTGTACTGCGTGCGGCTGCCTTGAAGAAACTGTAGCTAACCACCTTATTAGTATTCTTGCCTCCACCGTGTCTCACTTGCAGCATCAGAGGGCTGAGCAAAATGCAGTAGAACAGGGGCAGACACAGCTCTGGCAATCATCTCAGTGCAGGCTGCCGAGCGTTGGGGGTGGGGGATGCAGCACATCAAGATTAATAACCTTGCCATAATCCGGGGCGCCCTGCGAGCAGACACCTCTGCTGATTGACCTGCTCCTGGCTTGATGAATCTGCCCGGGGGAGAGGGATCCGGAATCTACCTTGTCCTGGGCAGCCCCCACCCCCCCGCCCGATTTTGGATGTTCTTTTGATCCTACACCGATCTGGGAAGGTAACCGTGAGCCCTACCATCTGCAGCCCACGGCAGCTATTGGAGGTTACTACTGACAGTTTTCATTACACTGGTGTGTGTGTGTGTGTGTGTGTGTGTGTGTGTGAGTGGGGGCGACTGCTTTCTCGTGAAGGAGGATGTGCGAGTGTCCGTGAGTGTGTGTGTGTCTGTGTGACAACCAAAGCAGGTATACCGTGCAGTAGGAGATTTCAACAGCGTGAAAATATTCTCTGGGCACTTGGACTCACAGTGTGTAACCCCCAGCCTTCACCATCCCCTTCCTTCCCCACTCCCCCTTTCTCTTTTTTGCCTTTGATGAGTTTTTGGCTTACTTTTTGGCGGAGTCTCTTGGACACGTTTTTGCTGGTGCTGGAAGATCAGATAAATGGAACCTTTGAAAACTGATTATTTTTCTCCTATGTGACTTAAAAAAAAAGAAGAAGAAGAATATAGAGCAGTGCAAGATAAGCTAGAGGATTTTAAATTTTCCTTGGTGAACTTTGAGGATCCACAAGGAAGGTAAGTCACGGGACTCCTTAGATCTTGGTCCTTGTTTTCTTGCAATGTTTGTGCTTTCCTGTTTGTTTTCGGAAATCCATATGCAGTTTTTAAGTGCATTTTTAGAGCCTGTAATGCTCAGAAGAACTCAGTGTGTGGCATTTTGGGGCTATTTTCATGCCAAGGAGATTATTTGCATTTGTATAACCATCCCCCATCCCTCTTCCTCTTATTTATCTAACATTTTCACAGTGAATTCTGCTTCTATGAAATCTGGAAAAAAAATAATTCCAGCCTTCTCCCTCCCTTAAATGCTCTCTAAATTTGGGGGGGGGGGTGGAAATCAGGAAAGCAACTGGCAGAAGCTCTGAGTAAGAGGCAAAAGTGTGTCTGCTCAGAGACTGAGGGTGGAGGTTGGGGGTGTAATCTGGACTTTTATGATAACTTAATAGTAGACTTTTTTCCCCCCCATGGCACTTATTTTTTCTCTGGAATAGTTAAATCTCCTCTGGAAACCAGCAAATGTGTGGAATACAGAAAAACTGCTTCAACATCTCTTAATTGGAACAAATGAGAACAAAGTGGAAATTGTTTAGCATTTTGAACCTCCTTTTTTGCACAGATTCTCTTGCGATCGCATCTCATTAACCTTTCTGAATGCTCTGTCCCCTGATTGAGACTAGTGTCTCTCATTTTGGAACATCCCCTTACCCTACATGGTCCCTAGAGGAGGAAGTGCATTTGCAAATTCCTCCTAACTGTCTACTCTTGGTTGTAAAAGCAAGCAGGAGGCGTCAGGAATTCAGGTGACTTTGTTCAAACATCTTGCCTAACTCCATCCCTTTAGTGTTTCCTGGTGGTTAGCTGTACTTCTTTTTTTTTTTCTTTCCCTTTTCCCTCAAAGTAAAATGCAGATAGTGTTTCACCTATTTCCATCCCGAGGTGACTTAATTAAAGCAGAGTAGCATTTCACTGTGTTCCGGGAGCTGTATTTTTATCTCTGCACTGGTCTCACGTAGAAGTGAGAGTCCCTCGTAAATGTATTTCTAAAATGTTGAGCCCCCCAAGTAGAAGCATTCAGTCTTCCTCCATCAGTACCATGTGGACGGTTTATCCTAGAAGGAATGGTGAGATTTCATGGAATGTTGGCCAACTTGAACTGTTCTGTGAACATTTTCATGGGAGAGCTGACAGGACGTTAACCAGGCTGAGGAGCACACACAGAGGTGTTTCTCCGAGTGGGGGTGTCTGTGTGTAGATAGAGAGATGATGCAAATTGTAACCTGAGCTTTCTTCAGAGACAGCTGGGGGTCAAAGATGTATTGGGGCATCCAACTCCAGAGATGTCAGAGCTCATACTCCAAACATTAAGACTATTTTCTCTATAAGGGATTTCCCCCCAATCGTGAACTAAAAAGAAAGAAAGAGAAAAAAAACAAAACAAAACTTAAAGATGAGTTTATATCCTGGTCTTCATGGACTATCCCTTATGTCTATCTGATGTTTTTGCAAAGTGGTATGAAAGAAATCATTTAAGGAGGGCCAGTGTTAAAAGATGCCTCTCCGCACCCCCGCCCCCCCCCCCCCCGCCACATAACACCCCCTCCCGCCCTCCCGGGCTGTCACTTCCTCCACTCATTGCTCCTGGTGAAGATACTATGGGAAAACTAGCTCCTATCAGTATAATGTATGATCTATCATTCTTGTCAACTGTTTCTGCTCAGGATATTTTCATCTTTTACTCAGAAATTCCAGTTACATTTCCTTTTATCAGAAAGGGACTTCTTTCATTTTTAAATGACTTGAAACCTAGGAGAAACTCCAAATAAAATTCCATTTTCTTTGTGGAGCAAACAACCTGGGACTTGTGAAACCTGAAGGCAGATGTCATACATGTACTGGAAACACAGGGTACCCCTCTGAGGAGCGTATAGAGCCCTGATCAGTGCTCCAGCGCTTGGGGGTGGGGAGGGGGTCGTGTCGGGGGAGAGGAGTTCCCCACACTCTGCCTGGATCATCACCCTTCCTTAGGTTGGGCAGCTCCTCAGGAACCTGCAGCTTTTGGTAACCAGTACCAGGTACAGGGGACAGTATGTTACGTCTTCTATTTTGTGTGGGGACTGCTCTGAATAAGGAGAAGCCCTTTGAAAATGTCATTCTGGAAGTTGGCAAATTAATGCCTCTTCTTATTGAGGCTATTTAATTCTGACTGCTCCCCTCCCATTCACATTCTCACCCAGGGTGGGTATATTTAGACTTGTGTTGTTGGTGTAAAGAAAAAATTAATTGCAGATTATGCTCAACACTGTCTTAAAAATAATAAGGAAAACATCTTGGCTTTTGTGTGTTTGAGATTTAGTAATTGTAATGAGCGAAACTTCTAGCGATAGCAACACTTTCATTATCACTTATTTTCAGCTAATAATAGAAATGGGGTACAAGCCAACTCAGGATAATGCTGATTACAGTTCCTGCAATGAGTAGAGCATCTCCCTGGTAGGTCAAGGTTTCCTGATGGTCTTTGAGCAGTTGTAACTTTGCATCTTTATTAGCTTAGGTCAGAGCAAAAGTAAAAGCTTTCAATCAGGAGAGGCTCCAGATCTATGGCTTTGTTCTGTCTTTTCCAGATTTGTTTTGTGATAGAGCATGTTTTTTTTTTTTTTTTTTTTTTTGAACAGGGTTTGTTTTCTTGCTTAGTGAGTTCAGAAAAGAAAAGGGAGGGAGGGAAATTTTTGTTTCAGTACAGGTAACCTATCAGAGTTGTCAAGAAAAAGGCTGGAATTCCCTGGAAGGAATATATGCAGAGTTATTTTTTATAAAAGAATTAATTAGTAAAGGGATGCCTTGAGTTTGTTTATTTGGGGGAGAATAAAGGAAATTCCAATTCCTTCTCTATTTAGTTCCAGTCAGTTGGCCAGCCTTTCTGTGGGTCTTTGCTCAAGTGAGCCAACCAGGCCCAACATTCTCCAGTGCCTTTCTATGTTTTTAAGACCGAGGGCACTTAACACATGAATGGCTCTTTCCTTCTGTAACAGACAGAGCTGACAGCTGGAAAGTCAGCTACTGAGAACCTTTAAAGGGAGCCAGAAAGATCACCCCGTAAACTGAAGAGCAAAAGGGAGCTCTTGCAGCTCTAGCCCTGGAGGTGGGTGAGGACCAGGCACACTGAACTTGAAGTTTTGATTGCTGAGTCATTACAACAGCCTGGAGCTGTGTGTTAGCTCCACGAACTGATACTGACATTGGGGCTAATGCTGATAAGAATGGGCTCCAGCATCAGCCTACAGCAGAAAATGCACTCTTGGGATGAAGTAGGTATAGTCTCTGATGACAGCTGCGTGCTTGTATATTTTTGCTATTGTTCTTTATCACTTAAAAACAACTTCTCAGGGTTCCCCCATTGAATTGCAAGGAAAATATGGGTTAATTAAAGTGCAGCTAGAACAGGGGCTTTGCAATGGACTAAATCAATACACTTAATTATCTGAATCCCCATTGGGGACCACTCAATAGTCACAGGTAAAGGGGGGAGGGTTGGGGGGAGACTGGGTTAGAATCCAGAGAAGGAAGGCCTTGGACTGAGAATTAGGTGTCGAACATTGACGTTGCTGCTTGTAAGTCACTCAAAGTCCCAGAGCTCTGATACCTTCCCATGTAGTTTAGAAATAAACATCCCTAACCTCCAGTGTCATCATGAGGATTGTGATGCAATATTACAGAATAAAATGACCTGTAATTGCACATTGCTGTGGAAATGTAAGGTACTATGGTAATGGCGACTTCATATTTGGTTGAAGACTTCACAAAATAATGTCTTCTATACGATTTTCAGTTGATTAAAGAATTGATCTTCCTGATGGGTGAACACTATTTGTGGTGTTAAAATTGGGGTGCTTCACAAATGGGTTGATTCTACCTCATCTTGGTAATTTCTGTGGAACACTCTTGGTTTTGGGTTTATGTATGTGTGCACACATGTGTGTATGAGCTTGTATACATGTGCAAGTAATTGACCAACCTACAGGAGGTTTAACTTTAGGTTCATGAAAAATAGAAAATGTGAGGACCCTAATACACTGTTGTTGAGTATCCAAAAAGGGTAAGAAAGACTTGGGCATTTAGCCTTTTCTCTGGAAATACACAGATCATTACAGGGTTTGTGGATTCTAGAAAACTCCAGTCAACTATGAGGCTGTTGACTAGAATTTGAGTTAAACTTGAAAATTGTGTCAATAGGATTTTTATAATGATAACATAGGTCATGATGATGATTGTCACACCAAGTTATGTTTGGGGGACAGATAGACCAGGATTAAAGGACTGAGTTAGAGATCATTATGACAAGAAAATATGTTGGTAATGAGCACTGGCGTTGGAGTTGGACAGACTTGGGGATGGATATCTAATCTATTGGAGCCTCAGTTATCCAATCTGTAAAACAGGGACAATCAGGTCCTTCAATGGGGCTCTGTGATGTATGAGCAAATGAGTATATATGCACTTGACCCTTGAGTAATGTGGGGGATTAGGGATGCCACCCTCCAGGCAGTAGAAAATCTCATATAACTTTTGACTCCCCCCCAATTTAATAGCCTCCTGTTGATCAGAAACCTTACTGATAACATAGTCAATTCACATACATTTTGTAATATGCATTATGTACTATATTGCGACAAAGTTAGCTAGAGAAAAGAAAATGTTTTTAAGAAAATCCTAGGGAAGGTATATTTACAGCACTGGTAAAACATCCACGTCTAAGCGGACCTGCACCGTTCAAGCCTGTGTTGTTGAGGGGTCAACTGTACAGCACTTGGTTAAATCCTTAACACAAAACTGGACCTCTATAGGTAGTTCACCTCTGTTCTCTCCCTCTTCGTCATCTGGCTTAAGAGTTAGGAAGACCACTCTAATTTAGTGTATTTATGTAACTTATGTGGGTAGGCAAAAGCCCCAAATGTAATCTGAGAGCTAAGTAAAATGGGAGAGAGAAAGCTGTATTTCTGTAAATTAGCTCATTTCATGTACCATGATTTCATCAGATCCTTTCTCAGAGCAACCAAAGTGCCCTTTCCAGATGTCACCTCACTTATGCTCAGAACTTCCAAAATGATACTGAATGGAAGTAGCAAGAATCATGTGCACCCATCCATATGTGGTTGCAGAAACACAATTCACATGTCAGCAAGTGGTGTTAACACTGCTCTTTATCTAACATCCTGTTTTGTTCACAGTCAATGAAAGGATGCGTATTTATTAAACACCTACCAGGTACAAGCCCTGTGATCATTGCTGTGGGGAATCTAGAAGGCCTCTCTCTGCTCATGCTTCTTTGTTGCAATTCCTGCATTTGGATGGGGCATGCTGCAGTTCCAAGGCTGTCCCCTGGAATTTGGACTTGATAGTTGAAACAGGATTAAGATTGCCCTGCACAAAGATGACCTATGTGGGGCTGTGTCATTGTGCATGACCTTTATTTAGTTCAAGAACATCTTGCAAAGGATGTAAAAATCCTTGTTCCTGTTGGAGCTGAGCTGAGCTGTCAGTGATGAGTTCAGTTCTGCTTTGCTAACTCTGCAGGCCTGGTACCACTTGACCCAGGTATTTCTGTTCTGCAAAGTCAGCCTTTCCCTAGGAATGAAGGAGGCAGGATTTTGTCCTTCAGATTGTGGGTTTTTCTATCCTTATAATGAATTGATGGAGCCTATTTTATGGCCTGCCGAGAAGGAAGACAAGAACCATGTTCCCTGTATGTTAAGGCTCCATTTCTTAAAATCCAAATCTAGTAGAGTAAGAAAGGGATGAGGGATGTCACTTGGTCAAAAGAGTAAATGCTCAAGGCTGTGATAGAGGCCTGTAAACTTGCATCAGGATTTGTGGTTAGAACGGTGCACTGAACTAAAATTCCCTGAATAATATACTGCACGTGCACACATTGAGGTGATGTCATAAATTATAACTAATTCTCTCACAGTCAACAAATATATTCAATGTGCCAGATACGGTGCTACATAGGTTATATTATTTATACTTCTCAAAGAAAAGTAAGATAACATTCCCATATTATAGATGAAGCAAAAAGTGATTCATTCCTTTGCCCCAGATTCTGATGGACTTCAAAGCTCTTTATATTCTTTCTATGTATACATAAGGATATATAGTCTATATATACCATTTTTTCTTAAGTTTTTAGATTTGCAAGTCCAATGTTTCTTCACATAAATCCTTGATTATGGACAGTCGAGAAGTAAGTCTCTCTAAATGCAAATCAAATAATCTTGTCATGACAGGGCTCATTCAATCAATGGAAAGATGTGGTCTCTGTTTCGAAGGGACCTCTGAAGGGTCACCTCCTTAACCAGTGGGTTCCTGATAATAGTAAATCATCAGTGCTTTGAGGTAGGGCCTGACATTGACAATGACCTAAATCTCATTGGAACGTTTGGTATCCTGTGCCATGTTGGCAACTGGTAATGGCAAAAGTAACCAGAGTTACAGGTTGTGGGACAAAGAAACGAGGGTCTCCTCTGTAACATTAAATCATAATTAGCATTGGGCAGTATTTGCAGAATGCATGTTATGGGTGTGTCTCTCAATGTTTTTCTACTCATTTGTTAGGTGACTTTGTATGGATTACTTTTGTACCTTTTTCCTTCTCTTACCTTGTGTGGTTGTTCTAAAAAGATTAAGAAAAGTAATACTTATAAGGGACCTAGAAGAGAGACTGGAATTTAATTGGTGTTCAATAAAAGATATATTATAATATTTACTTACAATGGTCAGTAGTAGTATGATTTAGGAAGCTCAGTTTGCGTTTAAACCTTGTACTGCACAGTGCCAGAGCTTATACAAATCGTTGCCTCACATGAATGAACAGAAAAGTGAATATCCAGGTCTGTCTGGCCATAAAAAATATGAATGAGAGGAGGAAAATTATCTTTCAGTAGTATTGATGTCAGTGGGGAACATGCTGATAGAAAAAGTGAATTGTTGTGGAACACTCAAGGAGGCTGGAGAAAGAGAGAACCAAGTCAGAACTTCACGTGCTGAGGAATTTTTCCTATTGTTCAATCCTAAAATGCTATGAGCTTGAGAATGTAGCTCAATGCTTGTCTGTAAACAGGAAAAAGGGTCACATTTGAAAGCTTTCTTGATAAAGAGAAGAGGTAACAATCTTCCTTTGACTTTATGCTGTCAAAGAAAGAAAATTTCAACTCTGCCTTTTCTCTCATCTCTGCAAGATTTCTCTAGCTTTTGTGTATAGTATAGATATTTTTAAAATCAGTTTTTGGTGTTCTAGCTGCTCCTTTTTAATATATATGAGCAAGCCAGAATTCTAAGTGTTTGGTAAGCCATTCCAGGATGGGAGATTTAAATCTTTTATTTAGAACATCTTGATTTTTTTTTTTTTTTTTTTTGTATTCGTGATGTGGGTAACAAGTCCCAGAAATAAGACCAAGTGAGCACACAATGGTTCAGGGTATACTTCTTTGGAAAAATGATTGGAATTAAAATTTTTGATCATACATGCCAGGAATGTTGTAGACAATGTGGAAGAAACATTTCAGTAAAGAAACTGGTTTTTTTAATATAAATGGAGACCAATGTTCGGATAACAGTAGAAATTAAAGTACAAGCAATTTGAACAATCATTTTAATAAAGGTGCAATTGTACCTGAAAAGGAGTGAGTGGTAATACAAACAGTGGGTGAATGAGCTAACTTTCTTCCTGTTGGGGAGCTTCCCTATGTATAGTGATAAACATGTTAAGGAGATAGATACACACAAGCAAAAAATTCCACTTGCACTTCTTCTAAAGGAAAGCCATGTTTATATGTGACTTTTGCTCAGGATCTTTCTTCTACCAAAGAATCTGGACTATATTAAATATTCAACATTTTATCAATTAACTTGTTCTGATTCCATTCCCCCAAGTAAGAGCATATATACAAGTAGTCTTAAGTTTTTCTGAGTGTCTCTTGACTGCAAATACTTTCATGAACCAGAGTCTGTCCTGCTCACAGATGGTTGAGTTCTTGTGTTCATCTGGTGGATGCTTACCTCCTTTATCCCTTTCCTCTTCTTTGACCTATCTTGCCTTACTGCTGTGATTCTACTGGATGTGTGTTTGCCCGTTCAAGTTCGATTTTTTTTCTCTCTCCCATCACTAAAGGCACATGCATTTTTTCCCCCCAAAGCTTTCACTAAATGGAATTCTATATTTCCTATCTGGTGTATGTTTTTTCCCCAAGACTCATTTGACTGCAACCATATATATAATATAATACATATTATATACATATATATATATATATTTTTTCTACTCCTTAATCTCAGAACTATTACCTAAATCTAAATTAAGGTCACTTTTGCATAAGTAAATCAGAGTTCTCAATGAATGCTTTTGTGTGTAATATCCTTTTGCATCTGTGGTCCTTTCAGTGGTATCATTTACTGATGTGTTTATTGGAATACCTGCTAGGTTCACTATTTATATCAGTTATAGTGTGGAACACAAAGTTGTAAGCATATGACTTTCTTCCCCTCAAATATGTTAATGTATTATTGCTAATGTTACATTATCAAAAGAGAAATTAACTTGCTAAACAAGGCAGCATCAGGTTCAGAACCAAAAAATGGAGTCAATATGAATGATTTACAGAATACAGTTATCACTGGGGAGTTTGTAGTTGGGGAATTTTAAGGAAGAAAGCTGAACTTGGGTTTAGCCCGAAATATAATGTGAAGTGACCATTTTTCTGAAGAGGATATGGAAGAGATTAGGACTTCCCTGTGAATAGAATAAGAAAATGTCATCAACAGATAGTTGGTGGGTAAGAATAAACATATGGGGTGCGTCCTGTTGAAGGCCTTGGGGAAAAAAATCACAAAATTAACACAGTAGCTATCCTGCATTTAACACTATGATATTTCGGGTGCTTTGGTAGGAACTTCAGTTGTGAAAAGGAAGTATGAATGATTCTAAGGGTACTGATGAGGACGCTCAACCTCAGACAACTCCTAATTTGCTCAAGGTCATGAGACCCTACATGCAGTGAACGATGTGTGCAAAGATGCCTCTGACAGCAGAGCCCAGACCACTTGATTCCTCCCATTCTGATCTTTATCCTTGCAAACCTTAAAGCCATGCAGTGTTCTGTATTTTCCCTGACTGCCTTTCAAATTGCTCTATCCTCTTTTGGAAAACCATTTGCAATGACTTTTTTTTTTTTTTTACCTTCATTTTCCTGGAATCTTTTCTTCCAGTGATCGCCAAAAAGAGAGCTTGGAAACAAAGATAGATGTAAAGACTCCTCTCTGGCATCCTCACTCTCTCTTCCTTGTAAAAATCTGAGTGTGTCCCTTTTCTATTTTCTGGAAGGGGAGCTAGTGCTTTATACAGATGGTCTGTCGGACAGACAGATGGTCCAAACTTCTCTAATGGTATGTTTGAGAGAGAAACATGTCAGTGAACTGCCAGCTCAGAATGGAATGGCACTTCACACAAGCATGAAGAGTTGACAGAAGAAAGTGTTCTCTGACCTTCCAGACTTCAGCCCCGTTCCTTAGTTTGGAATTCTTAGAGATAGGAGAGAGACTCTTTTTGATGTGAGTGGATGGCGGTTTCTTTTCCTCTCAAACCAGGGGGCTGATGGTTCCACCACAGTAAACTCAGAAATTTATGAGGGGGTTTCATGGGGTGCCATTTTTCTTGGCTTAGGGACTAAAGCTACGATAAGGATCCAGGAGAAGCCAAAGGCGGACTATTTGAAGCTAGTCCACTCTAATTCTGACCATGCCACTGGAAAAAGAGTAACAGCAGAGGGTTTTGCCCATCAAGGGGAAGCCACTAATCAAATTGATTCTTTGGTCATTGCTATCAATCTCTGTGGGGCCGGTACAGAGTCATCTGCCGAGCTTCTGGTTAAATAACCCCCTGACTCTCACCCTGATGGGCACAGAGCTAGGAAATTCAGAAACAGAAAAAGGGCTAATTTCCTCCTCCTGTCTGGGGTCTGAGGACTGCTCCAGAAAAACCAGCCCTCCTCAATGTCTGTTTTACACGCATGCTACCTCCCATGGTAGCTAGTGATTTGAGGGGATAAGGAAATCTTTCCCTACTTCTGTCTCCTGTTCCCCTAGCCTTCTTACTAAGTGAAGGCCACGGAAGATGCAAGATAGTCCTGTCCAGCAACAGCTTCTATTTCTGATGTTTGCTCAGACTGTCCTCCCACCTGCTAGCTTGCTAGGATTTCCCCGTTTCCTGCTTCCTTCTCTCAAGCTTTTTAAGTACCTTCAGTCTTCCACTCCAGATCCAGGTTTTCCGGCATCTACCTCGGGCCTACCTCCTTTTTGGTAACATCTTTGCTTTCACATCTGTATCCTTTGTTCTAGTCTCCTTCCACACACTTCCAGTTTTAAGCAACCTAGGGCTTCAGATTAAGAGGCATTGCTTCCTTTTGTCCCAGTTTGCAATATTGAGGCGCAATACTCAGCCCTCCAGCCCTCTTCCGAGGCACGAGATGCTGCCTTTGCATAATGACTCCCAGTCTTCCCAACCTGCAAACCCTAGTTCTGTATCTGCCAACTATCTCCTTTTTCTGTCATTTGATGTAAGTGTCTTTTACAAAGGACCATGATATTACCTGCCATATTGGGATCATGATAACAGGTAACATTTATTCAGCATTTACTATGTGTTGAGAATTTTATATTCATTTTCAAAAATTTGACTCCTCCTCCCACCCCCCAACAAAGAAACTGAAGTAGATATTACACAAATTTTATTTATTTTTTTAAAGATTTTACTTATTTGACAGAGAGAGACACAGCAAGAGAAGGAACACAAGCAGGGGGAGTGGGAGAGGGAGAAGCAGGCTTCCTGCAGATCAGGGAGCCCGATGTGGGGCTTGATCCCAGGACCCTGGGATCATGACCTGAGCCGAAGGCAGATGCTTAACGACTGAGCCACCCAGGTGCCCCAATATTACACAAATTTTAAAGAAGGAAAGCTTTAAGCTCAGAGAGGTTCAATAAATGGCCAAGGTCACATAGCAGAGATCTGGATGAATCAAGTACCCACGTTTAGAAATACTATAGTATGCTGCCTTCTAAGTTTTTAAAAATATGTAATACCTTTTTTTTCAGAGGGGGAATACATGGGATTTTGTGTTTGGGTATGTAAGAAAAAGCTTTGTAAACTTTAAAGCTCTATGCAGATGTTAATTGTTACTGTGTTCTACCCTAAAATTATTTATGGATGACACTGCATATATTTATATAGCTCAGTATAACAAATAGCTGATTAAGGAGCAATCATTTATCAATTTTAAAGCAGAAATATTGTGGATACTTATGAAACAGAGCTCTAAAAACAGATGTGTGTGGCAGCCTGGTTGGTGTGTCTGGTGAAATACAGTAGAACCTGACTAAATTACACTAATGAGTTGGAGACCCATTACAAATTATCACATTTGCCCAATTAGTGAAGGAGTAGCTTAGAGAAAATGACTACTAAGGAAGCAAAGCTGATAAATAGCAAAGACAAAACTTCAAGGAAGCCTGTAAGATGGTAATACACACCCCACCCATGCACACACACACAGAGTACAATAGGTAAAGTTGCTCACATTATCCTGAAATCTACAAATATGGGTACAATATGGATCCATGTGTATATATGGACCGCCGGACTTTGTTGCCTCCCCCCTAATTATCTCAGTCTTACAAGAGAGAATAATGAATGGAAACTCATTGTTTTGAGGTTGCCCCCAAAACTTTTATGTTTCTACTGGATTTGAATTTTGTTACATTTACAACATTACAGGTAGATTGTGGTGCTATATTTAGTTACATTTTATTATATGCTTTGAGGGTTGTCTTACCAGACTGAACACATCAATGGGTGTTATCACTTTGGAATATATTTTTTTTATTCTTATGTTAATCCCCATACATTACATCATTAGTTTTAGATGAAGTGTTCCATGATTCATTGTTTGTGCATAGCACCCAGTGCTCCATGCAGAATGTGCCCTCCTCAGTACGCACCACCAGGCTAACCCATCCTCCCACCCCCCTCCCCTCTAGAACCCTCAGTTTGTTTTTCAGAGTCCATCGTCTCTCATGGTTCGTCTACCCCTCCGATATCCCCCGCTTCATTCTTCCCCTCCCGTTACCTTCTTCTTCTTTTTTTTTTTCTTAACATATATTGCATTATTTGTTTCAGAGGTACAGATCTGAGATTCAACAGTCTTGTACAATTCACAGCGCTTACCAGAGCACATACCCTCCCCAGTGTCTATCACCCAGTCACCCCATCCCTCCCACCCCACCCCCCACTCCAACAACACTCAGTTTGTTTCCTGCGATTAAGAATTCCTCATATCAGTGAGATCATATGATACATGTCTTTCTCTGTTTGACTTATTTCACTCAACATAATACCCTCCAGTTCCATCCATGTCGTTGCAAATGGCAAGATCTCATTCCTTTTGATGGCTGCATAATATTCCATTGTATATATATACCACCTCTTCTTTATCCATTCATCTGTTGATGGACACATCTTGGCTCTTTCCACAGTTTGGCTATTGTGGACATTGCTGCTATAAACATCGGGGTGCACCTACCCTTTCGGATCCCTACTTTTGTATCTTTGGGCTAAATACCCAGTAGTGCAATTGCTGGATCATATGGTAGCTCTATTTTCAACTTTTTGAGGAACCTCCATACAGTTTTCCAGAGTGGCTGCACCAGCTTGCATTCCCACCAACAGTGTAGGAGGGTTCCCCTTTCTCCGCATCCCCGCCAACAGTTGTCGTTTCCTGACCTGTTAATTTTAGCCATTCTGACTGGTGTGAGGTGGTATCTCATTGAGGTTTTGATTTGAATTTCCCTGATGCCAAGCCATATTGAGCACTTTTTCATGTGTCTGTTGGCCATTTGGATGTCTTCTTTGGAAAAATGTCTGTTCATGTCTTCTGCCCATTTCTTGATTGGATCATTTGTTCTTTGGGTGTTGAGTTTGATGAGTTCTTTATAGATTTTGGATACTAGCCCTTTATCTGATATGTCATTTGCAAATATCTTCTCCCATTCTGTCGGTTGTCTTTTGGTTTTGTTGACTGTTTCCTTTGCTGTGCAAAAGCTTTTTATCTTGATGAAGTCCCAATAGTTCATTTTTGCCCTTGCTTCCCTTGCCTTTGGCGATGTTTCTAGGAAGAAGTTGCTGCAGCTGAGGTCAAAGAGGTTGCTGCCTGTGTTCTCCTTTAGGATTGTGATGGACTCCTGTCTCACATTGAGGTCTTTCAACCATTTGGAGTCTATTTTTGTGTGTGGTGTAAGGGAATCGTCCAGTTTCATTCTTCTGCATGTGGCTATCCAATTTTCCCAACACCATTTGTTGAAGAGACTGTCTTTGTTCCATTGGACATTCTTTCCTGCTTTGTCAAAGATGAGTTGACCATAGAGTTGAGGGTCCATTTCTGGGCTCTCTATTCTGTTCCATTGATCTATGTGTCTCTTTTTGTGCCAGTACTGTACTGTCTTGATGATGACAGCTTTGTAATAGAGCTGGAAGTCCGGAACTGTGATGCCGCCAGCTTTGCTTTTCTTTTTCAACATTCCTCTGGCTATGCGGGGTCTTTTCTGGTTCCATACAAATTTTAGGATTATTTGTTCCATTTCTTTGAAAAAAGTGGATGGTATTTTGATGGGCATTGCATTGAATGTGTAGATTGCTCTAGGTAGCATTGACATCTTCACAATATTTGTTCTTCCAATCCATGAGCATGGAACGTTTTTCCATTTCTTTGTGTCTTCCTCAATTTCTTTCATGAGTATTTGATAGTTTTCTGAGTACAGATCTTTTGTCTCTTTGGTTAGATTTATTCCTAGGTATCTTATGGTTTTGGGTGCAATTGTAAATGGGATCGACTCCTTAATTTCTCTTTCTTCTGTCTTGTTGGTGTATAGGAATGCCACTGACTTTTGTGTATTGATTTTATATCCTGCCACTTTACTGAATTCCTGTATGAGTTCTAGCAGTTTTGGGGTGGAGTCTTTGGGGTTTTCCACATAAAGTATCATATCATCTGCAAAGAGTGAGAGTTGGACTTCTTCTTTGCCAATTTGGATGCCTTTGATTTCTTTTTGTTGTCTGATTGCTGTGGCTAGGACTTCCAATACTATGTTGAATAGCAGTGGTGATAGTGGGCATCCCTGCTGCGTTCCTGACCTTAGGGGGAAAGCTCTCAGTTTTTCCCCATTGAGAATGATATTCGCTGTAGGTTTTTCATAGATGGCTTTTATGATATTGAGGTATGTACCCTCTATGCCTATACTCTGAAGAGTTTTGATCAAGAAAGGATGCTGTACTTTGTCAAATGCTTTTTCTGCATCTATTGAGAGGATCATATGATTCTTGTTCTTTCTTTTGTTAATGTATCTCATTGATTGATTTGCAGATGTTGAACCAACCTTTCAGCCCAGGGATCAATCCCACTTGGTCGTGGTGAATAATCCTTTTAATGTACTGTTGGATCCTATTGGCTAGTATTTTGATGAGAATTTTTGCATCCATGTTCATCAGGGATATTGGTCTGTAATTCTCCTTTTTGATGGGGTCTTTGTCTGGTTTTGGGATCAAGGTAATGCTGGCCTCATAAAATGAGTTTGGAAGTTTTCCTTCCATTTCTATTTTTTGGAACAGTTTCAGAACAATAGGTATTAATTCTTCTTGAAATGTTTGGTAGAATTCCCCTGGGAAGCCATCTGGCCCTGGGCTTTTGTTTTTTGGGAGATTTTTGATGACTGCTTCAATTTCCTTAGTGGTTATAGGTCTGTTCAGGTTTTCTATTTCATCCTGGTTCAGTTTGGTAGTTGATACATCTCTAGGAATGCCTCCATTTCTTCCAGGTTATCTAATTTGCTGGCATAGAGTTGCTCATAATATGTTCTTATAATTGTTTGTATTTCTTTGGTGTTGGTTGTGATCTCTCCTCTTTCATTCATGATTTTGTTGATTGGGGTCATTTCTCTTCTCTTTTTGATAAGTCTGACCAGGGGTTTATCAATCTTGTTAATTCTTTCAAAGAACCAGCTCCTAAGTTTCGTTGATCTGTTCTACTGTTCTTTTAGTTTCTATTTCATTGATTTCTGCTCTATCTTTATTATTTCTCTGCTCTTCTGTTTGCAAATTCCTTTAGTTTTTATTTGTCCTGGAAGCTTTTTATCTCTCCTTCAATTTTTAATGACAGCCTAGCTGGATATAGTATTCTTGGCTGCATATTTTTCTCATTTAGTGCTCTGAATATATCATGCCAGTCCTTTCTGGCCTGCCAGGTCTCTGTGGATAGGTCTGTTGCCAATCTAATGTTTCTACCATTGTAGATTACATATCTCTTCTCCCGAGCTGCTTTCAGGATTTTCTCTTTGTCTCTGAGACTCGTAAGTTTTATTATTAGATGTTGGGGTGTTGACCTATTTTTATTGATTTTGAGAGGGGTTCTCTGTGCTTCCTGGATTTTGATGCCTGTTTCCTTCCCCAAATTAGGGAAGTTCTCTGCTATAATTTGTTCCATTATACCTTCTGCCCCCTCTCTTTCTTCTCCTTCTGGGATCCCAATTATTCTAATGTTGTTTCGTCTTATGGTATCGCTTATCTCTCGAATTCTGCCCTTGTGATCCAGTAGTTGTTTATCTCTCTTTTTCTCAGCTTCTTTATTTTCCATCATTTGGTCTTCTATATTACTGATTCTCTCTTCTGCCTCATTTATCCTAGCAGTTAGCACCCCCATTTTTGATTGCACCTCTTTAATAGCCTTTTTGATTTCTACTTGGTTAGATTTTAGTTCTTTTACTTCTCCAGAAAGGGTTTCTCTAATAACTTCCATATTTTTTTCAAGCCCAGCTAGTATCTTTAAAGTGATGATTCTGAACTCTAGATCTGACATCGTACTAATGTCCGTATTGAGTAGGTCCCTGGCAGTCGGTACTACCTCTTGTTCTTTTTGTTGAGGTGATTTTTTCCATCTTGTCATTTTGTGCAGAGGAGAATAGATTAATGAGAGAACAAAATGCTAGCAGAGTAACAATGTCCCCAGAAAATATACTCTAAACAAATCAGAAAAGACCTGAAGCAGTGGAAAAAGAAATGGAAAGAGAGAAAAAAGAAAAAAAAAGAAAAAGAAAAAGATAAAGATAAAAACAAACAAAAACAAACAAAACAAAATAACAACAACAACAAAAAAAACAGAATGTGATCAAATATGATCAGGCCGGTATATAGATCAGTGCCACACACTAGATTTGGGGTGTATTTTGGTCTTTTAGAAGAAAGTGCCTCCCAAAATTTTAAAGAAAGAAAAACTTATGTATGTACAAAAATAAGTGTTGATATGATGAAGGGATGGAATATGACTGTAAAGATGGAAATTATAAAAAATTTTATAAAAGGAATTTAAGTTGTTTGAAAAAAGAAGAGAGGATTTAAAAAAAGAAAAAAGAAAAAAAAGGGAGAGAATGTGATCAGGCAGGGGAATAGAAAACACCATATACTAGAGATTTAGGGTCTATTTTAATGTTTTAGAAGAAACTATCTCAAAATTTTAAAGAGAGAACAACTTATATATATATGCCAAAAATACGGGTAACTACTATGAAGGGATAGAATATGACTCTAAATATGAAAAATAAAAATGTTTTTTTTAAAAAAGGGATAGATAAGATGTTGGTTGAAAAAGGGAAAAAGAAAAATTAAAAAAAAAAAAAAAAAGAAAGACAGTTAAAAAAAAATTAACTTTGAAAGACTAAAGAATCATGGTAAAAAAAGCCGTGAATTCTATGTGCAGTAGTCCCCTAGCGCTGGAGTTCTGCCGTTCTCATTGATCGGTAAACTTGGTCTTGGCTGGCTGTTCTCGCTGATCTTCTGGGGAGGGGCCTGTTGCCGTGGTTTCCAAATGTCTCTGCCGGAGGCGGAATTGCCCCGCCCTTGCCCAGTCTGGGCTAAGTAATCTGCTCGGGTTTGCTCTCCGGGGCTTTTGTTCCCTGCGAGCTTTCCGTACAGTTTTGGAGGTGGAGAGTGAAAATGGCGGCCTCCCAATCTCCACCCTGGAGGAGCCGAGAACTCGGGCCGCTCCTCAATGAGCCCCCAGAGAAAAGTCATCAGTCACTCCCATCTCCCCGGTCTCGAGCCACACTCCGTGCTCACCCGGCCTGTGACCGCACATTTTTACCTCTGGCACCCGACCCCGGGTGGAGTCTCCAAACCCTGGAGCGTTCCACCCCCCGCTTAGCCCCCAGAGTGACGTCCCTCGGTGGAGCAGACTTTTAAAAGTTCCGATTTTGTGCTCCGCGGCTCTATCACTTGCCAGAAGCAGCCGACGGAGGGCCCTCCCCCGCCGTCTATCCTCCCGAATATCGCCGTGGATTCACTTCTCTGCACGTCCTACCTTCCAGAAAGTGGTCGCTTTTCTGTTCAGAGAGTTGTTGCTCTTCTTTTCTTTGATCTCCTGTTGGGTTTGTAGGTGTTCAGAATGGTTTGATCCCTATCCAGCTGAATTCCTGAGAGGAGACGAAATCCAGGTCTCCTACTCCTCTGCCATCTTGCTCCGCCCCCTGGAATATTTTTGGTTACAGAACTTTGATGTAAATTTTTCCTAGAAGTCATTCTTTATATATTCTCAGGGGGCAGGGCCCTGCTTTCCAAATTCTCTTGATAAGCTTATTTTGAGGATAAAATGGGCACGTTATCACTCAACCTCTTTGGGATTCTAAAATCTCACCATTTTAGAGCTCAAAGAACAATACTTTAAATCTAGATTATTTTTCATGGAGTTTTAATAGTTTCAAAATAGACTTTAATAGAATTTATAACTAGAGACCAGACAATTAGTTGCATATTTCATTTATTTCTACCACTTATTGAATATTCTATGACCATGAGAGGGATGCACATAAATCTCATGTAATTCTTAGTACAGTTACGTACAGGTAAGAATACTATTACGTTTCATATACAGATGGGGAAACTGAGGCTCAGAGAACCTAAGTAACTCAACAGTGGTGATACAGCTAATAATTGGCAGAGCAAGGATCTGAGAAAATATGGGCCATGTTTTGAAGGCACATACAGTCTACCAAACATATGGTCACATTCACAGCATGCTTTATGCTAAAATTATGGCTTGCAAGCCCAATCTTCATAATTAAAATAATGGCCTACTCTAATTGCCCGCATTCTTCTCTTTCTAAACTTTTCCTTCTTACTGGGCTTTGATCAGATGTTCAATGTGATGTCCTTTTGCTTTAGTTTTAGTTTTGTGGCTTTAGAATTTCTTTGCACTTTATCCTGTAGCTTGGACTTACTAAATTTAAAGCCAACAGTCTTCCGTTCCAGTGCATAGACCCTGGCAAAAATGTAGGGATAGCCTTCTTGGTAAGGAAAAGGGCTACCATTGTCCTCCTTTTTTTCTGTGATAAAGAGGGACACATGGCCACAAATTCCAGGTATCCTGGTATGCACATCCTTCTGCTCTGTGACTCCCATTAAGAAGTGGAATATTTTTTCTTACTCCTTGAAACTGGACTGGCCTTGTGACTTGCTTTGCTAGAATGTAAGAAAAATAGCATTACAACCTCCAAGGATAGGCATCAGGAAGCCTGTAGCTTCCATTTTCCTCCCATGAAAGAAAGCCCATCTAGCTGGAGGGTCCACAGAAGAAGACTGAGCCATCACTTTTTCACTTCTCCCCATATCATGTCCTCAAAAGCCAGCGCAGCTGCCGGACCCGTAAGGCCACCTCCGGCCTTCCAGCTCAGCCTCTTCCCTGGCTAACTGCAGCTGCATGAGTGAAGTGAGGTGGGGAAAAGCAGACTAAGTTGCCCATCCAATACAGACAGTGATTAGATGCAAGAAATCTTTAAGTCTCTATGTATTGGGATGATTATGTAGCCGCAGTTAACCGGAACAGGCTTACCTGTTACAGAAGCATCATTCATTTCCTAAGATTTAAATTGGGATAGGAATGCATTTGTGAGTTTCCTAAATTGTTGCCTTTCTGTGTTCTCTTGAAAAAGAGTAACCTGGTCACGAATACCGATCTCTTCAACTGCAGAGCTGCTTACATAAAAACTCTTTTGCTAACTATCAGTTGGGCATTCACTCAGCTTCATTTTTTAATGCTTTTGAGTCCTTATTCAGCAAATATTTAGAACCTACTATGTGTCTGTCCTACTCAGTTTAAATAATCATTATGAACAGCTTCGATATAGAAAAAGAAATTCCCCCCCCCACATCTAGGATATTAAGTTTTACACACACACACACACACACACACAGAGCTATTCATACTCATGCATTATGGATTCCTTCTTCCTGCTCAGGTTTTTATTTGAAGGAAGAAAAAAATTACCCTTCGTGGACCATGTTATAATGATCTGTAGGTTTATTCACATGTTCACATATAATTCTCCCAGGAACCCTTTGAGAAAGGTATTACTTTCCCACTTTACAGATGGGAATACTAAAGATAAAAATTACATGATAGGTTCAATGTCATAGAACTAATAGACAGAGAACACAAAATTCAAACGTGTGTTGTCTGACTTCTACTCCCAGGACCTTTGCACTGCACCGGACCTCTTACCTCCAGCCAGGACTGTGAGATGCCCCGGTGCCGCTACTTCATCTCCTTCTGTTTTCTCATCCAGTTTTACCCTCTATCACTCCATCTTAACTTTATCCCTTCCCCTAATTGACTGGTAATTGGAATTCTGTACTATGTCTTTTTTTTTTTTTTGCAAGAATAGAACATTGTTGTCTAGATATTGAAAACTACTTGTCTCATGTGGGTGGGGGGGTGGGGGGTGGGAATCCAGCTTGCTTTGGAAAGTCCTTTGTGTGGGACATGGGCCCTGATTTGCTTTTATGGTCCATTTATTCAGAATTAAGGTGTCAAGAGCATAAGCTCTGGGGAAAAGGAATTTTCTCATTAATGCTTCATGAGTTATTTCTTGGAGATAAGAAGTATTTTCTTTGCTTAGCATCTTCCTAGAATATGTGAAGAAAGAGATATGGTGAACTGAAGTAGGAAATCTTACTTTCTGCCAGTTCTGAGGTAGGGCATAGCTTATATTCCTGAGGTATAGCTAGCTCATGACCAGATCTAAGTGAGTGGGGGAAAGTTAAGTTAGACTCCTTGCTGCCAGATCTAAGGGGAAGGGATAGTAATTAAGTAGATTCCTTGCCCCATACCAACAAAATGTTCCAATTTTATTTTCTTCCTTCCACTACTGGACTTAATTTTTTTCCCTCTAAAATCTCATTACTTTAATTGACTGTTGTACTTGAGCTTATGTAGCCAATGCCTGTCTTCATAAACTATTTGGTTAATACAGACTAACTGGTAAACACTCACTGATACTTGTAACCAAGAAGATCATGGCGTTCATCTTCAACTTTATAGCAGTCCTGGTTCACTGGCTAAGAAGCTACTGTATAAAGGCATTGCTCCTTATTCCTACTTTATTTTCTCTTCAAAGCCACTGTGCTCTATAGCTCCTGGCCTATTTTTATAAATATTCAGTAGCATTAGTGTTAACAGAATTCTCTCTTGTCTATGGAATTTACTTTTGCTCTGCTCATAAGACTCTGCTCTGAACGTTTTCCTTAGCTTTGCTGTATTGTTTCATGTTGTAGTTACAAGTGCTCCTCATATATACCCAGAACAAAGGAAAAGGTAATATAAAAATATAGATCACTGTGTAAAATGTGTTTCTTTCCACTAATCAGTTTCTCCTAGGCCTTTGTTAATTCTTACGATTGGTCATGCTGTCAGAGTTGATATTGTGAGGTTTAGGGAGCATCTATATTGAAGGGGAAAAAAAAAAAAACACTATATGCTAAACTAGAAAGAGCTGTAGATTTGAGATTAGAATCCTAAATCCTTCCATCTCCTAGCTCTACAACCTAGGGCAAGTCTCGGAACTTGCACTTTCTGAAATCAGCCTCATTTTTTTGTTGAATAGGTCCAAAAAGCCTCTTGTGTGATGCAGAAGATTCTGTGTATATAAGGTATTGTAATTGTTAGGTAGCATTTTGAAGCTAGATCAATCAGATTATACAGTATAGAAATCTAATGGTTGGTTTTATAGCAAGAAGAGGTAGCAAGGGAACGGTGTCTAGGAAGGTCTTGAACAAACATCACTTTTAAATTAGCAATTATTTCTTGATGTTAATATTGGTGTAGAAAAAATATAAATAAACTGATATGTTCATACATTGCTGGTGGCTGTGTATGTTCATTTAACACTTTTAGAAAGCAATTTGACTTTAGGTCATAGATTTGTTCATTTGCTTTGACCCCCTTCTGGAAATTTATCCCAAAGAAATATAAAAATATGCAGTATACACAAATATGCTAATAAAATTGTTTGTAACAGTAAGATGATGTCATCAACCAATATGTCAAACAAAAAGATATTGGTAAAATAATTATACATGGATATAAGGCAGCTACTAAAATTTGTAACCTGGAAGACTTTGTATAATGACAACTATATTAAGAAAATAGTCATGCATATGTAAATTTGAAAGACTGAAGAGCAATACAGGTATACCTCATTTTATCGTGCTTCACTTTATTGTATTTTGCAGATACTATATTTTGTTTTTAACAAATTGAAGGTTTGTGGCAACCCTGTGTTGAACACGTTGATTGGCACCATTTTTCCAACAGCATTTGCATCCTTGGTGTCTCTGTCGCATTTTGGTCATTCTCAATATTTCCGACTTTTTCATTATTTTATTGCGATCTATGATCAGTGATCTTTGGTTACTATATTGTTTTGGGTGCCATGAACTGTGCCCACATAAGATGGTGAACTTAATCGATAATGGTATGTATGACTGCTGACTGACTGTTCTACCGACTGGCTGTTCTCTTATTTCTCCCTTTCCTCAGCCCTCCCTATTTCCTGAGACACAATACTGACGTTAGGCCAATTAAGAACCCTACAATGGCCCTAAGTGTTCGAGTGAAAGGAAAGACTTGCACGTTTCTCACTTTAAATCAAAAGTTAGAAATGATTAAGCTTAGTGAGGAAGGCACACCCAAAGCTGAGACTGGCAGGAAGCTAGGGCTCTTGTGTCCAGTAGTTCGCCAAATTCTGAACGCAAAGGGAAAGTTCTTGAAGTAAATTAGAAGTGCTGCTCCCACAAACACATGAATGATAAGAAAGCAAAACAGCCTTATTGCTGATATGGAAAAAGATTTAGTGGTCTGAACAGAAGCTCAGAAGAGCCACAACATTCCCTTAAGCCAAAGCCTAATCCAGAGCCTAATCCAGGTCCTAACTCTCTCTCCAATCTTATGAAGGCTGAGAGAGTTGAGGAAGCTGCAGAAGAAAATTTTGAAGCTGGCAGAGGTTGGTTCATGAGATTTAAGGAAAGAAACCATATCTTTAATACAAAAGTGCAAGGTGAAGCAGCAAATGCTGATGTGGGACCTGTAGCAAGTTCTCCAGAAGGTGTGGCTAAGAGGATCAATGAAGGTGGCGATGCTGAACAACAGGTTTTCAGGGCAGATGAAACTGCCTTCTATTGGAAGAAGATGCCACCTAGGGCTTCGATAGCGAGTACTCAGTGGCTGGCTTCAAAGCTTCAAAAGACCAGCTGACTCTCTTGTTAGGGGCTAGTGCATCTGGTGGCCTTAAACTGAAGCCAGTGCTCATTTACCATTTTGAAAAATCCTAGGGCCCTTAGGAATTATACTAAATCTACTCTGCCTGTGCTCTGTAAATGGAACAGCAAAGCCTAGATGACAGCACATCTATTTACAACATGGTTTACTGAACCTCTGAAGCCCACTGTTGAGACCAACTACTCAGGAAAAAAAAAAAAAATTCCTTCCACAATATCATTGCTCATGGACAATGCCCCTGGTCACCTGATGGAAATGTGCAATGCAATTCATGTTGTTTTCATGCCTGCTAACACAACCTCTATTCTGCAACTGATTGATCAAGGAGTCATTTTGACTTTGAAGTCTTATTACTTAAGAACTACATTTCATAAGGCTATAGATGCCATAGACAGTGATTCCTCTGATGGACCTGGGCAAAGTAAATTGAAAACCTTCTGGAAAGGATTCATCATTTTAGATGCCATTGAGAACATTTATAATTCATGGGAAGAGGCTAAAATATAAATATTAATAGTTCAGAAGAAATTGATTCTGACCCTCACGGATGACTTTGAGGTGTTCAAGACTTCAGTGGAGGCAGTAACTGAAGATATGGTAGAAATAACAAGAGAACTAGAATTAGGAGTGGGACCTGAAGATGGGACTGAATTGCTTCAACCTCCTGAAAAAACATTAACAATGAGGAGTTGCTTCTCACGGGTGAGCAAAGAAAGTGGCTTCTTAAGATGGGTTCTTCTGCTGTGAAGATGCTGTGAAGATTGTTGAAATGACAGTGAATGATTTAGATTATTATGTAAACTTTGTTAATAAAACAGCAGCAGGGTGAGAGGATTGACTCCGATTTTGAAAGCATTCTACCATGGGTAAAATGCTAGCAAAGAGCATCCCATGCTATAGAGAAATGAAGTCAATCGATGTGGCAAACTTCATTGTTGTCTTATTTTAAGAGATTGCCACAGCTATCCCAGCCTTCAGCAACCACCACCCTGACCAGTCGGCAGCCATCACCATTGAGGCAGGACCCTCTATCAGGGAAAAGTTGACTTGCCGAAAGCTCAGATGGTTAGCATTTTCAGCAAAAAAAAAATTCGATTAAAGATGTACATTTTTTAGGTGTAATGCTATTGTACATTTAATAGAGTACAGTGTAGTATAAATACTAATTTTCTGTGCACTGGAAATCAAAAATTCACTTTATTGCTGTACTTGCTTATTGGGGTGGTCTGGAACTACGATCTCCAAGGTATGCCTGTATACTGAAATACTAACGAATGGTTGCATTATGAAATTTTATTTTCCTTTCTTGTTTTTTTTAAGTGGTTTTTATTTCTGAGGGCAGAATGTTTGGACCAGTTAATATAACTCTTGGCTACAAATAATAATAATCTGACTCTAGAAGCCTAGATTAATTAGAGTTTATTTTTTCCTATTTAAGAAGTCCAGAAATTATAGGCAATGATCCTGTGACTTAATAGTGTCAGGGCCGGGGATTCTGTTGACGTTTCTCTTGTGGTTGCCAGGTGAATGCTGAAGTTTTCATCTTGTTTACATTCAAGGTATAAAGATGAAGGGTAAAGATGAATGTCAGCTGCATCTATCTCTTTTTTAAGTTGGAAGAAAATGACTCCCAGCTTCAGTCTCTGAATGAGGACAGAGTGCAGATGATTGTCCCTACCTGGAATGGAGGCTAAAGGAAAAGCATGAGAGGTGGGAAGGAAAAATAAACTTGGAAGTAACTTTGGGGTGGCCAATAAGCCATGTCTCCCACAATGGTCAACTATGTCTCAGGGGTCCCGATGGTCCCAGTATGAAGATTTCCCTAGGCCTCATCTCTAGAGGAAATTCCAGTTTCCCTACTCATGTTCGTTTCAGTCACCTTGCTTCTAGCGATCACTGTTCTACCTTAGTCTGTAAGACCAACACAAAGAAAATCTAAAGGCTGGAAAGGGAAGTGAATTTGAGCCTCAATTCCTCATCCAGGATGCTTGACTCTGCTCAAAAACCTCCGATTTCCTTAGCACATTCAGCAGGAGTCCTGGAAAAACCTTATCCAGTACAGCTGACATGAGTCTCAATTCCCATGCAGCTCCAATGTTGAGTTTCTCCAGTCATGCATATCAAGTAGTCTTGACAACAAAAGAGTTAGAGCTGTTCTTCTCCCCTGCTGCCCCTGAGAAGACTGGCTTTTTAGGACTCCTTTATTATCTCAGTATTATCATAACAAGTGAGTTAACTAGCATCCTTCCACTAGATAGCATCTTTGGGCTAGAGAAATAGTATCTTAGACTGTACTTTTTTATGTTTAGTGTGTCACTCTCCTGGTAGTTTTCATCTGATTTCTGAAGGAAAAGTTTACATGGTTCTTTTTAATGTTGAGGAAAGAAATAAAAATAGGGAGGAGACCATAGCTAAGATCTCTAAAATATATCTGGAATAGGTTTCTTTCTCCACTGTCCCTGGCCCCAGTTGACCATTGTTGGTTGACATGGTCAGTGGGGTTTCTCCCCCCACCCCCATTCTTGTTTCCCTTTAATCCATTCTGTAGAATGAGAAGAAAGATTTTTTTTTTTTTTTCAAAAAAAAATCAGTAAAACAAAAATTTAACAAGTCTGGTGCATCTCTTTGCATTTGGAATAAAATCGGGATCCTTATCTATGGTCCTCAGGTCTTCATTCAATAAAGGAATGAATGATGAAGTAATGAGAAAAAGTAGGTCTGTGTGGCTAGAAAGATAAACTGTAAAAGGTTGATGCTGAGGTTTGAAAAGTTGAGTTGGAGCCAGAATTTAAACAGCCTTGAGTGGCATTATAATTGATTTGAAATATGCTTGTTTCTCTACACTTTGTCTGCTGCCATTCTCTTTCTGTGGGAGCTCCAGCTGTACCCTACCCTGAGAGTCCCTCCAGCCATTTACCTTGATACTATTTTCATTGCTGTTTCCTTGTTAGTGTTGGATCTCAACTTTCCTATTTCCTTCTCAGAGAAGCTTTCCCTATTTGTGCTAACTAAAGTAGGACTCTACACACAGCTACTATTGCTTATATCTTTCATCTAAGTTCTTTGTTGGGTTGTTTTTGAGAATTTGTGTTATATATTAATTGTCTTGTATTGGGTCTGGTTATACCATGAGAATGTAAGATCGATAAGATCAGGGATCTTCTTCACCTAGTGTCGACATCAGTGCTGAAATATATTAGGTTTATTATAAATATCTGTCCAATTATTTATTGATATGAAGATCAAACAATCAAACAAATTTAAGCAGGTATAGCATGTGCTACATGGTATTTTCTTGAGAACTGTTGATCCTTCTTTATCCAGTTCCCCTGCTGTGTTTCCATGAGGCTGTGAGCTCCTCTAAGTCAAGTAGCCTATTGGGATTATCTTTTCTTCCCAGGTCCAACATACTCTCTGCCACAAAGAATTCAGGGGATTTTGTTAAAACAAAACAAAACAAAACAAAATGATGGAAGTAATGAATGAAGAGATTTTTAACAAATAGACATTGGATTAGGGAAAGCACATTCTAGGGAAAAAGGGTTAGGATGGCCAACAGAATCTTGGAGGTGAGTTTACAAAAGGCTTGTAGGATCTATGAATTCCTGAATCCCTATCGAATCCCTGGTGCAGAGGACAGTTTGTGGAGTAAGTGTGTGTGTGTGTGTGTGTGTGTGTGTGAATGGGGGATGGGGGGTAGAGAGATGCTGTGTGGTTAGAAAAGAAGGCCACAGAAGTTTTGGGATTAGAAAATAGTTTTAAAGGCCTTGACACCAGACAGCTAATTAGTTTGAGACTTATCCACAATGGGTACTGGACATTTTTAAAAATTTATTTATTTGAGAGAGAGAGTCTGTGAGTGGGAGGAGGGGCAGAGGGAGAGGGAGAGATCTTTCAAGCAGACTCCCTGCTGAGTGCAGAGCCTGACATGGGGTTTGATCCCAGAACCCTGAGATCATGACCTGAGCTGAAATCAAGAGTTGGATACTTAACCAACTGAGCACCCCACCAGGTTCCCCCAGAACATTATTTTACTGGCAGAGGCGAGTTCATTCAGGATGCTGGAGTAGGGTGGGAAGGTAAGAGTTTGTTGTCAGTTTTCATAAAATCAAATCTCTAATGACCCTCATTTCTGGAAGCTCAGCTAGTATTTGCATTTGTCCTATTACACTGCATTTGGGAGTAATGTCTTTCTGTCAAAAGCTTGAAAAAGTTTGAATATTTTAAATTAGAATGGAGAGACCTAAAATGTTTGCAGGTAGCATGATACCCTTTATTTGGTCATTTATCAGATCTTGAGATTTATCAGATTTATTGGATTATAAAACTGAAATCCATTATAGGAAAAGTACTGGGGATTGTCTCTTCCCTCTTCTTTTTTTTTTTAAGTTTTTTTTTTTTTTTTAGAGATTTTATTTATTTATTTATTTGAGAGAGAGAATGAGAGAGAGAGAGAGAGCACATGAGAGGGGGGAGGGTCAGAGGGAGAAGCAGACTCCCCGCTGAGCAGGGAGCCCGATGCGGGACTCGATCCCAGGACTCTGGGATCATGACCTGAGCCGAAGGCAGTCGCTTAACCAACTGAGCCACCCAGGTGCCCCATCTCTTCCCTCTTCTTAAATGTTGGACATTGAAACTTTGTTTCAGAAAACTGAAGTACGTGTTTTAGGGACTCTTGAAGGATGAGCAGAATTATCTTTTCAGCTCATGGGAAATATTGGTATATAGGTCATTCGAAGATATAGTGTAGTCTGCAAGGAAAGATGATTTGGAGAAGTGGAGTTTAGAACCTTAACTAGTTTTGCTTTTGAAAGGGGAAATTAGTGTTGTAAAATAGTCTCTCTGTGAGGATTATGGCCACATCTAATATTTTTGCCCAACATTAGGCAGTGGAAGCTGGTGACTCATTTCTGTAAAAGATTCTCTGCCTTTTCTGGCCAAGTTCAGAGACGTTATTGTCACTGTAGGATTTGGACAAAGTGAGGATTTGTTTATTCAGGTGGTTTCTCCATGGATGAGCCTACTCCCCCCATAAAAATGATCTGACAATAGTGGGATTGGTTGTATAAGAAACAGAAAGTTGTAAGACTACATGAATTCTCAGTCTGGGACTGACTGCTTAAAAAAAAGTTAAAGGGTGGGCGCCTGGGTGACTCAGTCCTTAAGCATCTGCCTTTGGCTCAGGTCATGATCCCAGGGTCCTGGGATCGAGCCCCGCATTGGGCTCCAGCCCCGCATTGGGCTCCAGCCCCACATTGGGCTCCCTGCTCAGCGGGAGGCCTGCTTCTCCCTCTCCCACTCCCCCTCCACTCCCCCTGCTTGTGTTCCCCCTCTCGCCGTCTCTCTCTCTCTGTCAAATAAATAAAATCTTTAAAAAAAAAAAAAAGTTAAAGGGTTACTTTAGGTTTGTTGAAGTGTTTACCTTACCTAGAGGGGCAGATGCCAGGGTCTGCTAGGGAGGTATGGATTCTCAGGGGCTCAAACTAAGCTCTGGGCCTCTAGCCTCTTTGGCATTAATTTTCTTCCTTAGTCCTTCTTCGTCTTGCCAGAAATTCCTTTTTTTTTTTTTGGTCCTACCTGCCTATGAAAACAACAGGAAAATCAGGGATATTAAATAAGTTATATAAATAATGGTTGCTTTTGGCCTTTTTTAGTGGGGCATGCCCACCCTCTGGAGTTACCATGAAATAATACGTCCAACAGATTTTCAAAAAGCAAGAGAGAGTATTATGTATTGGAATAAATAGGTTTTAGGTTTTATGTCTTTGGGAAACATACTATTTTTTTTTTTTTTTACAATATGTAAAAACTAGTATTTGGAGAATCAAGAAGTCCTGTATTAACCATGTTTGATTTTATTTAACTCTGTGTTTTCCAAACCTGTTTCACCATGCAGCACTATTTTTATGGAACATCTGTTAACATTTAGCAAATTGCCAGTGCTCTATGAAACCCATTTGGGAAATGACCTACTTAATAATTATATTATGAATAGAAATACAATTATTGACAAAGACCCATATGACTATCATGTAAATATGTGAAGATAAATCATTTTTTAATGACATAAGTTTCTGAAGAACGTAAGATTTAGGTAGCTATGCATTTGCAATAATATATGAGAGCATCTGGTTGAATGCTTGACTCTTAGTTGATACTTCATGAATGTTCACCACTATTTTTTTTTTTTTAAGATTTTATTTATTTATTTGACAGAGAGAGACACAGCGAGAGGGGGAACACAAGCAGGGGGAGGGGGAGAAGGAGAAGCAGGCTTCCCGTGGAGCAGGGAGCCCGATGGGGGGCTCGATCCCAGGACCCTGGGATCATGACCTGAGCCGAAGGCAGACGCTTAACGACTGAGCCACCCAGGCGCCCCCTGTTCACCATTATTAAATCAGTAAATTTGCATTGAGAAACCAGTACCTTGTTATCCCTGTATACATCAACTTGTTCTCTTTTGTAATGGAATATAAGGCCTCTTGGGGTCTGATATTTTTGTGAAAGCACAAGAGGGCAGCACTTCTGAGTCTGTATCTGTTTTCCTTCATACCCACTGTTTTCCATAGTAACAGTAGTAGTATCGACATAAAATATTCCTGGAATCACATTATAATATTCTATTGCATGTACAGAATACCATATACAGTAGTATCATCTTCAGATCAGAGCATTGTCTCTAGTCCTTCGCTATTATTTGTACTTTAGGCAATGGTGATTGCAATAGGGGGCAGCACTGATATCCTGTCTTTGAGTGAAAATCCAGGAGCATGGACCTTGTGGGCTTCTCTCTTCCACACCGGCTCCCTGATGTTGGCTGTCTCCCTAGCAGATGGGGCCAGGCTGTCCATTGCAGAGGGTAGCTGAGAGGATTCATTGGTTTAGAAAATGCAGGATAACTGGGAACTGCATTCCGATACTGCTTCTTTCCCCAACACCTCAGCCTGAAAACAAAACAAAACAAAAAGCAGGCAAGAATAGAAAGAGTATTCTTAGCTGAGCCAGCATGATATGAATGCTGTATTACCAGCTGCTCTCTGAGCCGCAGCTGAGCAGATCTCCAGACTTCAAGCTGCCCTGCATCCTTCTCTTCATACTGAAGGGAGAAAATCCTTGAGTCCCTTCCCAAGTAGGAAGTCTCACTTAGCCAAGCGGACTCTCTAAGAGAAGGAAACTCGTTCCGAGGCTCCAAAGAGTGGAAGCTACTAGGACACAGATGGTAGGAATATCCTTCAGCGCATCAGAATAGTAATGAATTCTTCTATTTGTAGCTTTTGTGTGTGTGTGTGCATAGACTTCTTTCCTGTGCATTGTGACTTAGACAACTCTGTGAAGATTGTTTTGCAGACGGAAAAGTCAGACCGAGGGAAGCAAAGTGACCTGACCAAAGAATTTGACCATGCATTATCAATCTCAAAGTCCCAGATAAGCAAATAGGCAATACATAAGGTTTTTAAACTTTATTATTTTTAACTATCTGGGAAGCTTGTTAAATAGATTTCTAGTCCTTTGTTCCCCTTATCCCCCCAAAGATGAGAATTCTTCAGGTTTTGGGGTGAGGGAATAAAATAATTTGGAGACTTATACAGTATCTTATGGCCGTGCTTTCCAAATTTTAGCATGCTTACAAATAGCTCAGGGATCTGGAGAGGGGCCCGAGAATGTGCATTTCTAGGAAGATCCAAGGTAATGGTTGCCAGTGCTGTAGATCTATGGACCACTATTTGAGTAACTGGGTTCTAAGTGATTCTGATGGGGATCCACCCATGCAGAGAGACTATGTCAAGGACTTTTTTAACCTATCAGTTATTTAGTAAGTTCAGTAATTGAAATAGCAATTGGGTCTGATATACTTTTTTTTTAAGGCTGAGAAAGATTTTAGAAATGTAGAATTATAGGGGCGCTTGGCTGGATCAGTCAGCAGAGCATGTGACTCTTGATCTCAGGGTCATGAGTTTGAGCCCTACATGGGGTGTAGAGATTGCTTAAGGAAATAAAAAAAATATGTAGAATTATAGATGAGTAGGGGCAACTTTCAGAAAACAAAATAAAACTGGAAACCCAGTTTGGAATTTGTTAATTTTCTTTACTTATAGGGTCACTAATTTTGGTTTAAACATCATGAAAATTGCATGGAAATCAAGAGTGGCAAGGCATGACTAAAATTATTGAGGGAAAGGAGAGTCCCATATACTGTGGTACTGACAGTTGTTTTTTTTGTTTGTTTTTGGTAAAAAATCAGATAAGCTTTATACTGTTGATGAGCAAATAATATCAGGGTAGAGATTTCACAACAGTTAATTTTATGAACTTTTATATTTTGTGTTCTAGTGTTTTCTGAAAGTTTATATTATTCTCCTCTTCTGAGATGTTGGGCTATTATCTGGGGGCATCAGGACATTTTACTGGAGCATTGGGACTGAAGACACGATGAGACCTCCTGCAGAATCCTTGCTTTCATACCATCCTTCCCTTCTTTGCCTTGTAATCTCCAAACTTATAAAGCAATTGAGATATATACTTGATATTTCACTGTATCTAATTTGAAAACTCAGAATTTTAGGTAGAAGTGGACAACTTCCCACAGATTATAAAGTGCTATGGGGAATGTTTATGAAGATCCTTTGGTTTTATTATACTTCTCTCTCCTCTGCCATAGGAAAAAAAAGACACCAATTTGGACTTTGGTTTCATTACAGTAGGTTTAGGTTTCGATGAAGCAGCAGTAGTGAATTTTAAAACTCTCCCAGAGCATTGATCACGAAGATGATTTTGTAGGCAGACTCCTTGTTTGTGTGCACGCGTGTTTTAGTGTACGTTTTCCCCCTCATCTCTTTTCTTCATTTTGTCTTTCTCCAGGAATTTCTCCACTTTCAGAATTAGAGAATAGCCTCTATGTCACTTGGTTTTTCAAAACGTTGATACATACAACATTCTTTTAGTAATTAAAATCAGATCATGTCTGATGTCATTACAGCTTAATGATAACGGTGCCCCTTCTCCTACTCAGGAAAGTGTTACTTTAATTGTTCTCTCCTACAATTGTCAACTTTTACTCTTGCTCACTCCTAGACTTTGACCAACTGATTCACACTGAAGTGTCAATGACTGATATAGATCATGGTGTCCCTTCTCCTAGGGACACTTGTGCTTGGTTTAGAAATAAAATCTTATGCCAAAGTTTTCACTGCCTACTATGGCATTTCTGACTTAAAATTGGTTAGGTGGTTTGTCTCCTTTTGAATAAAGCAGGAATCCTGAAACCCTACCATGAGTAGTGATTTGCTTACTTGACCTTGGTTTTTGTTTTTATTTTGCTATTTACTGTGTCCTTTATTTTCATCTCAAAGTTTTCTAAGCTCTAAAAACAACAAGTTAAAACCATTAAGCATAATGGACTATTTCAGCCTAACTTTTCCTGCTGGCTCTCATCCTTACGGGCACACAGCTTATGGCCTCTCTGGGAGAAATGAGTACATTTTTGCATTGTTCTATATTTCATACTCCTGGACCCAACCACTAGATGTCTCTGTAATTACATGTTGGACCAAATCAGAGCATGCCCACCACAGAAACAAAGGTGGGCCTTAAGGACTTATCCCCAAGCGGTTTTATCTATATATAACAATATATAAGTATATATATATACACATATTTTTAATATTTGATAAGCATGATTTTGTCTTTAAATTGGAGTAATTCAGATTTGTTTGACAGTGTGTGTTCAGTTGAGATATATAAATTCATTAAACTTCAAAAAAATATTATGTATGAATCCGTCTATGGGAATATATTCCACATGTGAATTCCATGCCTCATTTCTGTAGTGATGTGGAGAAAAATGAGGGGAGAACAACTAGTAAGCAAATGCCCTTAATGACTCACTCTCATGAGTAAATAATGATTTACCTACAAATATAAGTACACTCAAAGTGTTGGAAAACTGTCTTTAAATTAGAGTAATACATTCCCATTAAAATCACTTTCTAGTTATTTATGAACAAGTCCTTTTCTCCAAAAGAACATAAAAACAAAATTGAACCTGGTCCTGTCCAGCTCAAATGATTACAGATTCCACAAGGAGGGAGGGAGATAAAACCTCTTCTGTTTATCCCCGGTATTTTGTATTGGTGGCTCCCTGTGCATCTGGTCACTAGCTCAGTATGTCACTGTGAAGTCCTTTGAATTCCTGAAATATAGCCATTTCCTGAAGGCAAGTACAATAGTTGTCTAGGAACTGGCACTCAGCAGTCGGAGTTCATTCTTTAGCTATCTGAAAGTTGCTAAGATTTCTAAAAGTCCATTTTCCTTACTTTCCTTCCTAGTATAAAGGGAAAAAAAAAGACAAAGGAGAAATATGGTATTTTTAATTCCAGAGGGTATAAAAATGGCTATAATTGCTAACAATTATCAGTCACTTAGCATGAGAGATAAACTATAAGGTAATGTATTTTTTTGAAAAATAACATCTATTGAGTGCCTTTTCTACACCAGCTAGTGTTCTTTGAGGTTTGCAGTGATTACAATATTTAATCTTCAAAACCAACCCTATTCCTGTTATTGGAAACTGAGAGGCACATAAAGGTTAGGAACTTGTTAATTAGTATAGAAATTGGACTTGAACCTGGACGCTTTAGTTCCAGTGGCTGTACTCTATGCCCTAAACAATAATTGCTTACTTACATACAGTCCAAATGTTGTGTTGTGTGTTGGTGGTGTGGTTGCTTTCACTGATGTGATTGATCCTCTCTCACTGCTTATTACACAGACCCCCAACTTAGCCTAATGCCATTGGCCTCATTCTGAGACCTCTCCTCCCCTTAGATCTCCCTTCATCAGGGCTCATTCACCTAAAAGGTCAGATTTCAAACCACCAGGCAGCTAGGGTCCAAGAGTCTCTTAATACACCACTGCATTAATTTTGCCATTCTGACCAGTGTTCTCTTTCATAGTTTATTTTTGTGGCCATGTTTTTGCTCTTTCCCAGGGGAGCAAACGTGATGCCCTGGACTCGGGCACCAATGTAACAGCCCTTGTGGTTGACCTTCACCTACTCAGTTACTGATCCCAGAAAACAAGAGTAGTCTCTAAGTATTTTTTAGACTCAAGGACAAGTTACCATGCCAGTCTTCTTTAGTAAACCTGTTGCAGTCCCAAGTTCACATTCCATAATTTCCACTGGTACATTTCTTCTCTTGCTTTGAACTTTGGTCAAGACTACTCAGTCCTATCAAAATTGTTCATGGTTTAAACCACTAAAGGATATGTCCAGCTTTGGTCCCCCTCCTCCAAGGAGATTCATCCATATTCTTTACAGACAATTTGCCTTCTCTGGATAGGTCTTTATACCAATAATAGAAGTGGCCTTTGCTAAGTCACCTACATTTCAACTTTGTGGCCTTTTGGGACTATTCAGTTACATCTGCTTCATCAGTTAGGCTTCAAGCTACTGTACTCAATGTCTAGATCAATATCTGGTATAAAATAGGCAACTAAACATTTATGACTAGACAGGAAGGAAGCTCACTGGCACTGCTCCTAGTATGCTGGTTATATTCTTTCCCAGGGAAGAATGTAATCCACAAGGAGAGGGTGACCACTTTCCTCACATTTGCTTACCTCTGAGAAGCTATTCAAACCTCTCTGTGACTTTCATGGATATCCAAGTCAATGTTTGTTCTAATAATAACAACTTCACCTCACTAGAGATATCATTATTGTTAGGCAGCAAGATGAAACTTACAAGGGTGTTAATAAACATCAGAAACTTATGCCATATGCTGTTCTTTCCCCAATCCACTCAAATGCAGTAAATAGTACCATCATCTACTTCGTTGTTCAAATAAGTCTGAGCATTAACCTTAATTCCTTTCTTTCTCACCTCCCACAATCCAAACCATTAGCTAGTTCTCGGCGTTGACCTCAGAAACACAAATTACGAACAGGCTTAAAAATCCTCTGATGGCTTCTACCAAACTTAGAATTAAAAATAAACTCTTGACAACTGCCTACAAGGCCCTAGGTATGTGGTATGTCTATATTGCTCTTCAAATCAGAAGATAAAATGTATTTCCCTTTTTCCTTCAATTCAGGCTGGCTGGCCCTTAGAGTTGCGCTGAATCAAACGCACTAGAATTGAGAGTTCTGGGACTTACAAGCTCAGTCCTAAGACTGGGAGCTTCTACTTCTCTCTTGGGCTGGACTATTATGGCTAGGCACCATGTGGAGAGATGCTCGGGAGGATGACAGGCCATCATGGATGCCCCAGCCGCAGAAGAGCTCCTAGCTGACTCATGATGCGTAACTCCAGTCAATATAATGTGAAGCACAGAATGTTCTGGATGAGTTCTGCTAGGATTCCTGACCCAGAGAGCCTTGGGAAATTGTTTTAAGCCACTGTATTTCAATGCAGTTTGTTATATAACAATAGATAACTGACATGTATAGCTAATACAAAAGCCTACATCAGGAAGAAGTTATAGGAACATAGGCAGTGAGCTTGCTGGTTTGGAGAGGAAGAGAACTCTTGCCTAGTTACAAGGTCTTTGCAAACACAGTGTGGGCTGCACGTCGAAGGAAACCTGAATGTGGGTTCTACATTGCTGTCACTAAGCTGCCATGGTCATAAAATATACGGCCTCTTTGGGGGCCATTTGCATGGTGATGTTTTAGCACAAAACTGAGCTGGCAGAATAGATTCCAGGTGTGGACAGCGTCGACTCCAGAAAACAGCAAGCTGGTTCTCTGTTTGAGTTCAGGATGCCAACTCCTGGAAACAGCCTGAAAAATCACCAGGGAATGTAAGGCATCCAAAACTATAGTTTATGTCAGGCACCAGAGAACAAGAAATAGAAAAAGAAGTCAAAGTAATTAAGAGAAGGGGATTTGGAAAGAAGTCACTGGTGTGTTCTGCATTCTGCGTAGTGCTGTCTTCATGGCATGGTTCCCTTAGCTATCCTGAAGGAACCATCCGGAGCTTGGCTTTTGCTATTAAGATACACATTTCCCAAAGTGTGACCCCACTTTCCCACATTATGGAGTAACAAATCTAGGAAGGTATAGTTAAAGCAATGTTCAGTTTTAGAATAGTATTTTCAATTCAGAAGCTTTTTAAAAAATGTGGCTGTATTCTCTGAAGGCTTGAAACGTTGGAAATGGAAAGATAATGGTCTCTACCTGAATGACCATCTCTCCTTTCCCCACCTCCTCACTCATGGCTTCATTCAAGGGAACAGCACTTACCATTCTTTCTAGATTGACTTTTTGACTTGAGCATGTCACCCCTCCTGATAGCTCAGCTCCCCACTTACAAAACTGAAGTAGAAATCCCTTCATCAGAATGCTACAATGTAAATTAAATAATTGGTAATTTGTTAAACGCTTTGAAAATGAAAATGCTAAGTGTTGTTGTTTCAAGGGCAATTTACTTCTTCTGATTCATTTGTAATTATTTCATCAAAACAACGTTCAGTAAGAACTGTTTGACATGTAAAATGCCTTATGGGCCTTCCCTCTAAGACTTTTGTTATCAAAATTAGTTGATGCTCTTGCCAACTCGAACTCACTTGTACCCAAAAGATTTGCAATACTGTAAGTCTCAAATCACTCCCTTTACCAGGCTGAAACCTATTGAAAAATGAACAAAGCCCAGAGCAGTGACCCATCTCTGTACTTGTCTATAATAGTCCCTTCCTGTAAAATCAAATATGGACCAAGGCCAGGCCCAGGTAGCAACTGGGAGCCTGATCAAGTTTGGTTTTGGCCCCTTTCCCTGACCTTTACAGCATTCTGAGAAGTCCCCCTTCTTCAGTTTCGGACACCTAACTCAGTCTTTCTGGAATTTACATACAGCTTTATGTCTTATTGGAAGATTGATGTGATACACTGAGTCCCTTAATAAAATGAATCATGATGACCCCCGAATGATACATTTTTCAACATTTCCAAAGTACTTCTTAGAGCAGAGGGGCCTAAATAGTTAATCTTTGGTAGGTGTGAATCATTACAGGAAATGGCCAGTGATAATTCTACTTGAAATCTAGTCTTGTATCTTAAAAAAAAAAAAAATCACATAAATGTTGACTTTTCTCTACACTATATTCCTATTCAGTATAAAATTAATGTTTAAAATTTATTGGCTGCGTTACATAATTCCCATTTCTACTTTCAATTGTTGGTTTTGGACCTTTAGCAACTGTCTTTATAAATCTCCAAACATACCAGGGGTATCAAGACCCTAGATGGGGAAGCATGATGTTAAAGTGTCATCCATCTAAAATGACTTTTTAAGATGCATGGTTACCTTTCTTAAGGGTTGAAGATTGATTAAAAACCATGTATACTGTATTACCAGCTGTCTGTCTATAAGCATCTAAAATAAATACATCCAAAACCCAAATTGGTACTTTCTCTCAACTCCCCTACTTGCTCTTGTATAATCCAGCTTTGTACATGGTCATTGCCCCAAACAAACCACAAACTGGGAGCCATCCTGAGATCTGCCCTCACTCTCATGCCAAATAGTCACTCATTGCCATTGATCCACTGATCTTTTCTTTTATCTTATTTTAAATTGATTTTCTAAAAACTCTTTACTGTTCTATTTTACTTAAGTTACTTTTAGTTGTAAGAAAAAGAAAGCTCAACCCAAAATGCACTAAATACAAATGCAAACTTAGTGGTTCAAATAAATGAAAAATTTGGATGTTTTGTTTCAACTAAGGCATGTTACAATAGCTTAGTAATATTGTCAAAAGCCAGCTTATTTATGTGTGTACTTCCCCCCTCCTATGACCTTTTATTTTTAGTCTGGCTCCTGTCTTAGTTGTGAGATGGTCTGCTTCAGCATCTACGGTTATGTGGTTCCATGTTTTTATCCTACGGGAAGGACATCACTTTTGCTCATAGCTCTGAATAAAGTGAGTTTAGTCTTTCCTCCAAGAAAACTTTCCAGCAAACAATTTCTGTGGCTCGGCTTGTATTGTAGGAGTACTCTGAAAACAATCATTAGAGTAAAGGGATAAGATTTTTGAAATAGGATTACCATAAAGGATCGGAGTAGAAATTTGTGTAGTGGGTTCAGCCAGTAAACTCTGTTTTTATCTGCTTTAATAATTTAGATACAATTTTGCTGGAAAAAGTTTGAAGATAAAGAAAATTGTAAAAACTAGTGATCCACAGAATAAAGTTCAAGTTCTTTAGGTTGAGCTTCCATGATCTGGACTAGAACCCATACACTCCCTGTTACATATGCTAGTAATAGCTAATTACCGGTGGGTCTACAAAAAATCTGTTCCCTCTACCGATCTTTCCTTTTCTCCACCAACCCTATCTAATCACCCTGAAACCTCTGTGTTCTTTAAAATGCATCTCAGCCATTACTACCTGAAGCTTCAAACAGTGTTGGTTACTATTATCAGGTATCCTCACACTGCATTGTTATTTATTGACAGACAGGGATTACTATTTTTATAATATTTTCATCCCTAGCATTTAATGTATTTTCTGGCATCGAAAAACTGCTAAGTCTAATGAAATAGAAACTAATGTATTTCCAGTGATGAAACTGGCAGCGATGAAACTGGCAGCATGGCCTAGTGTAAAGAACACAGAATTTTAGTTGTTCACCCACGGGCATTCATTCCAGCTGTGGAGTCACTCAATGGGTCACTGCTGTAAGATCATTTATTTTCTTTGAGCCACGGGTTGGTTGGTTGGTGCTAAAAAGGGGACAATACTTCCTTGAGAAAGTTGTGCAGATAAATGAATCGAATGGGATTTTCCTTTACCTTGAGTAGAATATTGGTTAAGATGATTTAGCACAGATTAATAGAAAACTGAATAAAATTCCTTTAAAATGAGAAATTATTCCACAAGGAGATAGCCAGGGCTGGAGTAGTTCTAGGTTTGGTGATTCAGGGGATAGATCTGAGTCTTCGATGCCATCAATGTTTTTGTCCTGCCATTTTCAGCATTTTGACTTTTGACCTAAAGTATGTACTTCCCTGGCCACAAGATGGCTACAGTAAATCCCAAGTATCCCCTCTCCACACAGTACTTTCTCTCCTGCCTTATTTTGAAAAATGAGGAAACTTTTACAAGATGTGCCCCTGACAAATCTCCCCACAAGTCTCAGGGATAACAACTGTGTCACAGACCTTTCCTAAACCAGTCACTGGCCAAAAGTACGCATTCTCATAGTTAGCTTAGGTCAGTCATGATTGGCCCATGGATCTCAGAAGAGCTTAGCCTCCTCTGAAGACAAGGCCGCCAGATTATCTGAACACAGGCAGTTCAGTTTGGTGTGAAAGAAGCAGGGCAATGGCAACAGGGCAGACAGATAACTAGGACAGCTTCTTCCAAATTTGTAGTTATTTCTCTAATAGCTCCTGTCTAGGGAAGAGAATATGTTCTCATGTAGGCAGCTTTCTTTTCATTGACTCACTATGTTCAATTACAGTTGATTTCATTATCTTCCCTTAAGTATCCTTATAGGGTTCTATAATTTGGAATATTTATTTCATGAATAACATGAAACCCAAGATACAAAGAGGGACAAGGATCTCCTGCATGTGGGCCAGTTATCAGTCTCACTCTGCTGTCTTGCACCCTTGAACGCCTTCCTGCTTAATGAACACGGCAGGAGGACAACATCACTGCGAGTCAGTTCAGCTTCCCAGATCAACCATGATGCTGATTTCACATTCATGATTAATTCTCCCCAGTGTTAAGAATGGAGATGTGGCTGATTAATGATTCTTGGTGGATTATTGCAGATGTCTGAATTGCTGAAACACTGGGCAGGCATGCAGTGTCTTTTTAATCTACATAAATGTGGGATGTGGAAGAAGAAAAGAGGCATTTTTCTTTCCCCTCCAGAAATCTCACTTGACATTTAGCAAGGGACATTTGTTAGAATGTCAGTTTGATAAAACTGTTTGCAAGGGTCACCCAGCATTTGCTACTGAGCTATAACAATTGTTAAGATTATCCCCATAATTACTCTGGGCAAGTTTAAAGAAAAGAATGTTATCAGAAGATTTGGGCAAAATACCTCCAAGCAAGTAGCCATGCTTCTTCTAGCTTCCTGTTGAATTATAGTTTTTCTCATGCACTCCCACTGAATCTGAACTCTAGATTAGTAGCAAAGTTACCAACAGTTGTCATGGCAGATGGGAGTGTTGTAGTGTATTTCAGTGGGATGGGCTACAAAGATGTCTTCAAATATAGAAGACATAAAGCATGGGAGTTGGATTTTATATCTGGATATCATTACATTAAGTAATAATAATAACAATAATAGCAAAAACTGTACCGAACTTTCTATGAACTATGAAACTTTGGCACTGAGAGTAAAGAACTTACACAAAGTCATATTCAAATTTGAACATTCAGAGATTCCAGAACTTCACATGGCTATTACATTATCTCCTGATACATCCCATACATTCATGTGCTTTATGGTGTCCCTCTAGGGAGGGCTATACTTCCATTTCTTTATCTACTGAATAGTTCTAACAAAAAGGCAAATATTGATTGAGACCTTACTATGTGCTGGGCACTAGGGGGCGCTTGCTACGGTCTTGGTTACTCCTCATAGTACCCTATGGGGCAGGTGTCTCTTAAGTCTTTAGTCTCTTAATCTGGGAAGCTGAGGAAGACAAATGTTAAATAGGTTGCTTGTAATTAGTGAAGCCAACATGGAAATCCAAGAAATGTGGCTCAGGAGCCCAGATGTGAATGCTGCGTATCTTGCTGAATAATTGCAAAATAATATATATACACACATGCATTTTTGATAAGATAAAAGAACCAACTAAATTAAAAAATGCTCATATTTTTTAGGAAGGTGGTGAGACTGTTAGCAATATACTTTGTTTATTCCTTCATTTATTGCAAGCCATTTTAAAAATGATTTTTCCATGTGCAGTATCTTTACTGGGCACTGTTTGTAGAAAGGTAAAACTGACTTAGTCCTTTCTGTCTAAAAACCTCACAGTTGAAACAGTCTTGGAATCACACAACCTATAATACAATGGCTACTGAGCGCAACAGCATCTATAATCCCCTCAGAGGTCTTTTGAACAAACCACTTTGGGTCACGTTTTCCCTGTTTGTGGCATGGAGAGGAGGGGATGGCTGTGTTGCCCCGAGATCTCTTTGGAAAAATGATGTAGACATTCATAAGAGGGTTCCTGTGGAGTACTTGGAAGATTTTAAGAAAAGTTGCTTCATTACTATTTCAAGGTTCTATTATCCCCAAGTGCCACTTCAACAACTATCAAAGGCTGATCTTCAGAAATCCTGTTCTCCTCTGTATGCAAAGCAGGATGTTCTCTGAGAGGAAAATGCAGTTCTGCTGCATCGAAGGCCTATAGTATTGCTGACCTCCCACATCCTTTGTTTGAAGCTGAGTCCCTGTCAGATACAAAGATGCTGTGTAGTTTAGTTTCTTGCTTGTTGAGTGAATTAAAGACTCATAGACTACTTAAAGATAGAGGTGGTTTCCTACTGGGTATTTACCCCAAAGACATAGATGTAGTGAGAAGAAGGGCCATATGCACCCCAATGTTCATAGCAGGAATGTCTGCAATAGCCAGACTGTGGAAAGAGCTGAGATGCCCTTCAACAGATGAACGGACAAAGAAGATGTGGTCCATATATATAATGGAATGTTACTCAGCCATCAGAAAAGTTGAATACCCAACTTTTACATCAACATGGATGGGACTGGAGGAGATTATGCTAAGTGAAATAAGTCAGGCAGAGAAAGTCAATTATCATATGGTTTCACTTATTTGTGGAACATAAGGAATAACATGAAGGACATTAGGAGAAGGAAGGGAAAAATGGGGAGGGGGAATTGGAGGGAGAGATGAACCATGAAAGACTATGGACTCTGAGAAACAAACAGGGTTTTGGGGGGGTGGAATTGGTTAGCCCGGGGATGGGTATTAAGGAGGGCACATACTGCATGGAGCACTGGGTGCTATACGAAAACAATGGATCGTGGATCACCACATCAAAAACCAATGATGTATTGTATGGTGACTAACATAACATAATAAAATAATTAAAAAAAAAGAGGTGGTTTCATAAGGGTACAAAGGGGCAACATTAGAGTGTGACCATTAGCAACATAGGCTCCGTAGCTGTAAGGCTTGGGTTTGAATCCTGGCTCCAATAAGCAGTAGTCTTGAAACTCACACAAGTTGCTTTACCTCTTTGTGTCTCAATTTTCACATGTGTTAAATGAGAAAAAAGTAATAAGCTCATGGAGAGAGTTTTTTAATGATTACATGAGTTAGTATATATAAAGTGCTACAAGAGTAACTAGAACTGAGTCAACACTCCAGAAGAGGTAGATTTTATTATTGTCCCAGGAATTTGAAGCTCTTGGCATTAGTTATAATCTCAGGCTCTCTTAGCCACATGGCATTTATGATTTTTCTCTGTATATTTCTGCTTAACCTTTTGTCTTGTATCCCATAATTTCAGTATCAGCCTGGCCCCTCACAGTCTCAGCCCTACCTCATGAATCCTTCCATTTCCAGCTCCCATTGCCAATTGCACCAATCTCTCCTTGTTTCTTAGCCCAGATTCTTGAGAAAGAGAATCTCCTGGCTCAGCTCACTTTCTTTTTCTTTTCTTTTTTTTTATTATGTTAGTCACCATACAGTACATCATTAGTTTTTGATGTAGTGTTCCATGATTCATTGTTTGCATATAACACTCAGTTAAGCTCACTTTCTTAAGGACATTTTCCTTGGACATAGCCAGCATTGTAGATGTGGTGCTTGGTCTAATCGGCTGTGTGTTGGGTTGGTGTCTTGGTCCCTCTGGGATGCTGCAATAAAATACCACAGACTGTGAGATTTAATAAATAACAGAAATGTATTTCTCATACTTTTGAAGGTTGAAAGTCCAAGATCAGGATGCCAGCATTGTTGAGTTCTGGTGAAGGTCCTCTTCTGGGCTGCAGACTGCTAGCTTTTTGCTGTGTCCTCACTTACTGGAGGGACTAGGGAGCCCTTTCGGGTCTCTTTTATAAGAATAGGAATCTCATTCATAAGGGCTCCATCCTCAGGACCTAAGCATCTTCCAAAGTCTTCACTTCCTAACTCATCACACTGGAGGTTAGGATTTCATCATATAAATTTGGGGGGACATACTCATTCAGACTATAGTAATGAGAGTTATTTGGGCCTGCTTGTTCGTCAGGGGTTCTATGGGTCAGTGTCCCACAACAAGGGGACATTCTCAGGCATGACCAGTCTAATTCAAATAGTCTAGTAGAATAGTGGAGTATGGGGCCAGGAAGCATGTGCTTAATAATATGATAGAATTGTCATACCATCTATATGTTCCTATTTCTTCACTACATACCTTCAATTCTGCCTTTAGCCTAGGACTAGTTCATCTTTTTACCTCCTGAACCAAGCATAACACTGGACATACTGGGTGTTTAAACACTCCTGTGTTTTTTAAATAGTTGGTGAATGAATGAAGGAATAAATATCAGGTATCCCCTCTATGTGAAGATAATGTTTAAAATTAATACACTACTTACAACTAAGTTATTCTAATTTAATTCTGGACTCTATGACCTTAATTTATGCCATATAATTTAAATTCCTCAATGAACCCCGTAAGATAAAATTTATTGTGCTTATTTAAATATGAAAAAGGAGCTCTTGAAAGATAATTCATGTTGTTGATTTTTGCCCCACTTTTCTAGTCATGAAGATCTCTTTGAATATTCTAACATTTATGTTATCTAATTCCACACATTTTTTTTGGACCGATTTGCAGGTACACATTCTGTCTCTTTAACATCATAAGGTCAAGTATAGAACCCGATGACTCAAGTGTGGAACACTTTGTAACGATTGATGCCAAAGTAATTTAATCTACCTTCTCTGGGCGCAGTGTTCATATAGTTACCAATCCATTTAATAGTACTGTCAATCTGCTCACAATTCTTGGTCTTGACCTGATGCCAAGGGGAAATGAATTCACACTTGAACAAAAATTCCATTTCCCTACGAGCATAGTCCAGGCAATACTTACCTCTACAGTGCTCCTATTCCCCATCACCTTATTTTAAAGGAAGCTTCAATATTTCCCACCAATGGCTAATTTCATAAGGAGGACAATAAATGGGAGAACACCTTTAAAATAATCTCATCATTGGAAATTTTGCATTTTTTCATGGTCTCTAAGCATAGTATTTATTCATTGAGAGCTCCAGTTTTGTTGGAGAAAGAGCAGAAGGAGGGGCCTAACTTGAAATTCATGCCCCATTTCTGAGGGCATATATGTCTGATTCCTGTGTTTCACCATTTGAAGTGCTAGACTGATTGGACCCAGACTGTAACCCCACACAGTAGCAAGGCAAGACTAAGGGAACATTGTTTTGACTTTGGCTTCTGAGACTCTTTGAATTCATTATGGAGGTGAGGAACATAAATGGCAGGCTTCTAAAACAATATTATTGACCAGATGGTATTTGGAGGAGTGCATTTTATTCTATTTAAGTATTTCTTACCTTTAGAAAGAAGATTATGGATTGGGCTACCATGTAGAGACAGAATAATGACACATCTTATTTTATAGACTATAAAGACTGAATGATCATAAGTTAAATCATAGATGGTTTATCAGTGGTTTGTAACTTTTTGGGAAGTCATGATATGATGAAAACTGAGAACTTAATACAAGCAATTATCTTCGCCCCAGAATTTCCCCATAAATAAACACACACAGTAATAGATCTAATTTCAGAGGTTTTCAAGCATGAATGAATCCTGCTCTTGGAAACCAGGTCAAGGGCCCTTAGTCAAATAGTATTTAAGAAAAGAGGTAAAGTTTAATTCCTGCCCAAAATTGGTGGAATAAATAAATTACAGAACTGTGTAATAAAAAGTAGATATTCTAGAACTCTTAATTTAATTGAATCTCTGGGAATCACTGTTTATTTTCAATACAGCTATGAAGTGTGTGTGTTTTCAGATTCTGTTGCTCAAAATAATAGACCTGAAAGATTGGCATGCATCCCCACATTTCTGAAGAAGTTAATATATGTGTCTTGGGAGCACAGATTGGATTTTAGATATGCCTATATAAATCTGGTGATTGTTGTGAAAGGTGTATTCCTTAACATGGCAGCATTAGATTTTCAACTTAGAACAGGAATGAAACTTGGATTAAGTACAGAGGAACATTTGAACTATAATAGCATAAGTAAGAGCTGTGAAGCAGCAAATGCATATAGTTCTTGTTGAGAAAGGAAATAGCAGAGGTGCCCTAGGAGTCAAAAGGAAAAGACGGACATTAAGTCATAGTAATACATTTCTGTACAATATATAGAAAATTGGCATTTAGAGCACTTTATTTTGGGCAAATAAAAAATTTATTTGGGGAGGTGGGGATTGAGGGAAATGGGTGAAGGTAGTCACAAGGTAAGAACTTCCAGTTACAAGATAATTAAGTTCTGGGGATATAATGCACAACATAGTGACTATGGTTAACTATACTTTATTGTATCTTTTAAAGTTGCTAAGAGAGTAGATCTTGAAACTTCTCATCACAAGGAAATACATTTGCATCTATGTGAGGTAATTAATGTTAACTTATTGTGGTAAATTGGCAGTATGTGCATATATCAAATGCTGTGCACCTTGGACTAATACAATGTTGTGTGTCAATATTTCAATGAAACTGAAAAAAATTAAACCTAATATTGACTTGCCTAAGTTGGTATTTGATAGTAGAGCTAGATAGAGAATGAGGACACTGGATGTTGGTAAAACCAAAACAGTGGATTCCATTAGGAATAAGCTTGGAACCCTGTAAGGGCAGGATTTATTAATTTCACATCCTGAACTGGAAGACCTATGCTAATTTGCTGATTTGCAGACCTGTGTTATTGCCAGTGACAGTTGAGAAAGTAAACCTCAAGGTAGGCTAAAATCTTGTATAGTGTTTTTTAGTAAGAAATTTGCTCTTTCAAGAGTCACTAATCAGAGGCATGAGATTCATTGTCATGCCCTGCGTTTAAGCACCTTTCTGCTTCTGAGTCCAGCCTTATTGAAGAAAGGAAGCTTTGTTTACAATCAGCAGTTAACTTTTGCTTAGGTCAACTAGTTTAAACTTGTGCTATTAGTTGACTCTCACAGACCTATGGCTGCTTGTTAGATCACTTTTTTTCTTAGTCATTACTGGAAACTTCTCTAATATCCTGCACCTATAACTCCTATTTTTCTTTTATATTCTGCATAGGGGCATTAAGGTTGTCACTGACTATTCCCTGTGATTGTTGGAATTGCAAAAACAGTCAACAGTATTGGTGGCTTTTCCTCACAATTTCCCAGATAATTGTGCTATTTTAATTAGAGTGTGGATAGGTCTATAAACAAGTTGCTAGACTTTTACTCAGGAAGGAGCATCTATTTCTGTTTCAATTCACTACTGGTATTCTCTAAGGAAATGCAAAAATGCTTTCCATCTGGAATTAGGAATCCTTTATTTTCATTGGGGAAATCTGTGCTTCTGGGAAGCTCTTTAGTTTGGCTCATTACTCAGTTGCCATGCTGCAAGAGATGGAAAACATGAGAAACTAAAAAACATCTTAAATGACACGAGGGGTAGGTAGAACAGTTTAAAGCAATTTTGATGCATTCCCACTAATAGTATGTTAAAATATTCTAAATGCACTATGAAGTAGGTGGGTAGGTGTTAATATTTACACTCTTCAATATAAGAAAACCATTTAGCACAGTTAAGACTGACTGTAGTGAAGTCACTTGACGTGTTAATTTCAAAGCCAGAGGCCCTGACTTCAAACCCATACTCCTCCCATGGGGCACACTGTCCTCCAGCCAGGAGAATCTGAAGAGAAAGGAGAGGAAAGAGTAGGGGGCAGCAAGTACAGAAAGCAAAACTTAACCTTGCTCTGTTTGGGCTGGGAGTTACTGGTTTGTTACATCAATAGGGAAACAGCTGAGTGATGTGAGAAACTCAGGGGGTTAAATTCAGAAAGGCTGATGGTCCATATTTGGCTTTGCCACCCAAGCTTTGGGATTTTGCAAACTTACCCTTTTAGCGTCCTCTTCATTGTGTAATTAACAATATTATTTGTGGGGATAAATGAGGTATTCTGCTAACAGACCAGTTTGCTGGAGTTTACTGTCAGGGAGGGTTCGGTTCTTAAAAGCTGCCTAGATTCCAGGAAAAAGGGGTGGGGGCAGTGTGAGTAGAGGGAGGATTATTTGCCTGCATCCTTCCATTTATTACTCTTCTCAAGAGCTCTGGATCATAGAGTAGATGCACTCATAAATCAGAGAAATGCGACTAACAGCTTTATATAAGCCTCTTTGAAAATGTCAAGACTGGACAATATAATGATGTTCCCTGTCCTTCCCCAACTTAAATTTGAGGCCTAGATGATCAGAACCAGCTAGTTGGGGGCAAGTAGAGAAATTGGAACAGATGGAGCAGAGACCTTGGTGGGGGTCTCTGTAACAGCTGCCTGACCTAGGTGGGTTCAGATAAATGGAAGAAAAATAACTGACTTCCAGTGACTTAACAGTAAGAGAAACCTCGAGCACTGACTTGATCTTTCACTCTTCTCTGATTCTAGCAAGTTAAACTAATGTAATGAACATTTCTGTTGAAACATATCCTATATACTATGGGGTTGAGAAACATTTATAAAATCAAATAGCAGAGTTGCAAGAGAATTTAGAGATCATCCATTCCAGTGATTTTTCTTACTCAGTTAGACATGGAACTCTTCATAGCTCATAAAAATCCAACATCTAAAATGAATTAAAATGTTACTACTCTTCCTGAAACAGAGAAGCTTGAAGCTTTTACCTACCCCGCCATTGGGCACCCACAGTACCTTCAGTAGATACTTTGAAAACCATGGATCTAATCAAACAGCTCGTTTCACATTTAGAGACCGAAGCCATAAACAAATTAAGTTATTGTCCCAAGTCACATAATGAATTAGTGGTTAAACTTAACAAGGACTTAAATCTCCTTACTCCCAGTTTAGAACACTTTTTAATTCAATGCACTATGCCCCTTTGCTCAGTTATTCCAGGATTCCTCTTTGGGAGTTAATTTACCAGGAAGAGGTAAACCTAAGATCTTCTGCCCATTCATCCCCTGGACTATTCACCTTTGTTATCTGCTGTTACCATCCATCTAGAACTGCCTGCTACTCACAGGAAGTGTTTAACTACACAGAGTTTGTGGTGGGGAAGAATCAGGGTGTGGGAAATCTGCTTCGGATTCCAATGCCTTAAATGCTTCTAGAGTCAGATCCTTCTGAGATTAAGTTCCCGAGTTATTTATGGGTATCTTGTTTTCCTGCGAGCATCTTTTGCTTTGCAAACAAGGCGCGAGAGTCATTTCCAAGCAGATGCCCTCTATGTGGAAAGAAGATTGTCTCTAAATAGGCTACTTTTTCAAGTTTTAATTGGCCTAATTACTTCACGTTTGTAAAGTGCTTTGAAGAGGAAAGGTGCTGTATTAGTGCTGCTTGTTATTATTTTAGCTACCCCAGCGGCATTTACTGGCTTCTTAAATTGCCTCTCTTGAAGTGACCTAATAATCAAATTGCCAGGGAAGATTTCTTCTTAATTTTTTCTTTCTTTTTCTGTTTTTAGCGTACTGTTACTCAAACATAAGGGAAATTGGGAGACTAATGATGTACAGCACAATTTTCTCTTTTGACTAATTCAACTTTCCCAGTATCTTTTTAGGGTTGAGGATGAATTGGACCTTGACTCTCTGCCCCCTCTCAGATTCTGTCTTTGTGTTAGAGCTGGCTTTTCCAGAGGCAACATCTGCCAGTAAAACGTGTTGCTAGGAACTTCTCTAAAGACTCTCAGGAAGTCCTACCATTTGCCATGACGTGGATGGAACTAGAGGGTATTATGCTAAATGAAATAAGTCAATCAGAGAAAGACAATTATTATATGATTTCACTCATGTGTGGAATTTAAGAAACAACAGAGGATCATAGGGGAAGAGGGAAAAATGAAACAATAAATCAGAGAGGGAGACAAAACCATAAGAGACTTTCAACTATAGGAAAGAAACTAAGGGTTGCTGGAGGGGAAGGGGGTGGGGGGATGGGGTAACTGGGTGACGGGCCTTAAGGAGGGCATACGATGTAATGACCACTGGGTGTTATATACAACTGATGAATCACTGACCTCGACCTCTGAAACTAATAATATACTATATGTTAATTAATTGAATTTAAATTAAAAAAATAAAGTAAGTGTAAAATGGATTCTAGAACAACGGTGTTTGTGGAAGAGAAAAATCCCTTTGAAGATGTCCAGACTGTATTTCCAGATTCTTACATAAACCATTGTATTTTAGTATTTGAGGTCTTGTAGTAAATCAGACAACTTCATTCTCTTCATCCTGTACAGCTTCCACTCTAACAAACTGGGTAAAACTGAACAGCAAGGAAGCAATAAAAATAAACAAAAATTAACATAGAAAGGAGCAACAAAATCTGAAAGGTGATATGAGCAAGAAGGAAGGGGGATAGTGGAGGTAGATTGTGCAGACCTGTAAAGAATCGCTGTCTTTAAGAGTTCAGTCCTTTTTTTTTTTTTTAAGATTATTTACTTATTTATTTTTTGGGGGGTGGAAGGGGCAGAGGAAGAGGGAGAGAATCTCCAGCAGACTCTATGCTGAGCATCGAGCCCCGACTCAGGGCTCCATCTCATGACCCGAGCCCCTGAGATCATCACCTGAGGCCAAACCAAGTTACACGCTTAACCAACTAAGCCACACAGGCACTCTGAGAGTTTGGTCTTTTTTGAGAATTAGTTCCCTCAGCCTATCTTCCCAACTCCAGTCCTTTTCTGAGTCTCTGTTGAATTTCTTGTTGTCATAGAAGTTTAGGGTTCCTGGTACAGAGACAGGAGTTTATAAAACTAAACAGGTCCATCTTTTCCCCTCTCAGGCTGACTCTGGAAGGCAGGTAGCCTTAGGTAGTTTTCTAATATAGATAAGTAACTTATATACCTTTTATGGACTTGTGACCAAGTCCTAGAGGACATTTAACAGTTTCATGAAAAGAAATGTTTTTATTCAGTTTTTCCCAATTAACCACCACCCATTTTGTTATGTTTTTATTCAGTTTTTCCCAATTAACCACCATCTGCACATTAATTTATACACAGGATTTCATTGAAGTTTCATGCAAATTAGGTTTTAAAAATGGGATTTTGTTTTCATATGGACTTAATTTTGAAGTCCAGTTTATCTTTCTTTATCACTTACAAAATTAGGTTCCTTATTTCAAGTTGGTCTCCACTGGTTTTGTCTTCGACCTCTTTTGTCAAATTGGGTACCATTCAAGTCTTTGTGATCTTTGAACAAGTGCATATACCTTTTCAATGGAGGAACTATCTAGTTAAAGATTTCTGGTCTTTTTGCATACATGGTTGATAATTGGTACTTCCTTTAGGTGGTATATGATGTCTTTTCCTGGAGGAGGTTAAGATTGACCAGTGAGTTCAGATGCTCCTCAGGCAGCACCATCCGTTTAAAGAGTTCCCATCAGCCATTCACCTAATGGATTTCACAATTTGATCCTTGTCTAGCTCTATTATTTCTTTAGAAGTTGAAAAATTATGATTTTTCTCATTCTGTCAACCATTTAGCATTGATTAGCTGATCTTCTTCTATGAAGAGGATCTTTCCTGGTAAGAAGAGGCATTTTTAGAACTGAAAGGGACTGAGAGTTTCATGCTTCTGCTCATTTGGCTGATAAGGAAATCCGAGTGCTAAAATGGTTTCAGGAGAAATGTGATACTTGCTTAAGGCCGCACAGATATCTGCCTTCTGGTTAGAACAAGGATCTAGTACATCAATACATAGTAAGAAGCTTACCCTAGACTAGATTGTGAATCTCCAGTGCCACTGCCTGGAGGGGAGTGAATCAGGGCTGTATAATACCCTGGAGGTGATGAGGCTTGTGACCGAAGTAGGGCTCTTGGGAAGGCATTTAAATTCTAAACTTTAAGACACTATGCTGGGCAAAAATACTTACCATTGAGTACCTATTCTGAGTAGATATTTTCTAGGCAGTGCAAATGGACATATCTCATTAGAGTGATAGAGAAATGGAAAACCCAAGGATTAATGACCGACATAACACATAATGATAACATATGGCCTGTAAGGCAGTCACCACATATAGGAATATTCTTTTTCTCAGTTGTTAAAGTTATTAAAGGGCATGGTCCTACCTACCAAAATCAACTTTCATAGACATGTATATTATAAACATGATGAGAAAGGTGAAAATTAACAGACCCTGAGAAAAATGGTACAGTCTTGAATTTGCTTTTCATCTTTATTGCTACTGATCTTGAGTGCTTCTTTTTCTTGCTGTAGAATCCTTCAACTTTGGCATTCTACTCTCCTCCATTTCTTATGTATCATTTATTCCAAGTCTTGGAAAGAACTTTCCCAAGATTTAGATAGTGTTTGTTACTTGGTCAGGGTTATTTTTTTGCAGTAACCTGACAAGTATAAATCACATTTTAATTGGTAACAGAGATGTTTTTCCAACTTCAAAAAAAAAAAAAAATGTTAAGAACCCAGCAGGTGCATTAATTGGAAAAGTAGTATGAATCCCCATGATATAATAAGAGTTTGCCCCTGCATGTCTCCTAGGAAGTAAGAACAGGGATCTATGGCCCAAAGAGAGGGCAGGAGTGGCTACCGTGCTCACTGTGTGACCCTGGGGTCTGAACCAGTTGTTCTGAGGTTGCCCAAGAGGATGGTGCATTGCTTTTAGTTATGCTCAACTCGCCTGTGATTATAAGGCAGTTGGTCTACCTAAGAAAGCCCCCAAGGCCTTTAAAATTGAGTTAGGCCCATGCATGCGTGTGCATGCAAACGCATGCACACACACACCCCCCTTACATTTGCTGGTTGAATTGATTGATACTAGGAAAGTGTTGCCATCTAAAAATACCTTTACCACGCTGTGACCATAGGATTGTTCTTTTCCCTTCTATAAACAATTTTTCCTCCCTAGAAATTTTTTTCTTTTTTACATGCCACCAAAAATGAACATTTGAAGTTACCAATCAGAATATAGATTAATCAGGAGGGCTTTTCTTAGAATTGTCAGCTTTAATATTTATGGGAAAGAAGAATGTTGCATCAAATGCCTTTAAATCTAGGTACTACTGTACTAAATGCCAGAGTTATTTCCTGCAAGTATGCAGGTGTGTGTGAGGAGGGGTAGAGGTGAGGGAGGGAGGAAAGAGGAATACTTTGTAGTTTGGTGGAAGGTATGCTTGATCAGGTCCTAGCAATATCACATAATCTGAGACAGCTGGACTCTTCCAGCCAGAGAGAAGTATCACTAGGGGGTGGATATGTGGGGTGATGGCAAGATACAGAATTCCTTCAGACTTTAAATTCCTGGAGTTATAAGGCCCTGCCAGTCTGTTTGGGCTGCTATAACAAAATACCATTGCCTGGGTGGCTTATAAACAGCAGGAATCTATTTCTCACAGTTCTGGGGGCTGGGAAGTTCAAGACGGCTGCAAGATTCAGTGTCCGGTGAGGTCACACTTCTGCATAGACACTATCTTCTCATGGCTGTACCCTCAAGCGCTAGGGCAAAGGCGCTCTCTGGGGCCCCCTTTTAGAAGGGGCTAATCCCGTTCATGCTCCCCCCTCATGAGCTGTAGGTTTCAATAGAGGAATGTTGCAGGGACACAAAGCGTAATCAATAGCAGGCCTCTATCTTATCCCTTTTTAATACTTGTCTTGAGACCAAGCCCATACACGATCCTAAAGCAATGTTTGGGGAACTGCAGTGAAAATAAACTTTGTGGCTATTTCCTAGAGTCAATCCAGTAGAGGAAAAATTCTAAATCAAATGACTCAAGAGATGAAATTCTACCCTTGCTAGAGAAGGAATTTCTCCATGTTAGAGTTTATATCTGCCATTACAGATTTCCCTCCCTGATTTATGCCAGACGTTTTACCTTTCCTGAGTCTACTTACCTCTCCTTATGTCATCTTTTTAGTATTTATACCGTCAACGTATTTATAGACTATCTAGTACGTCCTCGCTTAGGCAAACAATACTTGTGTACCTTCTTTAATCTGACCTCCTAAGTCTGTCTCTGCCTCCTTCATCATGTTCACTGCTCTTCTCTGGACCATTTATTTCCAACTTTACTCCATCAGATCATCATAAAAGCTGCCAAAATGGAGCTTAGGATTCCTGAGCTGGGAGACAGCTGTCCTGTGAATTAGTTGCAATATCTATGTTTGTATCCGGAAAGCACCACTTAGAACATTGTATCCTTAGTTTTCCTCTTATATTTACATATTCCCTTTTATATGAGTGCTCTAGAATCTAGACTGAGTGCTCTAGAATCAAGACTCATTTTTATATTCTCAGATTTGCAGGGCTTGAAGCATAATAGTTGCTCAATAAATATTAACTGGGTACAGTGATCTAAACTATCACTGGCTCTTCTACCCTCTTCTCCATATTACTTAAATAGAAGTGATTGGATTTGGTCCTAAATGACATGGATTCGTCCTTTTTCTTGTTTCCGTCTTGTTTATGACTTAAAATGGAACAAAGCTAGGGTATGTAATGAAGAAAAAAAGCCCCCCTCTAGGGTAAGGTAAACTTTGTTTTTGTATCTTTAGTTTCTTCTTCTTTTCCTATCCAATATTTAAATTATTTAGATGGCAATTGCTTTGAAAATGGTTCTTGTTTACTTTTATTTTCCCAACAGCCTGAGTCTGTAGAAATTGATATAGTAGCTAGTAAGATTCAATAGTAATCTATTTATACTTTTGTACCCTTTATTCTGTATTCTTTGATTTTTTTTTTTTCCTTGCTACAACACAGAGAAAAATCATTTTGGATAATATTTAAACAAGACACTTACTCTAGTTGTGCTTTTTATTGTCATTATTTTGTGAATATACTATGTTTATGAAATAAACATTCTGAGATTTTTATCAAGACTTCCAGGAGCAGTGATAGAATATTTTAAATGACATATTCTTGGATACAGCCCCATGAAAACATTTGTTATGTGTCTGTTCAATTATGAATTTATTTTGTTTGAAAACCTCAATTTTTCCAAAGCACTTCATGCACATTTTCACTTATCCTTTCATACATTAGGTGATACTGAATCAGGTTGCTGGACCATATCTAGTCCATATTGCTGATCTGTGTTATTGCCAGAGATATTCAGACACCAGAGATTTATGTATCATATAATAAAATGGTGGCATGTTCTTAGCCCTTTCTGAGTGAGGGCATAGAATGTTTTCTTTATTATCTGAGTGGATATTCAGTAGTGACAAAAGAACATCCTCCTAATATTTCAAGCCATGGTGAACCTGCCAGTTTTATATTTGCTTTCGTAACTCATGGCCACTTACTTACCTGTGATGTTGCTTGTATGTCTTTTTCTTCTAATTGGTGATCTGAAACATTCTATGAATGTATGTCTAACATAAGTGTGAAAAGCACATGCACTTTTCATAGTACAATTTTCCAGCTGATGTCTGGACTAACAAAATAGCTGTCATCACTCTTGTTAAAACCACATCCTTGTCTTCGGTGACATGAGTCCTGATTTAGTTTCAAATGCATCCTGGGTAGAAGATAGATGAAATGGTTGGGCTAGATGGACAGATGGTTAGATGGTGGATAGATAGATGGCAATTGCAGCACCATGTTCCTGTGAGCTCGTTATACACATCCACATTGCTTTCAGAGATATCTCCCATTCTGCCTAGACTAACTCTAGAGAGACTTCAGTTGTCTCTTACCAATTCTATAATTAGTCACATTTGAAAGGTACTTTGGGTGACAGCTTGTTAGAAAGCAACCATGACCTTTATAGATCTCCACTCCATTAAGCACAGTTAATAAGATCTTGCCATAGGCATGAGCTCTTTGCTTGGGGAAATTTGGGGATCTTGTTAGAAAGGAACAGAAGATGATGGGATGGCAGAGAAGGAGAGAAAGGTTGGCATCAATCAATCAGCAGCCTAAGTGAATGACAGGGGTGGGTTCCTTTTACTTTTCTGGTTGTCAGATATTTAAACAAATGACTTTGCTACTGTTGGCATCACCAAATCATGTTTTCTGATACCTTGGGCAGTTTACCTCTCAACTGCGTTCCATTTATCATTTTCAATCTGCATCATGGATCTCTTTTTTCCTGTTGCAGGGTTATTGCCAATGTGAGTATGGAGATGGTGTCTGTATGTGTGTGTTGTGTGTGGTTCTTACTCTTTTGAAATGACAAGTTCCACAATAAGGACAGAGCATGAATCCTTCTAATTTCTCTCTCTTGGAAGTCTCCATGTAATGTGAACTAAGTAGCTCATGAAGAGGGTAAGAACACAGTCGCCAGTGAGTGACAGTTATGCTCTCCTCAAGGGAGGGGGGAGCATGGGAAAAGACAAAAATCAACCCTCGTGCTCTGTGTTAATTTCCACATTGTGGAATAATATGTCCTGGCAACAGTGCCCTCAGGAAAGAGCCAAGTTTGGGTCGGCATCCCATGCTGCCCGATTTGGCCTTTGTCAGATGTTGTCCCTGCCTGGCACCACAGCTTGCCTAGTTTTAGACATTTATTGCTCTTTATTGGGATGTCTTGTGGCAACCTTGCTGCCATAACAGGGCACCTGAATTTCATGAAAGGGGAGGTTCTTTGTCCTGCACTTTAAGCCTGTGTGTTTAGTGTGGTTGTAGAACATGACCTTTCCACTTAAAAATAAACATCTCTATAGCAAATAAATAAATAAATAAATAAATAAATAAATAAATAAATAAATAAACATCTCTACATATAGAGTTACCTGTAGGTATTTGAACTCAATAACTGATTTTTGTGTATCTTTCTTCTACCTCCTTTTGTTAGGTTTTGCTACAGTCCTGCATGGGTCTACTTAGATGTGGAAATTTTTTGATAGATACAATAAAGTATTGTAAATGTATTTAAACTTCCTTAAGATCTTAGAGACATTATCTTTTCTCTAGCTTGCTTTATTGTAAGAACACAGTATACAATACATATACAAAATATGTGTTAATTGGTGGTTATTGGTGAAGCTTCCATTCAATGGCAGGCTGTTAGTAGTCAAGTTTTAGGGATATCAAAAATTATACAGATTTTCAACTGCGTAGGGGATCACTGACCCTAACCCCTGAGTTGTTCAAAGGTCAACTGTATATAGTTGGTACATATAATTCCATTGTGTATATATATATATATATGTATATATACCATTATATATATATACATATGTAAAATACATAAAAACAATGGAATACTGTTATTTCAAATCTCCTGAGTCTAACTTATGAAGTATGTTTGAACTAAATTCAAGATACACTTACATAATTATTCATGTTTTTAATTTCTTTAAAACAATTTATTGTAATATTTAGATGGATCAGGCATTTTTGGCACAGCCTTTAAGTCTGTTAATTATCTAGCTTGAGTAGAATTTCCAGTCATGTTTTTCAGTATCACCTTCAGATAACCAGCTAGACTATCTATATTTCTAATGCTTGAGTGATAAGACTTTAAGGTCACTGTGTTTTGAGTTTGAACCAAAGCTTTGACATGTATTAAATTTGTGATCTCAGATAATATCTATTTAAAATTCCTTGGGTCCTAGATTCTTCATCTTTAAAATGGTATAATAATATATCATGGTGTTACTGTAAAAATTAAATAAAGCATGATGCTTAAGATACATAGCTTTGTATTGGCATATAGTGCCTAAGTAATGAAACACCCACCAGATCTTATATTTCCCTTCTGAGCTTTCCTTCTTGAAATTTCCTCTGTCTGGGGTGATTCTTCTCCACTTTTCATATTTAAATCCTACCTTCATATCCCACCAGAAATTCTTTTTTTTTTTTTTTTTAAGATTTGTTTATTTATTTGAGAAAGAGAACGAGTGGAAGGGGCAGGAGAGAGGGAGAGAGAATCTCAACCGGACTCTGCACCCAGCACGGAACCTGATGTGGGGCCCAACTCACAACTGCATAGCTAATAAAAGGTTAAGTAATGTTTCAAAACCAGGTCCCTTCATAGTTAAATATTACTTGTTATTCCCACTCCGCTGTTTCCTTCACCTTCCAGTGATTAGTTTATTGATTGCTGCTATTGCTGATTTTCATCCGTTTCCCAAATGGGACTGGAAACTCCATGAGAGCCAAACCTTGCATTGGTTACCCCTCTACAACTCAGCATCCAGAGGAATAAATGATGTTGAGCACTTGAAATGTGAATAGTGTGAACAAGAAACCGAATTTTAAATGTTGTCTTATTTCTATTTAAATTTAGAAAGCCATGTTTGGCTACCCTATTAGACAGCATAGCCTTATGCAACACTTGCTTTTTTGCTGCCTCAGATTGTCTTCACAAAGATACACTGAATTCCCTTTCCTTCTATTATCACATTACCAACACAAATGAAACTTGCTCTTCTAGAGCCATTTATCCCTTTACTATATCGCAATATTTGGCTTTTCCCCCTTATTCTCAGCATGATGCCTAATTGTCTCAAACTCCAAAGTATTTCTTTATTCTGTTTTTGACCCCATTAGAGGCAGTGTTTTTCATAATTGTCTCCCATTTCTTTTCCTTCTTTTTGTTTTCCTGAAGTCTTTTTGCCTCCTGATATGCATAGGGATGTTGGGACTCCTATGGCTGAGATTGGGAGTTAGGGTCACAGGAAGATGACCAAAAAGAATTGCCCTCAAAACCTGTGTTGGGCGCCTGGGTGGCTCAGTTGGTTAAGCGACTGCCTTCAGCTCAGGTCATGATCCTGGAGTCCTGGGATTGAGTCCCACATCAGGCTCCCTGCTCAGCGGGGAGTCTGCTTCTCCCTCTGACCCTCCCCCCTCTCATGCTCTCTCTCTCTCATTCTCTCTCTCAAATAAATAAATAAAATCTTAAAAAAAAAAAAAACCTGTGTTACTGATTAGACAGAAAATAACAAAGGGGGTGCAAACTGTTGAGATTTATCAGAGGGTAGGAGAAAAGACACTGTGAAGGGGAAAATTAAGTACCTGGTGAGGACTTCTGTCAATTAACACATGAGTGTTGAGTGTCAGGCACTGAGCTCAACACATTATATATACTTTTAAAATTTAACGGAGTGTCTTCTTATGAGATTAATTTCTACCTGCATTATACTTTGACTGAAACTAACACCCAACTAACAGTCTCAGGTTATCCAGAGTCTAAATGGCTATTTAAAGATTTGAACTAATGTTTACCTGTTTTATCTCTTAACCTATGGACTTTTTGTAATTCTTGCCTGAGACTTTCTTCAAAATGGACACTGAATGTGTAGTGAGTACTGGATTATACTTCATTGCCCCCTTGCCTTTTCCCCAGAATTCTACCTCATGGTCAGCTGGTAAGTCCCAGTGCACTGTTATCCTTCCAGATCCTTCTGAACCTGATTTTTATGATTTGTCAGTGAAAGCTCTTTCTTTCCTTTTTTGGTTGCATAGCCAACACCATTAAAAAGGAAAATTGTTATTCTGTGCTGTTTGCATCAAATAAATCTTCAGTTGATGCAAAAAATTAGTCATTAAGTATCAGCCATCTGCTTCTCTAATCTCCTTAAAGTACCATATCAAATTGGCAGATACCATTGAATTTTAAGGAAAAAATTTTTAGTGTGAAAAAGTGACATTAAAGGTTTATGTCCTCTTCTTGTGGCCCAATAAACAATATTAATGGCAAAGCATGCAAAGGATTAATAGGTCCTCCCTGCAAGAGGCTCAGTTATAGCAATCCTGAGGAATTCTGCAGGCTAAAATATGAGCCCTACAGTACCTCCACAAGCGTAAATTACTTGGTTTTTCTTCTCCTTGAAGGAGAGCCTGTCAGTCTAAAGGCAATTTTTCTCTTTGATCCTTTGTACTGTAATTTCATGTATTCATAGAAATGCCCTTCCCACATAGAGTGTTCTCCCTACCCTTAGCCTTGCACACCATCTTTCCCCACCAGCCAGTCTCACAAAAATGAACATACTTCTTGGAGAGGTAGCATTTTCCCCCCTCTTGTGTGTTTGATATGTTCGGGAACATTTTATGAGAATAGAGAACAAAACTGAAGCAATATTTGAATGAAGAAGTTTCTTAAGTAAGTGCCAACAGAAACTTGGCATCCTTAAACTCCTTCTCTGAGAAGAATGCTAGCATTCACTGACCCAGCTCTCCTGTTTTTTATAAATAAGGGGACTGAGCTCAACCTAATAAAGAAATGCAAACTAATGGCAGTTTGAATTTGCAATTTCAGATATTTTATTCAGCTTTTTCTGGAATGTTCTAGATGGTCTATTATATATCTTACTTTTCAGGAAAGTGGTCTTTATCTGGAGACTTTCAACCTCTGCCTTTGGCTAGACATGAATAGGTTTGATTATAGTCTTCAAACCTTTTAAGATAAACAGGCAAATAAATGGCAGCTGGTTCTTTTTGGGGAGGGTTCAATAAGGCTCTTCTATATAATTTTCCTATAAATCTATCATGATATCCTAAACATTACCCCTAGAAATTCAGTCATTTAAAGGCTGAGAAATCAGTCTTTACCCTAGTGAAATTAGTCCTCTGTATTGTTATTAGTAACTATCACCTTCATTAATGTTATTGTTGGCAAATTATTTAATATCTTTAAATTTCAACTTTCTGATTTTCAAAATGAGTATAATAATAGCAACTGTGGAGATCTTATGTAAAGATTAAGCCAGAGAGCTTGCTTATATCAAGTGTCTACCATGAGCCTAGCATAGAGTGATTACCAACCCTCACCACCAACAAAGGGAAGCCATTAATGTTTTCATTACTGGAAATGAATACGTTGTCTACTTGGACAGTAATTAAATGTTGAAATGCACTCTAGGTATTCCATCCTTAAAAAGATTCTAGTAAATGAGTAAGTTATAATGAAGCTATATTATTCACATCTGAAGGAGCTGCTCAGGAACCATCCAGAGAAGACCTGTAGACTAGAGAGAGTATGTTAGAGGACTTGCAGTTCGTCATATACTTGTTGGGACTGCATTCACACACACTTTAAGGCAGAGCAATATGAGTAAATGGAAATGAAAAAAATGGGGTAAAACATCACCTGGTTTAGCTTTAGGGACCTGGGTCAGTGGCTTTTAAGCAAATACAGTGTTAGCCCTGGGAGAATTTGGAAAAGTGTGGGAATATTTGTGGTTGTCAATTGGCATCTGGTGCCTACATTCAGGAATTCTGAAACTCTTGTATTGCATGAGACATTCACACACACTGAAGAATTAGCCAGCCCCAAGTATCAAAAGTGCATCCCTGTCGAATATAATATTGTGATGGTGAATGGAAGAGATATGGAGAAATGAGTGATCAGACAACTAGATAAGGTTGATATCAGGGGTCTTTTTCTAAGCCATAAATACATGAAAACTTAAAATGAAGAGAGAATGAGCTATAAGAGTTTATAATATAATAAGAATATAAGAGTTTTCAATATTCTGTGCTTGTTTAGATCTCTACCTTACCAGGAACATATCACTACCTCTTCATGTCTAAGTAGAGATGAAAGTTTAAAGCAGTTTAGCACAGCGGTTGATTCTGGGCTCTGGAATGAGATAGCTTGGTTTGTATCCAGACTCACTGCCTGTCTCTATGATCCTGATAACTTACTCTTCCTGTGCCTTAATTTTCTTTAAAAAAATCATTATTTATATCTTCATAGGATTAGTAGGAGAATTAAATGCATTAATACATATGAAGTGATTATAACAGTTCCTACCATAAAGTTGAGTGTTCAATACATATTGCTCATTGTTGTTATTAATGAATAAGAGGAGCAAACCATTAAGACAATTTGAGGAACATCTGCAAGATTATATTGCAAACATCAGAATATGGAGGAAAAACCCTATATATTAGTCAAAGATTTAGACATCATCTAACCCATAATGACAGTTTGAAATTCATGTTTTCATTCAGCATTGGGAATTAGGCAGCAGTTAAGAATTTATTCTAATGTCTGTCTTAATTTTATAAGCTACAGTTTCATGCAGAGACTGGGCCATACCTGTTTCCAAAAATGGCATCATAACTTCCTTCTTGGAGTGTTTTAGGTCTTCCACTCTTCTCTCATTTTCTCTTCCTGTTTTTTTCCAGCCCCTGTTTACCTTAGTTCCTTTGTTACTATCTCTCTGTGATCCTACTTTAATTATAAATGTAACTACTCTCTATTCACTACTGTGCAGTGCCTCTTGGTTAGGTTGGTGTTTAGTGTGTGTGTATGTGTTGAAGAATATGGGCAGTGAAAAACAGGAATGGACTTTTTCAGGAGGGAGAAATTGGAACAGAACAAGACATTTTGATTTTGCTGGGCCAGAAACCAATTACATGGTCAGAGGGTCTTCGTTTTATTCTTGCTTCAACTTTTGATGTGAAATTGGAAAATATGTTACAATTCCTTGACCATAATGTTTTACTCTCTGTAAAATAGGTGTTAAAAATGACCATATGTTCTTAGGGACACTTTGCCAGAAGTAAACTGGTATTGGTATGCCTCTCTGTAATTTAAGGTGCTAATGATTTCTTACATATAATTATATGTATATATAATTATACATATATTCAATTGTGAATATATATATATATATACAATTGAATGTATATATTCAATTATGGTGCACTAAATGAGACTAAATTATAGTGATGGTCCAATCATAATCTGAGTTGCCACAGCTGCTATTGAATGGCCTGGCTGGCATAAAAATTCTTTTTTATTTTATTTTATTTTTTTAAATTTTATTATGTTAATCACCATCCATTACATCATTAGTTTTTGATGTAATGTTCCATGATTCATTGTTTGCGTATAACACCCAGTGCTCCATGCAGTACGTGCCCTCTTTAATACCCATCACCAGGCTAACCCATCCCCCCAACCCCCTCCCCTCTAGAACCCTCAGTTTGTTTCTCAGAGTCCATAGTCTCTCACGGTTCGTCTCCCCCTCCGATTTACCCCCCTTCATTTTTCCCTCCTGCTATCTTCTTCTTCTTCTTCTTCTTTCTTCTTTCTTCTTTCTTCTTTCTTCTTTCTTCTTTCTTCTTTCTTCTTTCTTCTTTCTTCTTTCTTCTTTCTTCTTCTTTCTTCTTCTTCTTCTTCTTCTTTCTTCTTTCTTCTTTCTTCTTTCTTCTTTCTTCTTTCTTCTTCTCCTTCTCCTTCTCCTTCTCCTTCTCCTTCTCCTTCTCCTTCTCCTTCTCCTTCTCCTTCTCCTTCTCCTTCTCCTTCTCCTTCTCCTTCTCCTTCTCCTTCTCCTTCTCCTTCTCCTTCTCCTTCTCCTTCTCCTTCTTCTTCTTCTTCTCATATAATGTATTATTTGTTTCAGAGGTACAGATCTGTGATTCAACAGTCTGACACAATTCACAGTGCTCACCATAGCACATACCCTCCCCAATGTCTATCACCCAGCCGCCCCATCCCTCCCACCCCCCACCATTCCAGCTACCATGCAACCCAGCAATGGCATAAAAATTCTTACGTAACCCAGATGTCCCTAGACTTCATTATGTGCTGGGTATGAACAAAGCTGCTGGGACTCAAATCTGTTTCTGATGAAGCACCTGCTCCAACCTATGGAGCTTTTCTTGGTGTCCACAAGAGGTGTTTACCTCTGTTCAAGAAGTAGTTCTCATTTTTTCTTGCTGGGTTAGAGGCATTCTGTTACCTGCTTTTTGCTCTGAGAATTTGACCGTGTCATTGGTGTTCTGTCCCTGCTTCATCAGGACAGTGTTGTTCTAGCCAGGATTCTGTGTCCTGGGCGTGGAGAGATACAAACCTGCAGTGGAGACAAATGGCAGTGTGTCGTCTTCAGTCTTTCTTGGAGCCTAGCAGCTCTCTGTTCTTGGTAGAAACAGGAGGGAAGACCTCCAGAGAGGTCCATATGAGTATGAAAGTCTTCACCAAGTGGATGCCATGTGTCCTGATCTCCTCTTCAGTTTTCTAGCTCTTTTTCTTTCTACTAAGCAGCTGAACACAAAGTTTACAATTGAAGGTTTCCTTACTCATGTGTGAAAGATTTATGTGAATGAGAAGTCACAGTTCTCTTTGGTGCCAATCCAGGAGTCATAGGGATAAAACTTCAACAGTAGCAGTACTAATGTAAGTGGTAGTAATACCACAAAGAAAAAGGATTATCATAGCAGCCAACAGTCGATTGCTGAGTGTGTCTTTAGCACTCTCCTAAGCTTTGCATTCAGCATCCCATTCAGTTCCCACATCCCAGCTTGAGGCCTTGTTGTTTCTTACAAGGATCAAAGACTCTTTCTTTCTCCCCAACCTGATTTCTGGTGAGCTGAATAGAGAATGTCATGTGGCTCATCAGCTAGGCTGGCTTCTTTTGACATCCTGTATGAATTAGAAAGACACCCAGTGCTTGGACCAGCGAGCCAGCTTCGGATCTTCCCCTCCGGGATAATCAGAGAGGGCTCAGACCATTCTGAGCCTTGCAGGGAGGCAGATCTGAAGAGCGAGAGAGGAAAGAGTTGATGGAGCATGCTCAGTGCCTTCTCCTAAATTCAGCCATTAGATAATTCCTCTCCTTTCCAAAGTGGAATGCATGAAGTTATAAAGAGAGACTCAAGGGTCTCTTCCACAGATTTCCCTCCTGGAAGCAGACTGCACACTTCTTTTCCACTGTGGAAATGTGAGACACGTGGAATCCCTTTCTAGCACTCCACCCTATCATAGACCTTATTATCCATTTTACAGGTAAGGAAACAAAGACCTTGAAAGTGAATCCAGTCTCTGATATCCCATAGATAAAAAGTCAAAGACTAAGACCTTGAACCCATGTCACTTCGACCCCAGCATCTATGCTCTTAATACTTTGTGGAATGCCGCAGCATGTATTTGATGAAGGGGGCAGGTGGATGAAGGAATTTGGCTGATTCCCAGACTTGCAGGAATTACTCTTTTTGAAATTCTCACTAGGTTAAACACACCATAATTGATAAACATGTAAACTAAAATGGTGAGGAGTAAATATATTCAGGAAAAGGGGTGTTACAGAATTCCCTTGCATATGCTGGAAGCACTAATACTATTGAAAACATGGCCTGTTGCTGTTATAAATGTGTGATATCGTATTTCCTGAATACAAAATGTGGTAGGATACTCCATAGGAGCATAAAGTAGAAATGTGGCAGTCTCATTTACACAAATTTTGGCAAGTCCTCAATATTTCCCTTCAAGTTCATTGCCTCTAACTGCAAAGTGTAATAATCCATAAGGTATATGTAAACTGTGCTGAACCTCTTAGGCGCTTTTATGTTTTTAAATTTAGCATTGTTACAGGTTGCAAAATTGTGGTCACCCTGGAAACAGTGGTGGTCTGTTCCTGGAAAGAGAAGAGATCTGAAGGAGAGGAACCGGTTGCTGTTGCTCAGTCCTTCACTGCTGACACATGCGTGTGCCCACACTCACACACTTTCTCTCATACACATTCTTGCACGCATATGCACTCACATGCACGTGCGCGCGCGTGCACACACACACACACACATTTCCCTCTTTCTTCATTGAGACACTGTACAAGGATCACTCATTCTTCAATGTCACCCAGCTCTGGGAATGAACCTTCTCTAAAGATACTTGTGCAAAACTCATCCATAGCAATATCCAGGAGGATACTTTTATCCCTAACCTCAGAGTGAGAGTGCATCTCTGTTGCTGTGAATCACTATGCCATCCCAGCATCCATGGAGATACACTTGGGCAACTTTTTTTTTTGGCCAACTTTCCCAGATGGCTCCCATAAACAATATGAGCAGCACTAATTTTGACATTCAAATTTGGCTAATGGAAAATTATTTGTAAAAAAAAAACACTTGGAGGGGTGCCTGGGTGGTGTAGTCAGTTAAGTGTCTTGGTTTTGGCTCAGGTCGTGATCTCAGGGTCATGAGATTGAGTCCCACGTCAGGACCTGGCACTCAGTGCGGAATCTACTAAAGACTAACTGCCCCCCCCCCCCGCCCTACCTCCCCCCTGATGTGTGTGTGCTCTCTCCCTCTCTCTCTCTAATAAATAAATAAATCTTTCAAAAACACTTGGAGTTTTTTGCAGTTTTTCTTTATAAACTCCCAAATACTAAAATTACATTGCTTGTATCCAGGAGTTACTGCTTTAGACGACTTTGCAATCATTGTGTCTCCATTATTTAAAATCATATCAGAAGTTCTGTTGGGGCAATTTAAAAAGCATAACAATAATGTAAGTACATTGTCATAATGCTCTATGCCAGAGGGTTTCCTCTGATAATATTCTGTGTTACTTTCCCAGGGCTGCCATAATAAATTATTACAAACTGGGTGGTTTAGAAGTACAGAAATATGTTCCTGTGGTTTTGCAGGCTAGAAGTCTGGAAGTAGGGTGTCATCAGGGTCTTGGTCTCTCTGAAGACTCCTGGGAAGAATCCTTTCTTGCCCCTCCCTGGCCCCTGGCGGCTCCAGACAGTCCTTGGCTTTCCTTGGCTTGTGGGTCCCTCATCCTCACCTCTACATCCATCCTCACATTGCCTTTTCTCCCTGTGTGTGTCTTCACATAGCCTTCTTAAAAAGACACCAGTCATTGGATTGAGGACTCACCCAAATCCAGTATCACTTCAGCTTAATTAATTACATCTGCAAAGAGTTACTTCCAGTAAGGTCCTATTCTGAGGTTCCAGGTGGACATGAATCTCGGGGGGAACACTACTGAACACAAATATAAATCCTAAAGGCAGTAGGTATCAAAGTCTTGCTCAATACTCTTTGGCTGCCTCCCAATGGTGGTACTCTACAAAAGAAAGCTGCTAAATTATCAAACTATATAGAGCCCAGTGGAAGATTGTTTCTGCCAAATGCATGTGAGAATTAAACTCAGGTTGAACACCAGCACAAGAATGGGGGAGGTAGATCCCTGCAAAATGGAGAAACCACTTGGACAACCACATGGCTTATGTCATATGTGTGAAGCAGGCTGAGGTGGCTAAAGGCCCTTTGCAAGTCTTTCTACAAATAAAAATAGTGTCCCAGATGAAACTGCCTCCTCATGAATTGCACAAGTGTGTTGCAGTGCCCACACTTGTTTTTTTTTTTTATTCCCCCCCCTTCATTTTTCCTTTCCTGCTATCTCCTTCTTCTTCCTTCTTCTTCTTTCTTCTTTTCTTCTTTTTTTAACATATAATGCATTATTTGTTTCAGAGGTACAGGTCTGTGATTCAACAGTCTTACACAATTCACAGCACTCACCATAGCACATACCCTCCCCAATGTCCATCACTCAGCCACCCCATCCCTCCCACCCGCCTCCACTCTAGCAACCCTCAGTTTGTTTCCTGAGATTAAGAATTCCTCATATCAGTGAGGTCATATGATACATGTCTTTCTCTGATTGACTTATTTCGCTCAGCATAACACCCTCCAGTTCCATCCACGTCGTTGCAAAGGGCAAGATTTCATTCCTTTTGATGACTGCATAATATTCCATTGTGTATATATACCACATCTTCTTTATTCATTCATCTGTTGATGGACATCTTGGCTCTTTCCATAGTTTGGCTATTGTGGACATTGCTGCTATAAACATCAGGGTACACATACCACACTTGTTTTTGTAGCTTTCCCTCTCAAATGGTTTTCTCCTACTTCTGTTTTTCTGTAGGTCCAATGGGTATGTAACACCTACCGCCTTCTATGGAAACTATTTGCATACATTTATTTTCCCCTTTTATCCTACTTGTTTAAATAGGTGACCTTGAACAAATTACTTATAAATGATACTTCATAGGATTCCTATGACAGTTTAATGAAATGATCAATAAAAACACATCATACTGCTTAAAAATAGCAAGAACTAAAATCTAGTTTTTTAGAGACCTGAATAACTTCCCATAAACATACCTATCTGAAAACATGAAAAATGTTTATCAGTGCTTGATGTTTAGCAGAAGGTCAATAAATATGTGAATATTTCTTAGATATTGCAGGAATGGAAGGAAAGAGAATGTTTATCACTTATAAGCCTTAGGCTTTAGGGGTCATCAATGAATACTTACTGAATACACAAATTAGTGATTTTATAGCATTGGAACTGATATAGAATATCACCAGATTATCATTTATTGTAGTGGCTTTCAACCTAGGGCATATCTATGTCTCCACCATCTCATGCCATGTCTGGCACATATTAGGTGTTCAATACATATTTGCAGAGTAAGTCATTTTATTACAATTCTTTGAGGTGCTGGTTTATTACAGATTCCTAGCATCCACCTCAGACTTATTAAATCTGAAACACTCGAGGGGGTGAGGCAAAGAAAAAGGTTCTGTTAAACATATTTTATAAATTATAAATTTATAAATTATACTCATAAACCCCAAAGTTTGAGAGTTACTAATTTAAGGTTATTTCTTTTTCCCTTGGAAAGGTTAGAGAACAAATGATCATTTCTTTCATCTTTTTTTTTTTTTTTCATTTCTTGTATCTTTAAATCTTTTGCAAAATGGATGCTATCATGGCCCAATGTACTTTTTTTTTTTTTCTTAAAGCAAATCTCAATTTTTCACAGTGCAGTACTGTAGCATGCTAATGTTTTTCCTTAAAGTTAGGTTCACTTGTTTAGTCAGTAATTACCTATTAGTAGTTACTGTATGCCGGGTACTTTGCTTAAAAACACAAAGATGATGAAGACAAGCTTGGTCATTGCCCACATGGAGCTACGGTGTGTATATGGGGGGCATTCATTAAACAGCTACTTACCCGGGTTACTATACATTTTTTAAAAGATTTTATTTATTTGAGAGAGAGAGAGAGATCACCAGCAGGGGGGAAGGGTAGAGGGAGAAGCAGACTCCCCACTGAGCCAGGAGCCGGAGGTGGGACTTGATCCCAGGATCCCTGGATCATGACCTGAGCCAAAGGCAGACGCTTTAACGACTGAGCCACCCAAGCTCCTGGTTACTATATATTTTAGGGTATTAATGTGGAGGGGAAAGCATGCAAGCACCAGAATTCACAGACTGGTGACTTGACCTAACTTAAAGCAGAGATGAGCAGATAATGCTTTTCCAAGGATCTGATGATGATTTTGATACCTGAGGAATGTGCAGGAGGTAGCCATAGGAAGAATGGGAGAAATGTGTCCTAGGTAGAGGATTAGCAAATACAGGCATCCTGGAACATTCAAGAAACTTAAAGAAGGCCAACATGTCCTAGGCAGAGTGATCCAGGAGGAGAAGGGTGGGAGGTGTGGATGCTGAAAGGTGGGTGGGTACCAGATGGTGCAGGAGGCTGTGGACCTCCTGATGCGAGAGGTTCAGGATAATAGCTCTTTCCTCACACTGATACACTGAAAACATCCCCAGAACCCTGAGTCAGCCATTTGAAAACTGAGGTCTAATTATCTCCCTAATAATCCATCCCTCTTAGTACCTGAGTTATCTTTTTCTTGAAAGGGCCCACCAACTCGGTATATAAAGGAGATGAGAGCAGATCAAGTTCTTTCAGAGCACCAGGACATTTGTCCTATAGCCTGCAAATCCTCTGCAAATAAACAAACTTCAATAACGTTCATATTCAGTTTTATACCTGTATCAGTTTTCTTAAATGCGGGCTTTGGCTAGACCTACTTAGAATAGGATAACAACAGGGCAAAATACTTCCTCATTATCTTGGTAAATAGTGTGTATTGTGCATCTTCCTTGGAGAGGTTTCTCTCATTAACATAACACAACCTATTATAATTTCTTAAGTCTGTAAATATTTGGGTATGGTCCAAATGATAAAATATTCACGGCCAGGGTGAGCACAATCAAAGATGTTCACAACATCGTTCAGCGCTAATTGTGGAAGGGTTGAGAAGCGGACTCTAATGAGCGGAGCCCTGCTCATGTGTTTACTGTGGTTTGCTATCCCAGGTCAGCAGTCTTCATCACAGGCAATTACAGACAAGGGTTAGGAGTACCCCTTTTTAAAATTATCCTTTGTGACTGTTGACTGCTAGCTCTCTTTCTAGATTAGGCTGGTCGAAGCCAAACTTGCAGAGTCAGGACATTTTCTCTTTGGTGCATTTTCATCCTTCCTTTAGAGACTTCCCTGGACCCTTGTTTTCCCATTCTCTGATATCAGTGCCCCCAGTCTAGCTCTTGCCTGCCTTTTCCAAGCATAGTATTGTCCCTGCCCTGTAGCTCCCCCAAACTCAGTGGCTTTGTATCTTACTTGCTCCATGTTTTTCTACTTCTTTCCTTAATGAGAGAGCCATGATGTAAAAGATGGAGCCTTGGGACTGGAATCTTAGGCTCCGGGTACAAATTTAAACACAAGCCTTTAATTTTCTTGGAAACTTGGAAGTTTCCTTATTTGTGAATTAGATTCTTTTTTTTTTTTTTTTAAGATTTTATTTATTTGACAGAGAGAGACACAGCGAGAGAGGGAACACAAGCAGGGGGAGGGTGAGAGGGAGAAGCAGGCTTCCCGCGGAGCAGGGAGCCCGATGCGGGGCTCAATCCCAGGACCCTGGGATCATGACCTGAGCTGAAGGCAGACGCTTAATGACTTAGCCACCCAGGCACCCCTGAGTTAGATTCTTAATAGTACATCATAGCATTCTGTAGTACTTGCACTGATGTAAATGTATTTTGTCAGCTGCAAAGTTCTTTATTTCCCAGAACCCTAGCCAACCTTTTGAAAACTGAGGTCTAGTTGTCTCTTCTAAATGATTCATCCCTCTTAACTGAGTATATGTGGGTATGGATCAAACCAGTCTTTGCTTATAAGTTGTCTTTCTTAAAATGTAGCCCAAATACCGCTGCTTCAGAATCTAGGTCTTAGACTAAATGCAAATTCCCAGTCCTGCTAAAGATAAATGTGTAGGTGTCAGGCTTGATAATCTGCATTTTAACAACGCATCTAGTGAGGTTACACACTAACATTTGGGAACTGCTGCCTTTTGGATTAGTTTTTGGATTAGGCGGAGAAGCACGTTTGTTGGCTGGTATTCATAGGTTAAGGTGGCCTTTAGCATTAAAGAAGTCCTACAATGGGAACTTGGGTCTGGAATTTGTGCTAATTCTGTGATGTGGTTTTAAAGGGGACAAAAGCAGTGCTCTTTCTGTAAGAGGGCTTCCTGTTTCAAAGATGATAGTAGGGTCTGTGCTTATAGTAAATTATTTCTGCAGGGTCATAGGTCAGTTTTGCTATTTTTCAGCTTCTTGGGGATGTATCTTGGAGGAAAGTAAATAGTCCAAGGCTAGAGGGTCAGTTCCTTACACACCAGGAACCATGATACACTACATTATTCTATCTGTTGCTCTACCATTGTCAATTTAAGGCTTCTACCTCATGGCCCAAGATAGTTATTTGAACCCTAGACATCAATATTTTGTTTTATCCAGCAGGAAGAAAGAAAGGCAAAGAAATTTATGCCCTAGTGACACTTGCTAAAATTGCGCACCTCCCCTTATATCACATTGTCCAAAACTTATTCATGTGAATATACTTAGCTGTAATTGAGGCTGGAAATGTAGACTTTATTACAAGCAGCCCTGTGCCCAGCTAGAAGATATTGAGGGACAAGCAGTGATCACTGTCATAGGACCTATGATATCATACTCTCTTACCACAAAGAAAGCAGGCCAAATTAAATCCCTGATCTAATAAGATAATTTCCATGGCATTTGATTGGACATACATGCATGCATATTTATATTTCTAGAGGCAATTTAATCACTCACTGCTCTTTTATTTTCCAGAAAGTAGGTCACTTATGTCACTTATATAGTAGGGTTACAAATTTGCAAGCCATATCTACTGATTGGCTACCTCTAATGAGCCCTTTAAAATTACTGTAATTTTCTCAGGTTACAAATTCTACTGATCTTAAATATTTCTAGTTGTTACAGATTTCTGTCTTAGCTAATTACTTTTGATTAGCAAGAAACAGAGTCACTTATGATACCCAAAGTAGTAATGGGCTGATTTGATAACTTACATAGAAATAAGTTAGACAGGAATCACAATTGGAGGATGTCAGGTTTAGCCCTAGACTTGGGCCCCTGGAGATGGAGATGTGGTTGGAGAATCAGAAGATGATTCAAAATTAAAGGCAGCTCTAGAGATTCCATAATCCTTAGTGGCAAAATTCATTGCCACTGGGCCATTAAGTTAATTCATATTATCCCCTGATTTTTGTTTTATGTTATAGTATCTGATCATTTACCTTTAGTCTTTTGTATTCTTATAGCATACGTTTGGAGGATTTCTTTCTGTGATTTTTTTTACTGTTACACATATTACCGAATAAATTAGTATTACTGAATCTCCTAGTTCTACTACAGTGAGAGAATCCATTTTTCTCAGCTAATTTAGTGTCCCTTTTAGAAAGTTTCTGTTTTTTGTTTTTGTTTTCTTAAGTACTGTGCAGATTATAGTTTGGTTATTTACAAGTCAGTATGGTCTGAATTACCTGTGGAAAAAGAGGCAAGATCTTATATTTAGACATATACTTTTCAAACCTGCCTGCACATCAAGCTTACTTTTTAAATTAATCATTAAGCATATTAACTTTGATTGCACAGAAGGTTTGGGAACATGATATGGTTATTGATATTTAAGGGACTACTTAAATCTACTTTCCTTCATTGAGAGACTATTGGAAAGGAACTTCTAGGATCTTTAGGTGTGGCATGGTTTCCATGGCTTAGGATCTTTCTATGATTGGCTATACTTGTTTCTTTTCTCTCACCACTGATCAACCAAAATGATTTGCAATTTATTGATGTCTTTCCTAGTTAGCCAACCATCTTCCATCTGTTTGGCTAACATCAAGGCACAGTTCAAGCATAACCAGCACGTGTAGCTCTTCCTTAGCAAGATGGGTTCAGTGACCTTTTCTGTTTTCCTTTCTGTTTTATTCCATGCATACTTTTAACATAGTACTCCCCGCCCTCTACCATAATTGTTTGCATGCAGGCTTCCCTCAGTATGTTCTGGACAACCCAGAGGCATGTCAGTTGAAGGGTCTTTAAGTAGAAATATATTGGTATGTATATGTTTACTCCTATAACCAAATTATCTGGCCCTAGTGGCTATATTGCCTTGGGTATCAGGCCATAATTCAAATTTTCAATCTGTCTTGACTCGACTCATTACTTTAACCCAACACTATCACCACCCCCACCAGAAACAATCAAAACTGATCAACCTCCCATTTCTTTGTGTCTCATTGATTGCTTCCCTTTCAGTCTCTAGTAAAACCAAATGAAAGAAATACAATACACGGGCTATAGGAAGGACTAACAAAAATCTGTTGAATGGATGTGTAAGCATATATTTTTTCCAAACACCAGAGAAAATCTTAAAGTGTTTAAAGTACATGACATACAGTTCTGTAAACATAAGTCTGTTTCAATGCACTCTCTGCTCCCTTAACCTGATATCTTTTGATGCCTTTCAGAGCAGATTTGATGCATTTCTCTGTTGGGTTATAGAAAAAGAAGATTTCAAAAAGATATCCAGGAGAATGGGATTGTGAGAATAAAATAGACGTGTCAAACCTTGGACTGTGACTGGAAAATGATATCCTAAGATTAACCTCATCCCCAAAGAATGGTTGGGAACTTTCCTGGTATACACTTATCTTGGCCAACAAAGAGGTTTTAGATCTTCAGCCATCGCAACTGCCAACTAAGTGTATGGGGTAGCCGGGGTGGGAAGGTGTCTAGGAAACTGCCCAGCAAATTTTCAAAGGTTTTTAACCAGGGAATTATCCATGATATTTAGTCTGGGGTGATAGGATAATATGACTACAGTCAACTGCTTCTTGGACATTTCCATTTTGAATTTTGTCAAGCACCTGCATTCGATAAATACAAAGCAGAAATTTCTGTCTCTCCTCCAAAGATATTTCTTTGAATGATGTAAATAACATCTAGTCTCCTATAGCTGAAGTCTTATCATGCTTGTTTTCCACCTTGGCTTCTCTCTCACTGCCTCACACCCTTTTAAATAGATCCCACATTCTGTTGATTTTCCTTCAAAAAAAAAAAACCTATTTGTTTTAAACATTCCTCTCTAAACCCATTGCACTGATTTAGTCCAAGTGGTCCTCATTTCCCATTGCCAGCCTTCTAACCGCATTCTCTACCCCTAATTTTCTTTCTTTCTTTCTTTCTTTCTTTCTTTCTTTCTTTCTTTCTTT